>NW_024067719.1:639750-959625 GCF_009389715.1 Phoenix dactylifera | reverse complement strand
TCACGACCGCATGACGTCGTCGATCTCTGCAAAAAGGACGGGATAGTCGGAGACGGAGAAACCAAAGGAAAGAACGGGACGAAAGAAGGGAAAAAGTCAAGAAAGAATCGGTGGCGGACTCACGGTCGGTGGGGACCGAGCTCAGACCGACATTCACCAAAGTATCCTCGGAAATAAGGCGGGCCACCGGGGGGAGCTGGCCCTCGGCAACCAACCCCTTCAAGGCGGCCAAGCCATCGGACTCCTCCCTTGACAGTCTCGATAGGCCGATCGGAGACTTCATCGGGGTCTCCCAGGTCGCCCTGATTTCCCAAGAGGGATCTGCATCAACAAAAAAGAAGCGCTCCTTCCATTTGTGAATGGAGGTAGGAGCCTCCTTGACAAGGCCACATCCTCGCCGCGCTGCGAAGCACCACCACCCTTTGTCCTGGGGGTGGCCGCTCAGGCTGTAGAACTCCCAAAAAATATTCAGGGTGGCGGGGATCTCGTGCATACGGCAGAGAACCTGGAAGACCGTCAGGGCCCGCCACGAGTTCGGCACCAGTTGCGTCGGTGCCACTCTTAAACCCCGTAGCACCTGCATAACCAAATCCGAAGGGGGGAAGCGGAACCCGGCCTGGAGAATGCCCTCATTGATGGCGATCTTCCCTGGAGGAGGATGGGACATCCTCTCCTCAGGCCCCGGGAGCGTGGCGTTGCAGGCCTCGGGAAGGTGGTACCGAGCCACAAGTCTGTCTAAGTCTGTGGCGACCAGCTCCGACTTAATTTGGTCTGCTCTCACTTCGCCCATTCCTAATGGCCAATAAACCTACGGTCAGGACGGGGACAGGAAGGGGGGAAAGACCGGAGCGACTGGAGTACACTAGTATAAGAGGGGAAAGTATGGAGAGCCCTAAGCAGAAGAATGGGGAAAACTCACCGGAAAAGAGGTAAGAACGGCTCCGAGAGCGCCAAAGGAGAAACGAGCGAACAGTCCGACGGCAGCAACAGCAGCGCAAAGGGGAAACTTGAAAATATCTGTAAAGAAGAAGACGGACGGGGAAAGGCCCCCGATTAAATAGGCGGAAAGGCAAGTGACGCCTCAATGACGCCAGAGGACGCCTGGCTGCCGAAGGGTCGCTCGCGCCCCAAAGGCGAATCGACACCATTAAGGAAGGATGTCCGCCGAAATCCTCAGACTGCCAGGTCAGCAATAACCGCCATACGCCATAAAAAGGGCGGGGAGCTCGAAGCGCGCGCACCTCTCCGAGGAACGGCGGCAATCCCGAAACATCACTCCCTTCACCTGTTCCCCTTCTGGTTCCAGGCTCGGAAGTGGGGGGCTACTGTTACGGGGGAAATAAGCCGCCATGCCCCACGTGACCGGCACGCGCGCCCAGGAAGACTACGGCTGCCCTTTGATCCAGCAATCCGACCCCGAGTCGGATATCCTCGGCTCCGCAACCCGACCCCGAGTCGGCTGCCCTTTGATCCAGCAATCCGACCCCGAGTCGGATATCCTCGGCTCCGCAGCCCGACCCCGAGTCGGCTGCCCTTTGATCCAGCAATCCGACCCCGAGTCGGATATCCTCGGCTCCGCAGCCCGACCCCGAGTCAGCTGCCCCTTGATCCAGCGCTCCGACCCCGAGTCGGAGATCTCTTGATAACGACAGGCTATTCCCCAGAGGCACGCCGCGGCCTCCTGCTCCACTACTCCCTGCAACGGCTGTATCCGATGCTGCTCCACGATCTCCTGCATCAGCCGTACAAAGCGGAGCCCCACTATGCCCTGACGTGGCCGTACCCGGTGCTGCTCCACGACGCCCTGTAACGGCCATGTCAGTGGACACACCATCGTGCCCCACGATAACGAACCCCCCTGAGAGACCCCCCAGCCAGGTATATATGCGGCTGGGGGGAGAAAGGGGGGAGGTGAGCAATATCTCCCAGAGCACTCTCTTACTTACGATTATCACCACTCCTCCTCCTCCAATCTCCTCTGACTTGACCGTCGGAGGGCCATCACCACCCTGGTGGTGGTGCAAGGCTTGTTTGCAGGTTTCTTGGCGGAAGGTGGAGCGCAACCAACACCAACCAAGACAACTCAGACGGAACCCCGTTCACACCGTAGTGCCAATCGTTCACGGTTTGGACCACCAGCAACAGTAAGCAATAGAGCTGTTTTCTTAGAGAAAGAATTCCTTAGTGAAGGAACTAATAGCTCTAATGTTGAACTTAGTGATGACCCAAAAATTGATTTAAAGATTAATTTTGATGATCACAAAACCTTGAAGTATAATTACTAATGTTTGTGTTGCAAGAAGAAAGATAATTTATTTTGCAAGGAACATAGCAAGTTAAAAATACAAGAAGGCCTCAAAAGCTCTCAAGAAAAGTTAGAAGAAAGCTACAATTTATTGGCCCAAGTTTCAAGTTCAAAGGATTTAAGTTGGAGGAGCAAATTCAAAGAAAGATTCAAAAGAATAGTCCTCGAGTCGACTCCGGGAAGTTTAGAGTCGACTCTGGCACTCTAGAGTTTCAAGAAACAGTGCTCGAGTCGACTCCGGGACTCTACGAGTCGACTCCGACTGAGAACAAACAAAAAACAGAAAGTTGATTTTCAGCGCTACAGTGATCTCGAGTCGACTCCAACTTCAGTGCTACAGTGCGGAGTCGACTCCCAGCTACAGTGCCGACAGACTACTATTCACAAGTGACTTCTGTTTCAGCCGAGTCGACTCCTACTTCAGCCGAGTCGACTCCAGCACGCTGGGAAGCATAACGGCTAGTTTTTTGTTGATTCCAACGGCTCTATTTTTGTCTCTAACGGCTAGATTTTTGTTTCCACTCCCTCTAAAGCTATAAAATCAAGAGGAGAGCTAGGAAAGAGGGTATGGAAGTGGGAGAAAACATTTAGGGAAGAGATTTGAAAGAGATTACAAGGGAAATCTTCCATAAGCACAAAAGGGCCATTCAAAGTAAAATAGAGAGAAGAAGAGCATCCAAGTGAATCCCAAAGCTTCCTCTCCATCCGTGTGCTGCCTCGGAGATCCTCTACTTCGTGCAAAATCAGAAGAGGGTCAAGTGAAGAAGAAGCCGAGTTCCTCCATCTACAAATTAGTTTGAGGGCTTCTTCTCTTTTCTTTACTTATTTATATTTGCTATATTTGCTTATGTGAGAAGCTTGTATTTGATTTAAACTCTTGTTCTAATATCTTGTAACTTGATTCAATCAAGGGATTGAATCAAGGAGTTAAGGTTTGTTGGTGAGCCAAAGGGAAAACCAACGTTGTAAGGTTGTGGTTGGTGAGCCTTTGGAAAAACCAACTGGGTTGATTGTGAACCCGGAAAACAATCGTTGTAAGGTTGTGGTTGGTGAGCCTTTAGAAAAACCAACTGGGTTGGATTGTGAGCCCGTGAAAACAATCGGTTGGTTCTAGTCGGTGAGCCTGTGAAAACCGACCGAGTTCGTTGTGATCTCGTAAAACAACAAGTTGGGTTGTGAGCTTGTAAAACAACCGGTTGTAATCTGAGGGATTATAGTGAAATTCCCAAGAGGTCTTGGGGAGTGGATGTAGGTGCTGGGATGCACCGAACCACTATACTTTTGTTGTGTTTGTGATGCTCTTTGTTATCTAACTTTCTCACTCACTTACTTACTTAGATACATTGCTTGCTTAACTCTTCTCCATGCATCCTTTAGTTGCGAGCATATTCAATTTACTTAATCAAGTCTCATTCAATATAACAACATTAAGACTCATTGTATTGAATTGCATACTTGGGCAAACTTAGACTAATCTTTTATTGAGTCCGCTGCTTAATAGTTGATTAGATTAGAATCATACTCTTGCTAAGTTTAAATTCCACTATGCATCCATACAACTTAGCTTAATTAACTCTAAAAGATTAGAAGTAGTTGAAAAGTTTTTAAAAGACCCAATTCACCCCCCCCCCCTCTTGGGTTGTCACCTTGGGCAACAAGTGGTATCAGAGCAGGTGCTCAAGATTAATTATTGATCTTACGATCAAGAGCCAAAGATCATGACAACTCAAATAGATAGTTTTCTAGGAGAGGGACAGTTAATTGATAGGCCTCCATTGTTTAATGGCATAAACTACACATATTGGAAAGCACGCATGCGCATTTTTATTCAATCACAAAACTATTATTTATGGAAAATCATAATAAATGACCTTCACACACTCTCTCAAACTATTAATGAAAAGGACTTAGCACAATTGAATGCTAATGCTATGAACATATTATATTGTGCTATTCATGAAACGAACTTTAATGAAATTTCTGCATGCTTATCTGCTAAGGAGATCTGGGATACTTTAGAAAATATTTATGATAAATCTCAGATTAGCTCACATGTGCTTCAATTGCGTACTAACAATGAGATTGCAGAATCCTCCACAGTAGCCGAGTCGACTCCCAGTTTGTCCGAGTCGACTCCTAGAGAAGAACAGTCTGAAAGGCAGAGACACAGTCTTGAAGACCCTGTGAACGAGTCGACTCCAAGTAGTTCCGAGTCGACTCCCAAGTTAGCCGAGTCGACTCCAACAAGGCCCGAGTCGACTCCGAGGCAGAACAGTTCAAAAGACAGAGAATCATCTTTTAGGCCTCTGAGAACGAGACGTCTCCCGAAGATCTCGAGTCGACTCTCAAGTCAGTCGAGTCGACTCCAAGTAAACCCGAGTCGACTCGAGGAAGAAAGAACAACAAAAAAATTCAAAAGCTTCCTAAAGACAAAGAAGAAGAGGAAGCAAGAAGAAAGAAAGAAAGAGATAAAAAGGAAGAAAGTTTTGACCAAGGAAGAGTCAAGCAAGAAATTAAAAGCTAGAAGCAACAATGAACTACAAAAGGTAACTAACTTATGTTTTATGGCACTAGAAGATAAAGTAGAATCTGAATCTAATGAATTTCATGAAGAATATTCTTATGATGAACTATTAAATGCTTTTCATGATTTGTATAGTGAATGTAGAAGATTAGCTCTCAAAAATAAAAATCTTAAAAAGCTAAATCTCGAAATCTCAAAAGAAAAAAATTCTATTGCTGAAATATATGACAAACTAAATTCTGAAAATGAAAGCTTAAGGTTCAATTCAGAACAATTGATTCAGAAAAATCAGAATTTAATTAAAGAAAATCAAAACTTAAATGAAGAAATTAACCAATTAAAATCTTTTATTAACAAATTCACTGTAAGTTCAGAAAGATTAAAAATAATGTTTGAAAGTCAATATGTTGCTTATGATAAATCAAAATTTAGCTTGACTCCTTTACTTAATAATAAATCTCTAGAGAAAAAGGTTATCAATTCACCAAGCAAATCATTAAATAAGATAACTTATTTCAAACATAAAAAGAATGGGCATAACAACTTTACCTATCGTTCTAACATAATTAAATCAAGTGGTAAAGTTATTACAATTAAACAAATCTGGGTTCCAAAAGGAACCATATGTCCTAACTCTCAAGGACCCAAGCAAGCTTGGGTACCCAAAATAAAAATATGAGGATGTAGACATAGATGTGCCAAGATACCCATGGAACAAATAGATTCATACAAATGGGTGTTCTAGACACACGTCAAAAAAAAAAATGAAACTTAAAACATACTTATGAAAAGTAATTTTAAATAATAATAATAATAATAATAATGAAATCAGTAATCCTTGCATCTCATCATTATTTTTGCTTTAGTATTTGATTAAAATATGAATTGCATGTATTGATCAATTTTGTGATATAGAAAATACTTTTGGAAATATAATCAAATCACTTCATTTTATAGTATACTTTACTCACTATTGGATAAGTTGCTAAATGATTAATCAATTTATTAAGAATAACTCTATAAATTCTCTATATGCTTGATTGAGAGTTTTTATCCATGGCATTATTGTTTATTGATCATAGATATGATAATGTGTACTTGGTGTGCTTTTGTTGCCCAGTAGATACAACCCAAGAGGGGGGGTGAATTGGGTCTTTCAAAACTTTTATGCTACTTCTAAAACTTTTTGATTAACTATGCTAAGTTGTATAGATGCACAGTGAAAGTTAAACTTAGCAAGGGTTTGATGTATAGACTTCGACTTGATTAAATATGCTTGCAACTAAAGGATGTGCGGATAAGAATTAAGCAAGCAATTTATCTAAGTAAGTAAGTGTGTTAGTTAGACAATAACTAGAGGCATTACAAACACAAAGGACATATAGTGGTTCGGTGCACCCCAGCACCTACATCCACTCCCCAAGACCTCTTGGGAATTTCACTATAATCCTACCGATTACAGCCGGTTGTTTTACAAGCTCACAACCCAACTTGTTGTTTTACGAGCGCACAACGAACTCGGTCGGTTTTTCCAGGCTCACCGACTAGAACCACTCCGATTGTTTTTCCGGGATCACAATCGAACCCTACTCGTTGGTTTTACCCTCGGCTCACCAACAAACCTAACACAGTTGGTTTTCCCTTTGGCTCACCAACAAACCTTACACAGTTGGTTTTCCCTTTGGCTCACCAACAAACCTTGCACAGTTGGTTTTCCCTTTGGCTCACCAACAAACCTTAACCCCTTGATTCAATCCCTTGATTGAATCAAGTTACAAGATATTAAAACAAGGTATAAAACAAAACAAAGCTTCTTAAACAAGCAAATATGACAATATAAACAAATAGAGTAAAGAGAAGCCCTCAAACGAGTTTTGAAGATGAAGGAGCTCGGCTTCTTCTTTACTTGACCCTCTTCTGATTTGGCACGAAGTAGAGGATCACCGAGGCAGCACACGGATGGAGAGGAAGCTTTGGGATTCACTTGGATGCTCTTCTTCTCTCTATTTTCCTTTGAATGGCGCCCTTTTGTGCTTATGGGAGATTTTCCGTGTAATCTCTCTGGAATCTTTTTCCTAAATGTTCTCTCCCACTTCCATGAGTTCTCCCCTAGCTCTCTTCTTGTTTTTATAGCTTTAGATGGAGTGGAAACAAGAATATAGCCGTTAGAGACAAAAATATAGCCGTTGGAACCAGTCTGCACCTCCTGACAATATTACCGTTGGGATCGGAGTCGACTCGCGCGATCAGGAGTCGACTCGGCTGTAGCGGGAGTCGACTCAAGCTTTTCCGGAGTCGACTCGGCAACTGTTCCAAATTTGAATTTTGTCCACTCGAGTCGACTCGACTATCCTGGGAGTCGACTCGAATCCCAGAGTCCGAACTCCCGATCCTCTGTCTTTTGGCTCGTCCAGTCTTGGAGTCGACTCGAACTTCCTTGGAGTCGACTCGGCTCTCAGTTTTCGAAAGTTGGTCTTCTGCCATCTTAGTGTAGTGCTGCCTTGGAGTCGACTCGAGCTGTCTGGGAGTCGACTCGAATCTCAGAGTCGGAAAACTGATCCTCTGTATTTTGGAGCCGCGCTGCCTTGGAGTCGACTCGACTTGTCTTGGAGTCGACTCGCCTCTCAGAGACGAAAATACCGTCTTCTGTCTTGGGGTTGCGCTGTCTTTGGAGTCGACTCGGACTTTGTGGGAGTCGACTCGAATCTCAGTGTCCAAAAACTGCTTCTCTGAGTTTTCCCTTGTGTACCACTGAGAGTCGACTCTCGCTTTCTTTGGAGTCGACCCGACAACCATTGGAGTCGACTCGCATTCCTCAGGAGTCGACTCGAATCTCAGGGTCGAAAATCCCTCTCTGACTTTTCTGCCTTTTACACCCTGGAGTCGACTCGTTCTACTCTCGAGTTGACTCGCCAAGCATTGGAGTCGACTCGAATTCCTCAGGAGTCGACTCGAAGACTATTCTTTTAAATTTTCCTTGAATTTGCTCCTCCAATTTGAATCTTTTGAACTTGAGACTTGGGCCAATAACTTGTAGCTTTCTTCCAACTTTTCTTGAGAACTTTGGAGGCCTTCTTGTATTCTTCCAACTTGCTATGTTCCTTGCAAAATAAATATCTTTCTCCTTGCAACACAAACATTAGTATTTATACTTCAAGGTTTTGTGATCATCAAAATCAATCTTTGAATCAATCTTTGGGTCATCAGTCTCCCCCTTTTTGATGATGACAAAACTTGGAGTATATGCAATATAAAAGATATTGTTTTCTAGAAGTAATACATAGCAAAGTTGCATGAAGTAGAAAACATATATATTTAAAAAACATACTTCATGATAATGCTTTAGATTTAATCAACTTAAGATAATCAATATATGTCAATTCCAGCTGATTTGTATTCAATTCAAAACATAAAGCATTATGAGCATATACTTAGATATTTCTCCCCCTTTTTGACAACATCAAAAAGATAGGAAAACATTAAGCACAAAGATCAGAATACTCATATATTTCTTTTCCTTATTGTACTCTGATTTGAATGTTAAATTATTGCAAGGATATGAATCATATAACTCAAGGCAATAATATTGGAATCAGATTAATGAGCACAGATCAGAGCCAATTAAGATAATTTCAGAACAGAACACATTAAATGTGATTTCAAGAAGTTTTCTAATTTGATACCACAGATAGTTTTCTATTCAAGTGTAGGTGGAATCTTCCTTAGGTTAATCCAAGAAGTACTACAAATGATATTCAAAGAAAATACGAGTGGAAATCTAACCTCTCTTCAATAATAAGTATGAAAGCTTGTTCATTTAAGACCTTTTGCCCAATCTATTAAGTATTTTATCAAACATGAGAGCAATTTTAGTTAATTTTCAGAGTAAAAGATCAAAACTTATATATTTGAGAGACATATCATCATGTTGGATCATTAATTTTTAATGTCTTCAAAGTTCTTTTATGATAATAAGAACATTGGGGCACAAATACCAAAATATGAATTCATGCAATTTTTGATACATCTTAGAGCTCTTTTAAAGACTTTCTTTTACTTCTTTAGAGAATAAGCACAATTTGATACATAAAATAATGAATTGGTACAAAATTGAAGTTCTAAAGAGCAAGCCAATTAGGACTCATTAGTGAAGTTCAAAAATAAATTTTCTAAGAGATACTCAAGACCATTCAACACGTTATTCTCCCCCTTTGTCATTAAGTTAAAGGCTCTTAAGATCAACTTGCAATTTGGTTCATGATTTATGCATAAGATATACTAACCAAATAACACGCCTCAAGGTGTATCATAAAGGTTTTCAGATTTAAATTTCAGATGATACATATTGGAGAGTATTAGGATCACTTTTCATTTAGTATTCTTTCTCTCTCCTTTATAAATTTATGCAATTAAGTTCCATCATACCTCTCCTTCTGAAATTTTCTTTCTCCCCCTCAATTGATCATTCCATCTAAGAGTTTTAAAATTTGAAGATAATGTTCAATAAAATCGTCAATCTCAAAAATATATTTTCTATAAGTTTCAGCTTATTTTCACAAGACTCAAGGTTTGAGATAAGACAACCTTTATAGAACTCATCTCAAGGTAATTAAAGCATGTCTTGCAATATAAGGAGCTTCATCAAAATCAATCCATAAAGTGCAAGGTATGCATCAAATTGAAGTGACTTTAGGATAAGATACTGAATATCTAAAGCTCCCCCTCAAAAGATGCATTCTTCTTTAATCATTTTAAATTGTTGAATTTCAGATTATAGTGATAAACGTGAATAACACTGAAATTCTATGACATCGAGAATGTAGAGTAATCTAGTATTATTCAAAATTTGTAGCAATTACTCTTTCTAATCCTTTAAGAACAAGGTATGCTTCCTCTTCAACTTTGAGAAAATGTACTGAAATATTAATCAAAAATGATTCATTTGAAGCTCAGTTTCTTTCAAAACCATTTACATTTTCTTTCTTTTAGACTCATTTGAGTGAGGTGAAATATTTCTAGGCTTTAAGATCATTCACTATATTAATGGAAGTCTTTTATAATGTAGGAGGGAAAAACATATAGATGATCATTGAGGTATATATTTTATAAACTTCAATTTCTTAATCACAGTTTTTCAGCTATGTACACATGAAGCTCAATAAAATTTTAAATATTAAAATAAAGTCATATATTTAAAAATATTTGCTTGTAATCAAGATCATTGAAAGACACACCATTTAGACCAATATGAGTACACTTTGAAGATAAGAAATGATATGTTTCGGAAGTGTATCGGAGCGATCAAAATAAATTCTGTTTTTCTTACATTAACATTTTATTTAGTAATCATATGGAGTTTAAACTTTTATACAAAATCATATTCTGAATTTCATAAAGATTTTCAATAGAGGCTTTTTAAGTCATAGTTTGAGATATGTATCTTTCACATTGTGGCTCATCTTAAATTATTACAAAATAAGGATATTTTAACAAGTATTAGAACATTATGTATCAAAGTTAGGCAATTAGAAAGATAGATCAAAATCAATTTATTTTTCCTAAATAGAGATACTCTTCTCTTCTCCTTTCTACAATTTTATTCGACTTTCAGATTTTAGAGATGATTATGAATGACAAATCTGAAATTTCTTTTCAATAGAACCAAACAAAAGATGTTATGTAGCAATTCAAACATTCAAACAAATTGTCCAAGGATGAAGCATTACAAAACATTGAGAATCAATAAATCAAGACATCATACCATATGCAAAATATACCATGTGTTAAGTCATGCATTAAAATACTAAGTACAAGAATGTCAAGGATCAAAATCAATTCTTTTCAAATAAACTCCCCCTATTTATATATAATCTTGCACTGAGTTCATCCTTAAAGTATGTTTTCAAGTGTTTAAAAAATTGACTTGATTCTTCTTATATACTTTTATTAACTTTGTCTTTCATTTTTACTTTCTTATGCTCTATACTCTATTTGCTCCCTATCCGGTGGAGTTGGGAAGGGGCACGAGGTACTACCACTAGCCTCCCTCTTGTGCCGTCCCTAATATGCCCTACACCGAATAGTTGGGTCAAATAGTGCCGGGTACTACCACTAGCCTCCCCATTGGCACCATCCCTATGATGAGCAATATAGAAAGGTTAAAATATTCACTCCAAACTCTCCCTGTTTGAGTGTAATTAATTATAGATTTTATCCCTTCCAAATGTGCCGAATATATTATGCTTGTTTTGCTTTTCCTTAAGATTGAAGTACTTGCCTTTACTCAGATTTTTCATCTCTTGAACAATGTCCATTTTCTTTTCTTTATCTCTCTCTCTTTTTGTCATTCTCAAGTAATTTACATGAAAGAGTAGAATAAAGAGATAATCTTATGTATCATATAGATGTATATTATGCAAACAACATTTTCATTGTGCTCAAGGATTCATAACTTCTCACAAGTTATTTTACATCAAAATTTTAAGCATATACTTGTGTATTTCATGGTTATGATATAGGCAAAGATATATTTTAGTTTGGGCAAACCATGAAATAATTTCTAAAAGTATAAGTCAGTCACTACACATATAGACATGATATCAAAAATTAATAATTAAAGAATTTAATCATGCCATAATAAGGTTTAAGTTACTGACTTTGCTCAACTAATTTGTGAGAAAGGTATCTAAATTACCTATTCATTATATGTTCTTCAAGCCAAACTAGATTTCTTATGTGTGAACTTTTGGCTGAAGAAGATCCTCTCTCTTGTTTGCATGTGAATCTTTAGTGTATCTTACATGAAGATATCCTTCAAGTTGAAATTTCTCATTTTTCTTTCTTGAAGGAAGGTCATTAGTTTCTTTAAGATACAAAGCATTCATCCAACATATATATTTTTAACTAGATGACTCAATATAAGATATGACAATAGTTGCATGTTGAGTCACTTTACTCAAGAGATTGCCTAAATATAAGCAAGCACATATCACTTGAACTAAAGAGATAGATTCATTAACCAAGATAGTTCAAGGACAAGCATGTGAGGCAATAGACAGATTTATCAAGGTCAAATCAATTTAGTTTAGATTCTATTTGCTTAAGATAATTATCAATAAGATGTGTTAACTAAGTTTTAATCAACTTATCTTAAGCGTTTGTTTCTATCAAAATTCAGATTATGACGTATTTGTTATCAATAAAATATGATTAATTAAAGTTAGATTGAAGTCTTGCACAAGGTCACATAATGAGCATACAATCTGGTCTACTAGCTGTATGATAAAATAATTATTCTATCATGCTTTAATACAGCTTTAAACAATAGATCTACTTTGCTCATCCTTTACAATTTCTACAAGATGGGGTCATAGATATACCTTCTTCACGCCAATCTTCCATAAGAGTTTTCTTGTGGGCTAACGTTGGTCAATGAAGATCCCCTTTCCTGTTTGTCTTAATTGGAGTTTGAGAGAAGATGTTAATTCATTCATCATATTTCAAATTCACTTTGCAATATAACTATTCATATAAATTTTCATTGGTAGAACAAAAATGATGCCATCAATGTGTGCTATGAGCAAGCAAGATATCATAGATTCTTCTTTTTGATGCATAGATTTATCACTATTACTTTCTATCAACAAGGTTACCTAAGCTTTTATATATCAAGCTTTTGATGCTTGTTTTAAATCACATATTGCTTTATCATATATGTAATGTGTAATTTTTAAATATGGTGGTTATCTAACATATATAAAGTAAGCACATAGAAGTCCATTCTACACACTCATTTGATAGGATATAACGTTTATAAAGCAAACAAATGATAAAGGTGATTTTTACTTCTAATCATGCAAGAATCTTATCAAGATCTATTTCATCTTTTCTTGATTTAATCTTCTAGTAGTCATCATTAAGTGTATATCTGAAAAATCCAATTTGGTTCTAATTAACAAGTTTTTCAGATTGTTATATGTAAAAGATTTAACCATATAATTTGATTTTAGTATTTTGATAATAGATCATTAGTCTCATAAAGAATAAAATGAATTGATACTTCTACAACTAGAATTTTTCATGAATGTTCTATATGCATTGCTTGATGAATGATATCCAAGGATAGAAATATCTTTATTAGATTTGGCATTATTTTTCAAGAGAACATATCAAGCATAACATGTACGACTGAAAAATATGAAAGATATGCAATGGTTCATTTTCCATTTTTCAGAAGATCAAAAGGAGTTTTCATCAAAAATAGATCTAATAGAAATCATATGTATGACAAGCAGTGATGATAGTTTTTTTTTTAAAAAAAAATCATTTAAGTAGATGACTATCATACACAATTGTCTTTTTCATTTCTTCAAGAATTCTATTAATCCTATTTTACTTAAGGTGTCCTTGGTGCTGAAAATATTATTTTTCTGTGCACAACTTAACACAAAATTGGTTTTTAATCACTATGCCATGATACTTCTTTTACTTTCATAGTTTGCAAACCTTTTTCATTTGATCCCTTTCACAAGATTTAGCAAATGTAGAAAATACTTTAATTTTACTTGCCAAAAACAAATCCAATGTAAGCTTGTGAAAACTTAGTGATGGAAACAACATCTCTAGATTTAGAAATTATTTTTGTTTGTTTCCTTAGTTAGCATGCATAGTAAAACTTTGACCTTTAAGAGGATAATCTAAGTAATCCTATGGCAAGGTCTTTTGAGATTAAGTACATACTAGCATGAGCTGATTTCATATGCCAAATATGGTTTCTTTAATCTTGGTATTCATAGTGCATATATTCAAAAGCATACCAAGTACACATTATCATATCTATGATCAATAAACAATAATGCCATAGATAAAAACTTTCAATCAAGCATATAGAGAATTCATAGAGTTATTCTTAATAAGTTGATTAATCATTTAGCACCTTATCCACTAGTGAGTAAAATGAAATGATTTGATTATATTTCCAAAAGTATTTTCTATATACAAAATTGATCACTACTAGCAAATCATATCAAATACTAAAGCACAAATAATGATGAGATGCAAGAATTACTGATTTCATTATTATTTTTTTTGTTAATAACTTTTTAAGTTTCTTTATGTTCCATGGGTACCTTGGTACACCTATGTGTACATCCTCATTTTCTCATTTTGGGTACCCAAGCTTGCTTGAGTCCTTGAGAGTTAGGACATATGGTTCCTTTTGGAACCCATATCTGTTTAATAGTAATAACTTTACCATTTGATTTAATTATACTAGAACGATAGGTAAAGTTGTTATTCCCATCCTTTTTATTTTTGAAATAAATTATCTTATTTAATGGTTTGCTTGGTAAATTGATAACCTTTTTCTCTAGAGATTTATGGCTAAGTGAAGGAGTCAAGCTAAATTTTGATTTATCAAAATCAGCATGTTGGCTTTCAAACATCATTTTTAATCTTTCTAAGCTTACGGTGAATTTGTTAATGCAAGATTTTAATTGATTAATTTCTTCGCTTAAGTTTTGATTTTCTTTAATTAAGCTATGATTTTTCTGAATCAATTCTTCTGAAAATGACCTTAAGCATTCATTTTCAGAATTTAGTTTCTCTTGTATTTCATCATTAGAATTTCTTTCTTTTGAAATTTTCAGATTTAGTTTCTTAAGATTTTTATTCTTTACAGCTAATTTTCTACATTCACCATACAAATCATGAAAAGCATTTAATAATTCATCATAAGAAAATTCTTCTTGAAAATTATTTGATGTAAGAGTAGATTCAGTTTTTACCTTGTCTTCTTGTGCCATAAAGCACAAGTCAGTTACCTCTTGTAGTTTCTTGGAGCTAATATCATCATTGTCGCTCCTAACTTTTATTTTCTGGCTTGACTCTTTCTTGGTCAAGGCTTTCTTCCTTTTTATCTCTTTCTTCCTTTCTTCTTGCTTCCTTTTCTTCTTTGTCTTTAGGAAGCTGATTTGCCTCGGAGTCGACTCGGACCTTATTGGAGTCGACTCGGTGAACTTGAGAGTCGACTCTGAGATACTTGGAGTCGACTCGACTGAGGGAGATTCAACACCCTTTTCTGCAGTCTCATTGTTAGTATATATTTGAAGCACATGTGAGCTAGTCTGAGATTTATCATAAATATTTTCTAAAGTATCCCAGATCTCCTTAGCAGATAAGCATGCAGAAATTTCATTAAACTTCGTTTCTTGAATAGCACAATATAACATGTTCATAGCATTAGCGTTCAATTGTGCTAAGTCCTTTTCATTAATAGTTTGTGAGAGTGTGTGAAGGTCATTTGTTATGATTTTCCATAAATAATAGTTTTGTGATTGAATAAAGATGCGCATGCGTATTTTCCAATGTGTATAGTTTATGCCATTAAATAGTGGAGGTGTATTAATTGATTGTCCTTCTCCTAGAAAACTATCTATTTGAGTTGTCATGATCTTTGGCTCTTGATCGTGAGATCAATGATTAAACTTAGAGCACCTGCTCTGATACCACTTGTTGCCCAGTAGATACAACCCAAGAGGGGGGGTGAATTGGGTCTTTCAAAACTTTTATGCTACTTCTAAAACTTTTTGATTAACTATGCTAAGTTGTATAGATGCACAGTGAAAGTTAAACTTAGCAAGGGTTTGATGTATAGACTTCGACTTGATTAAATATGCTTGCAACTAAAGGATGTGCGGATAAGAATTAAGCAAGCAATTTATCTAAGTAAGTAAGTGTGTTAGTTAGACAATAACTAGAGGCATTACAAACACAAAGGACATATAGTGGTTCGGTGCACCCCAGCACCTACATCCACTCCCCAAGACCTCTTGGGAATTTCACTATAATCCTACCGATTACAGCCGGTTGTTTTACAAGCTCACAACCCAACTTGTTGTTTTACGAGCGCACAACGAACTCGGTCGGTTTTTCCAGGCTCACCGACTAGAACCACTCCGATTGTTTTTCCGGGATCACAATCGAACCCTACTCGTTGGTTTTACCCTCGGCTCACCAACAAACCTAACACAGTTGGTTTTCCCTTTGGCTCACCAACAAACCTTACACAGTTGGTTTTCCCTTTGGCTCACCAACAAACCTTGCACAGTTGGTTTTCCCTTTGGCTCACCAACAAACCTTAACCCCTTGATTCAATCCCTTGATTGAATCAAGTTACAAGATATTAAAACAAGGTATAAAACAAAACAAAGCTTCTTAAACAAGCAAATATGACAATATAAACAAATAGAGTAAAGAGAAGCCCTCAAACGAGTTTTGAAGATGAAGGAGCTCGGCTTCTTCTTTACTTGACCCTCTTCTGATTTGGCACGAAGTAGAGGATCACCGAGGCAGCACACGGATGGAGAGGAAGCTTTGGGATTCACTTGGATGCTCTTCTTCTCTCTATTTTCCTTTGAATGGCGCCCTTTTGTGCTTATGGGAGATTTTCCGTGTAATCTCTCTGGAATCTTTTTCCTAAATGTTCTCTCCCACTTCCATGAGTTCTCCCCTAGCTCTCTTCTTGTTTTTATAGCTTTAGATGGAGTGGAAACAAGAATATAGCCGTTAGAGACAAAAATATAGCCGTTGGAACCAGTCTGCACCTCCTGACAATATTACCGTTGGGATCGGAGTCGACTCGCGCGATCAGGAGTCGACTCGGCTGTAGCGGGAGTCGACTCAAGCTTTTCCGGAGTCGACTCGGCAACTGTTCCAAATTTGAATTTTGTCCACTCGAGTCGACTCGACTATCCTGGGAGTCGACTCGAATCCCAGAGTCCGAACTCCCGATCCTCTGTCTTTTGGCTCGTCCAGTCTTGGAGTCGACTCGAACTTCCTTGGAGTCGACTCGGCTCTCAGTTTTCGAAAGTTGGTCTTCTGCCATCTTAGTGTAGTGCTGCCTTGGAGTCGACTCGAGCTGTCTGGGAGTCGACTCGAATCTCAGAGTCGGAAAACTGATCCTCTGTATTTTGGAGCCGCGCTGCCTTGGAGTCGACTCGACTTGTCTTGGAGTCGACTCGCCTCTCAGAGACGAAAATACCGTCTTCTGTCTTGGGGTTGCGCTGTCTTTGGAGTCGACTCGGACTTTGTGGGAGTCGACTCGAATCTCAGTGTCCAAAAACTGCTTCTCTGAGTTTTCCCTTGTGTACCACTGAGAGTCGACTCTCGCTTTCTTTGGAGTCGACCCGACAACCATTGGAGTCGACTCGCATTCCTCAGGAGTCGACTCGAATCTCAGGGTCGAAAATCCCTCTCTGACTTTTCTGCCTTTTACACCCTGGAGTCGACTCGTTCTACTCTCGAGTTGACTCGCCAAGCATTGGAGTCGACTCGAATTCCTCAGGAGTCGACTCGAAGACTATTCTTTTAAATTTTCCTTGAATTTGCTCCTCCAATTTGAATCTTTTGAACTTGAGACTTGGGCCAATAACTTGTAGCTTTCTTCCAACTTTTCTTGAGAACTTTGGAGGCCTTCTTGTATTCTTCCAACTTGCTATGTTCCTTGCAAAATAAATATCTTTCTCCTTGCAACACAAACATTAGTATTTATACTTCAAGGTTTTGTGATCATCAAAATCAATCTTTGAATCAATCTTTGGGTCATCAGCTTTTGAATATATGCACTATGAATACCAAGATTAAAGAAACCATCTTTGGCATATAAAATCAACTCATGCTAGTATGTACTTAATCTCAAAAGACCTTGCCATTGGCTTACTTAGATTATCTTCTGAAAGGTCAAAGTTTGCTATGCATGCTAACTAAGAAAACAAACAAAAATCAATTTCTAAATCTAAAGATGTTGTTTCCATCACTAAGTTTTCAAAAGCTTACATTGGATTTGTTCTTGGCAAATAAAATTGAAATATTTTCTGTATTTGCTAAATCTTGTAAAAGTGTTTCAAATGATAAAGGTTTCCAAACTGTGAAGATAAAGAGTATAATGGCACAGTGTTGAAAACCAAAATCCTGATAAAGTTTATACAGAAATTAATTATTTCAGCACCAAGGACACTGTTACGGGGGAACTTAGCCACCATGCCCCACGTGACCGGCACGCGCGCCCAGGAAGACTATGGCAGCCCCTTGATCCAGCAATCCGACCCCGAGTCGGACATCTTCGGCTCCGCAGCCCGACCCCGAGTCGGCTGCCCCTTGATCCAGCAATCCGACCCCGAGTCGGACATCTTCGTCTCCGCAGCCCGACCCCGAGTCGGCAGCCCCTTGATCCAGCAATCCGACCCCGAGTCGGACATCTTCGTCTCCGCAGCCCGACCCCGAGTCGGACATCTCTCGACAACGACAGGCTATTCCCCAGAGGCACGCTGCAGCCTCCTGCTCCACTACTCCCTGCAACGGTTGTATCTGGCGCTGCTCCACGATCCCCTGTAACAGCCATACAAGGCGGAGCTCCACTACGCCCTGTCACGGCCGTACCCAGCGCTGCCCCACGACGCCCTGTAACGGCCGTGTCAGTGGCTGCTCCATCGTGCCCCACGATGACGAACCCCCCTGAAAGACCCCCCAGCCTGGTATATATGCGGCTGGGGGGAGAAGGGGGGGTAAGCAAGAACTTCCAGAGCATTCTCCTACTTGCTACTATTATCTTTCCTTCTCCTCCGATCTCCTCTGACTTGATCGTCGGAGGGCCCCCACTACCCCAGTGGTGGTGCGAGGCTTGCTTGCAGATTTCCCGGTGGAAAGTGGAGCGCAATCAACACCAACCAAGGCAACCCAAACGGAACCCCGTTCACACTGCTGTGCCAATCGTTCTCGGTTTGGACCACCAGCAACAGTTGGCGCTAGAGGAAGGGCCCGAATCTCAGAGCGATCGTAATGGCACGGCGAGGTGGTCGTGGAGCTTCCAATGCCTCCGATCGCGGGGCCTCTCGCGCCTCCGGCCGGGAGGCCGCTGCGTCTCCAACACATTCTCAGCAACACTCCACCGTTCCACCCCCCATTCAGATGGTCGAAGCCGCTCAGTTCGACCAGTTAGCCCAGCAGGTTCGCACCCTCGCGGAGGCAGTGCAGAACCTGCAGGGTGTGATGTCTCGGGCACCGCAGCGAGCCCAGGAGCCGCTGCTCCCTGAGCGCTCACCTGTCCTCCTCAACCCGCGCTCCTTCCTCTCCCATGGGGAGGAGCGCCGGCGCGAGGAAGATTCTCGAGCACGGTCCATTCTGCCGGGACCTTCCCATCGGAGCTGCGCGGGGTACGAGAGGCGGGCCCGGGCGCGTTCCCAGACCCCCCAGTCCTCAAGGAACCCGCGCTCCAGTCAGTCCCCCTCTCGGTGCACCTTGTCTCCCACCCATCTGTCGCGCTCCCTGGACCGGCGGGTGGACGATCTCCACCGACAACTCCAGGTCCTGAAGGGCCACTCCAAAGATCCCTTCGCCGACTTGGAGATCTCCTCCCAGCCGGCGCTTGCCTCGAGGATCCTGCGGACCCCGAATCCGCCGGGGTTTAAAATGCTGGCGATCGAGCCCTATGACGGGGCGGCGGACCCGCGGGATCACGTCGAGAGTTTCAGGACCCTTATGCTCCTCCACGGAGCATCAGATCCTCTCCTCTGCAAGGCCTTCCCGGCGACCCTCCGTGGCCCGGCAAGGGCGTGGTTCGCCGGCTTGGAGGCTAACTCAATCCAGTCCTTCGACCAGTTTACTCGCCTCTTCATCACCCATTTCGCCGTCAGTAGCCGGCGGCGACTGGTCTCCGACTCCCTCTTTGATGTCCGGCAAAACGAGGGAGAAAGCTTGCGGGATTATCTTACCCGCTTCAACAAGGCTACGCTGGAAGTCCGGAACCTGAGCCAGGAAGTGGCTCTTTCAGCCCTGAAGCGTGGCTTCCGAAAGGGCAGACTCACCTTCTCCCTGGACAAACGCCTGCCGCGGAGCTTCCCGGAGCTGTTGTCCCGGGCGAACCAGTATGCGGACGCCGAGGAGGCGGCCGCCCACCGGAGCAAGGAGGCCGCCGAGATCCCTCCAAAGCTCGGGAAGAAAAGGCGAAAAGAGGCACGCCAGAGGAGGAGCCCGACGCCTCAACGTCGGCGCAGAAGCCTGTCGCCGGCGAGGAACCACGGCGCCCTACGCCCTCGTTCTCCGCCCCGACGTTTCAACCGGTACACTCCTCTCCTGACTCCCCGGGCCCAGATCCTCATGGAAATCAAGGGGCGGGAGGACCTCCCGGTCCCGAGACAGATGAAGAAGATTTCTGGGAGGAGGCCCTCTCGGGCGTACTGTGAGTACCACCGGGACCACGGCCACGACACCGAAGACTGCTTCCAGCTTCGGGACGAGATCGAGGCTCTCATCCGCCGAGGGCGTCTCGGTCGATATGTGAACGACCGACGTCCCCCCGCAGACCCGCGTCCGGCCGATCCGGCCCCTCAGGAGCCTCGGGAGCAGAATCGACCCGTCGCGGGCGTGATCCACACTATCACTGGGGGCTGCCCCCGGCCCGAGAGGAACGCAGGGGGCTCGACTGAAGCGTCAGGGGCAGCCGTCGCAAAGAGGCAGAGGGTCGGTAATGTAATCACTTTTTGTGATGAAGATGTAAAGGGGGTTCAGACCCCCCACGATGACGCCATGGTGATCTCCCTCACTATGGCAAACTATGATGTAAGGCGTGTTCTTGTGGATAGTGGAAGCTCAGCTGATATTTTGTTTTACGAGGCCTTCCAAAAGATGAGCTTGTCCAGACAATTGTTGCACAAAACATCCACCCCCCTCATAGGATTCACTGGTGACGCTATCTCGGCCGAAGGTGTCGTTGAGCTGCCTGTGACTGCGGGCGTTGCACCCGCAGAAGCCACGGTGCGGCTCGGGTTCTTGGTCGTCCGTGTTCCCTCGGCCTACAACGCTATCCTCGGACGACCCGGACTGAACGCCCTTCGCGCGGTGGTCTCTACGTACCACTTGCTCATGCGGTTCCCCACGGCGGCCGGGATTGGAGAGGTCCGAGGTGACCAACCGACCGCAAGGCAATGTTTCCTAGCAACTCTCAAAGGGAAGAAGCCCGTAGAAGCCTTAAGCGTCGAGTCCCTCGACGCCAGAGACGAGGTGGCCTTGCGGCACAGGGAGCCGGCCGAGGGTGTGATCGAAGTTCCCCTCGAGGAAGGTCGCCCGGACAGGACGATCCGGGTCGGCGCCAATCTCGACCTGGGAGCTCGGGCCCGGTTGGTGGAATTCCTCCGAGCCAATGTCGATGTGTTTGCCTGGTCGGCGGCCGATGTACCTGGAATCGACCCGGAGGTCATTTCTCACGCCCTCAACGTCGACCCGACCCACCGACCGGTAAAACAGAAGAAGAGACACTGTGCCCCGGATCGGATCCGAGTGGTTGACCAGGAGGTAGACAAACTCTTGGAGGCAGGATTCATAAGGGAGGTCAGCTACCCCGAATGGCTGGCAAATATCGTACTTGTCCGGAAGGCGAGCGGAAAGTGGAGGATGTGCGTCGACTACACCGATCTGAACAAGGCATGCCCCAAGGATAGCTTTCCGCTTCCGTGGATAGACCAACTGGTCGACGCGACTTCCGGATATCAGCTGCTGTCTTTCATGGACGCCTTCTCCGGCTACAACCAGATAATGATGGCTCCACAGGACGAGGAGAAAACTGCCTTTATAACAGACCGGGGGCTGTACTGTTACAAGGTAATGCCCTTCGGTCTGAAGAATGCTGGCGCCACTTACCAGCGCCGCGTCAACAAAATCTTCAAAGAGCAAATCGGCCGGAACATGGAGGTGTACGTGGACGATATGCTGGTGAAGAGCCGCCATGCAGACCAGCACATCGCGGATCTGGAGGAGACTTTCGCCACCTTGCGGAAGTTTCACATGAAGCTGAACCCAGCGAAGTGCGCCTTTGGCGCTTCGGCCGGGAGGTTCCTCGGTTTCATTGTCAACCAGCGGGGGATCGAAGCCAACCCGGACAAAATCAAGGCCATCCAAGATATGTCCCCTCCGACCAAAGTGAAGGAGGTTCAGGAGCCCGCTGGGAGGGTCGCCGCGCTCGGACGATTTGTGGCAAAATCGGCCGAACGCTGCCAACCTTTCTTCAAGGTGTTGAAACGCCCGAAAGACTTCCTCTGGACGGCCGAATGTCAAGCAGAATTCGACCAGCTCAAGGAATACTTGGCGTCTCTTCCCCTGCTGTCCAAGCCGCAAGAAGGGGAGATGCTCTACCTCTATCTGGCGGTCTCCCCAACCGCAGTCAGTGCGGTATTGGTTCGGGAAGAGGCAAAGCTCCAGAAGCCTGTGTACTACATCAGCCGGGTCCTACGGGATGCCGAGATGCGGTATACGAAGGCTGAAAAGATCGCCTTCGCGCTGCTGACCGCGACCAGGAGGCTTCGCCCCTATTTCCAGGCCCATTCTGTCACCCTCTTGACCGATCAACCGCTGCGGCAGATCCTCAGCAATCCTGAGAATGCGGGACGGCTGGTGAAGTGGGCAGTAGAACTTGGTGAGTTCGACATCCGCTACCAGCCCCGACCCGCCATCAAGGCCCAAGCGCTCGCGGATTTCCTCGCTGAGTGCACGGTGCAGGAGGCGGAACCTAGGTCGCCGGAAACACCCAGCCTCGACCTCCCGATTTGGACGCTTCACATCGATGGGTCGTCGAACCCCGAAGGTGGAGGGGCCGGGCTGGTCCTCACCAGCCCTGATGGAGTGATAGCCGAGTATGCCTTGAGGTTCGGATTTCCAGTGACCAACAACGAGGCGGAGTACGAGGCCCTAGTCACGGGACTCAAACTCACCGAGGAGCTCGGCATCCGGCGCCTGAAGGTCTTCATCGACTCCCAGCTGGTGGTCGGGCAGGTCCGTGGGGAGTTCGAAGCCCGGAACCCGACCATGCAGAATTACGTCCGGAAGGTGCAAGCACTCATTCCCGACCTCGGCAGTGTCGACATCCAGCAGGTCCCAAGAAGTGAAAATGCCAGGGCCGACAGGTTGTCCCGCTTAGTGAGCGCAGACGCGCACAACTTGTCGAGGGCGATCTACCTGGAGACCCTGGATGCCCCGAGCATCGGCGAGGCTGGAGCAGTGATGGCGATTGATCCGGAGCCATCTTGGATGGACCCGCTTGTCGCCTACCTCGCCGAAGGGATCCTCCCTGAAGACGAAGATCAAGCTCGGCGACTTGTTATGAAGTCCGCCCACTACGTACTCTATGAAGGGAGGCTGTATCGGACCTCGTTCACCGCCCCCCTCTTAAAGTGCCTCCGCCCCTCGGAAGCGGCCTACGTCCTCGGCGAAGTCCACGAAGGCGTTTGCGGATCACACTTGGGGGCTAGGTCCTTGGCGCACAAGATCATGAGGCAAGGCTATTATTGGCCTACCTTGTTGGAGGACTCAAAGGATCATGTACGGAAATGCGACGCCTGCCAGCGCCACGCCAACGTCCAGAGAGTCCCTTCTGTCCCCTTGGCACCAATCACTGCACCCTGGCCCTTCGCCCAGTGGGGAATGGATATCCTCGGACCATTCCCCGTCGCTTCAGCTCAGCGAAAATTTTTGATTGTTGCAATCGACTACTTCACCAAGTGGGTGGAGGCAGAGCCGCTGGCCACTATCACGGAGGCGCAAGTCCGGAAGTTCGTGAAGAAGAACATCATTGTCCGATTTGGGGTACCTCGGGTCCTCATCTCGGATAATGGCCGACAGTTCGACAACAAGCATTTCCGTGACTTCTGCGAGGAGTTCGGGATCGAGCATCGGTTCACATCTGTGTCGCATCCCCAAACCAACGGCGAGGCCGAGGTCACAAATCGGACAATCCTCCAAGGAATCAAAGCGCGAATCGGTCGGACGGGGCAAGCTTGGGTCGAAGAACTCGAGAATGTCCTTTGGGCGTATCGGACCACGCATCGGACCCCTACCGGGGAGACACCTTTCAGCCTAACCTATGGCACGGAAGCCGTTGTCCCCATGGAGCTCGGACTCCCCTCACCTCGGGTGGCCGCGCACCGACCCGAGGCCAATTCGGAGCAACTCCGAGGGAACCTGGATCTCTTGGAAGAAGCGAGGGAAATGGCGCAGGTTCGGATGGCGATGTATCAGCGGAGGGTGGCCCGATATTACAACTCCAAGGTCCGACCGAAGCTTTTCAGAATCGGAGATCTGGTGCTAAGGCGAGCTAAAGCATCTCAACCTGCGGAAGGTGGGAAGCTAGCGCCAAATTGGGAAGGCCCGTATAGGGTTCGCTGGGTAAACCGACCTGGCTCCTACCAGTTGGAGGCCCTAGATGATCGAGAAATTCCAAGGAGCTGGAATTCCGCTAACCTGCGGATGTATTACCAGCAGAACGACAATGCCAAAAAGACAGTTCGAAAATGTATAACACTTTTCATTTCAATAATTTCTGGTTACAACGGCGTGCTCGTGTGATTACAAGGAATTTCCAGAGAGGAATTAGGGTGTAAAGAAAGTAAAGAAGAGGTGGAGACTCCGAGGAGCTGGAGATCTGGGATCCCGAAACCTCCATCCGAAGCGGCTGCAATCCCACCGGAAGTGGGTGCCTCCAACCGAAGGCGCCATCGACGTCTCACGAAAAAGACGAAGAGCCAGCGCGGATGAAGAAGAAGCGGACGAAGGAGAAGTCCACACTGCTCCTACCCAGAGGCGCCATCCACGCCTCACGAAAAAGACGAGGAGCCGCCGCAGACGAAGCTCCCGCTGCCTCCAGGGGAACGCCACCTCCAAGGGATATTCCGGTCCTCCCCAGTGTTAGGGGAGAGAAGGAATACAAGGGAGAAGAGCATATGGAGGCGCGGTCCCGGATCAAGCGCCTGGTGCGGAGCTCAATCGGAAGGCCGAACTTCAAGGAGGGGAGACGTGATCCCGGATGAAACGCCTAGAGCGGAGCTCCGCCGGGGAGAACCTCCTTATTGATCCCAGATGAAACGGCTAGTTGGCGGAAGTCGCGAAGGGCGCGCCTCCCGTTCCTTCGGTAGGGGTCTCTCAATCATGCGCCGGAGAGGAGGCCCACGATCCATGGCAACCTGAACAGCTCCGGCTTGGCAGGCTCCATCGCACCTGCACCTATATTTATAGCCAAACTGCGGCCCCCCGGTCGTTCCGATGCGGGTGGCTCCAATAAATGCGGGCGCATTGAATCCGGAGCCGATCCGGCTCTCGAGGCGTATCTTTCCGCGATTTCCTAAGCGTTATTCTCCTTAATCGCATTCTTTGTGCAGGACACTCCGGGTGGCCTGTACCCCTAGGTCCACATATCTCCGCTCGCGCCCAGGCCACATCCGCCTCGAAGAACGCGCGTATCGCTGCCGCTTAACTGACACTCCTCGCAAGCAGCAACTAGCGATCCGATTTCCCAGGTAACCCCTCAATTAGCATTTAATGCCCATCTGGTGTTCCCCAGGCGACGCTTGGAGAGGAGGAGAAACACGATCGCAGCTGGCCACGGAGAAATCCCGTCGGGCGGCAAGCGACAGGCGCACGACCAGCGAGCGGAATTTCCCGAGGCTCGGCCCTCGGATGCCAGGCTACCCGATGATCATCCCGGGAGCAGACTAGCCTGAAGCCCCGACCGGTCGTCTCGGCTTGCGCCAGCCTAGGCCGACCAACGAGCGGAATTTTCCTGAGGCTCGGCCCTCGGATGCCAGGCTAACCCGATGATCATCCCAGGAGCAGACTAGCCTGAAGCCCCGACCGGTCGCCTCGGCTTGCGCCAGCCTTGGCCGACCAACGAGCGGAATTTCCCGAGGCTCGGCCCTCGGATGCCAGGCTAACCCGATGATCATCCCCGGAGCAGACTAGCCTGAAGCCCCGACCGGTCGCCTCGGCTTGCGCCAGCCTTGGCCGACCAACGAGCGGAATTTCCCGAGGCTCGGCCCTCGGATGCCAGGCTAACCCGATGATCATCCCGGGAGCAGACTAGCCTGAAGCCCCGACCGGTCGCCTCGGCTTGCGCCAGCCTTGGCCGACCAACGAGCGGAATTTCCCGAGGCTCAGCCCTCGGATGCCAGGCTAACCCGATGATCATCCCGGGAGCAGACTAGCCTGAAGCCCCGACCGGTCGCCTCGGCTTGCGCCAGCCTTGGCCGACCAACGAGCGGAATTTCCTGAGGCCTGACAACCCTCAGATGCCTGGCTAACCCGATGATCATCCCGGGAGCAGACTAGCCTGAAGCCCCGACCGGTCTCCTCGGCTTGCGCCAGCCTTGGCCGACCAACGAGCGGAATTTCCCGAGGCTCGGCCCTCGGATGCCAGGCTAACCCGATGATCATCCCGGGAGCAGACTAGCCTAAAGCCCCGACCGGTCGCCTCGGCTTGCGCCAGCCTTGGCCGACCAACGAGCGGAATCTCCCGAGGCTCGGCCCTCGGATGCCAGGCTAACCCGATGGTCATCCCGGGAGCAGACTAGCCTGAAGCCCCGACCGGTCGCCTCGGCTTGCGCCAGCCTTGGCCGACCAACGAGCGGAATCTCCCGAGGCTCGGCCCTCGGATGCCAGGCTAACCCGATGATCATCCCGGGAGCAGACTAGCCTGAAGCCCCGACCGGTCGCCTCGGCTTGCGCCAGCCTTGGCCGACCAACGAGCGGAATTTCCTGAGGCCTAACCCTCGGATGCCTGGCTTAGCGCCGGAAGAAGTTCCTGAGGCCTAACCCTCGGATGCCTGGCTTAGCGCCGGAAGAAGTTCCTGAGGCCTAACCCTCGGATGCCTGGCTTAGCGCCGGAAGAATTCCCTGAGGCCTAACCCTCGGATGCCTGGCCTAGCGCCGGAAGAATTCCCTGAGGCCTAACCCTCGGATGCCTGGCCTAGCGCCGGAAGAAGTTCCTGAGGCCTAACCCTCGGATGCCTGGCTTAGCGCCGGAAGAAGTTCCTGAGGCCTAACCCTCGGATGCCTGGCTTAGCGCCGGAAGAAGTTCCTGAGGCCTAACCCTCGGATGCCTGGCTTAGCGCCGGAAGAAGTTCCTGAGGCCTAACCCTCGGATGCCTGGCTTAGCGCCGGAAGAAGTTCCTGAGGCCTAACCCTCGGATGCCTGGCTTAGCGCCGGAAGAATTCTCTGAGGCCTAATCCTCAGATACCTGGCCTAGCGCCAGAAGAATTTCAAGAGTCGGGAGTCAGCGAGACGCTACCAAGAGTTAAAAAGAAGGACGAAAGTGAAATGAAGAAACTCTATTTGCATTAACTTTCATTGTTTCAGGGCCGAGACCCATACAACTTGGCAAAACGCCAACACACAAAGAAAAGAACAAAAATACAGAAGGTCAGCTTGGAGGAACCCCCGGGTCGGGAACGCCGGGCACGTCCGCAGGGGGTAGGGAGACGGTTGGAGAAGCAGCAGGCAATGGCGCCGGAGGGGAGTCGAGAAGGGAGATCCCACTCAGGTCAATTTCGGAGTACTTAGCCGACACCCTTGCCAGGCCTTCCTCGAAGCCTAAGACAAAGGAGTCGGACCCCGCGTCCGACATGTCACGGACGAACTCGTCAGACTGACGATAGGCCTGTACCGCCTCCGACATATCATGGGTGAACTCGGCGGACTGACGATAAGCCTGTACCGCCTGACGCCCGATCTCCGCACTCTTCTCGGCCAGCGCCGCCTCTGCCCGCTCCATAATCTGAGCCTTCGCCTCCAAGACCTTCGCCACAATCCGGTCATCCACCTCGGAGGAGACCCTCAGCAGATCAGCCTGAGCCTCCTTGTGCTTCGCCTCGGCAGCAATGCGAGCAGCCTCAGCCTCCTCCAGGCGCGAATGAAGCTCCTGGTCGCTCGCGCCCCAAAGGCGAATCGACGCCATTAAGGAGGGATGTCCGCCGAAATCCTCAGACTGCCAGGTCAGCAACAACCGTCATACGCTATAAAGAAGGCGGGGAGCTCGAAGCGCGCGCGCCTCTCCGAGGGATGGCGGCAATCACGAAGCATCACTCCCTTCACCCGTTCCCCTTCTGGTTCCAGGCTCGGAAGTGGGGGGCTACTGTTACGGGGGAACTTAGCCACCATGCCCCACGTGACCGGCACGCGCGCCCAGGAAGACTATGGCAGCCCCTTGATCCAGCAATCCGACCCCGAGTCGGACATCTTCGGCTCCGCAGCCCGACCCCGAGTCGGCTGCCCCTTGATCCAGCAATCCGACCCCGAGTCGGACATCTTCGTCTCCGCAGCCCGACCCCGAGTCGGCAGCCCCTTGATCCAGCAATCCGACCCCGAGTCGGACATCTTCGTCTCCGCAGCCCGACCCCGAGTCGGACATCTCTCGACAACGATAGGCTATTCCCCAGAGGCACGCCGCAGCCTCCTGCTCCACTACTCCCTGCAACGGTTGTATCTGGCGCTGCTCCACGATCCCCTGTAACAGCCATACAAGGCGGAGCTCCACTACGCCCTGTCACGGCCGTACCCAGCGCTGCCCCACGACGCCCTGTAACGGCCGTGTCAGTGGCAGCTCCATTGTGCCCCACGATGACGAACCCCCCTGAAAGACCCCCCAGCCTGGTATATATGCGGCTGGGGGGAGAAGGGGGGGTAAGCAAGAACTTCCAGAGCATTCTCCTACTTGCTACTATTATCTTTCCTTCTCCTTCGATCTCCTCTGACTTGATCGTCGGAGGGCCCCCGCTACCCCAGTGGTGGTGCGAGGCTTGCTTGCAGGTTTCCCGGTGGAAAGTGGAGCGCAATCAACACCAACCAAGGCAACCCAAACGGAACCCCGTTCACACCGCTGTGCCAATCGTTCTCGGTTTGGACCACCAGCAACAGACACCTTAAGTAAAATAGGGTTAATAGAATTCTTGAAGAAATGAAAAAGACAATTGTGTATGATAGTCATCTACTCAAATGATTTTTAAAAGCTATCATCACTGCTTGTCATACATATGATTTCTATTAGTTCTATTTTTGATGAAAACTCCTTTTGATCTTCTGAAAAATGGAAAATGAACCATTGCATATCTTTCATATTTTTCAGTCGTACATGTTATTATGAAAATAATGCCAAATCTGATAGAGATATGTCTATCCTTGGATATCATTCATCAAGCAATGCATATAGAATATTCAATGAAAAGATTTTAGTTGCAGAAATATCAAGTCATTTTATTCTTTATGAGACTAATGATTTATTATCAAGATACTAAGATCAAATTATATATGTATATGGTTAATCTTTTACATATAACAATCTAAAAATATGTTAATAATTAGAACCAAATTGAGTTTTTCAGAAATGCACTTAATGAAGAAAAATTGATGACTACTAAAAGACTAAATCAAGAAAAGATGAAATAGATCTTGATGAAATTTTTGCATGATTAGAAGTAAAGATCACCATCATCATTTGCTTGCTTTATGAGCTTTATAGTCCATCAAATGAGTGTGTAGAATGGACTCCTATGTGCTTACTTTATTAAAGAAGATATATGTTAAATAACCACCATATTTGAAAACACTCATTACAAATATGATAAAGCAATATATGATTTGAAACAAGCATCAAAAGCATGATATATAAAAGCTTAAGTAACCTTTTTGATAGAAAGTAATAGTGATAAATCTATGCATCAAAAAGAAGAATTTGTGATATCTTATTTGCTCAAGGCATGCATTGATGACTTCATTTTTTGGTTCTACTAATGAAGAGTTATATGAAGATTTTACTAAGCTCATGTAAGGTGAGTTTGAAATATGTATGATGAATGAATTAACATCTTCTCTCAAACTCTAAATTAAGACAAACAAGAAAGGAGATCTTCATTGACCAAAGTTAGTCCACAAGAAAACTCTTATAGAAGATTGGCATGAAGAAGGTATGTCTATGACCCCATCTTGTAGAATTTGAAAAGGATGAGCAAAGTAGATCTATTGTTTTAAAGCTGTATTGAAGCATGATAGAATAATTATTTTATCATACAGCTAGTAGACCAGATTGTATTCTCATTATGTGACCTTGTGCAAGACTTCAATCTAACTTTAATGAATCATATTTTATTGATAACAAATAAATCATAATCTGAATTTTGATAGAAACAACTGTTTAAGATAAGTTGATTAAAACTTAGCTAGCATGTCTTATTGATAATTATCTTAAGTAAATAAAATCTATACTAAATCGATTTTGAAAATAAGAAATTGATTTGACCTTGATAAATCTTCCTATTGCCTCACATGCTTGTCCTTGAACTATCTTGGTTAATGAAACTATCTCTTTAGTTCAAGTGATATGTGCTTGCTTATATTTAGGCAATCTCTTGAGTAAAGTGACTCAATATTCAACTATTGTCATATCTTATATTGAGTCATCTAGTTAGAAATATGTTGGATGAATGGTTTGTATCTTAAAGAAACTAAAGACTTTCTTTCAAAAAAGAAAAGGAGTTTGTTAATAATGCAGGATCCTTGAGCAAGAAAATGAGAGATCTCAACTTGAAGGATATCTCCATGTAAGATACAATAAACATTCACATGCAAACAAGAGAGAGGACCTTCTTCAGCCAAAAGTTCATACATAAGAAATCTAGTAGGTATTTGACTTGAAGAATGCAGAATGAATCGGTAATTTTAGATACCTCTCTCATAAATTAGCTAAGCAAAGTCAATAACTTAAATCATATTGTGGCATGATTAAAATCTTTAAATATTAATTTCTAGATATCATGTCTATATATGCATTAATTGACTTATGCTTTTAGAAATTGTTTCATGATTTGCTCAAACTAAAATAATTCTTTGCCTATATCATAACCATGAAATATACAAGTAAATGCTTAAAATTTTGATTTAAAATAACTTGTGAGAAGTTATAAATCCTTGAGCACAATGAATATGTTGTTTGCATGATATACATTTATATGATATATAAGATTATTTCTTTATTCTGCTCTTTCATGTAAATTACTTGAGAATAACAAAAAGAGAGAGAGATAAAGAAAAGAAAATGGATATTATTCAAGAGAAGTAAAATCTAAGTAAAGGCAAATACTCCAATCTTAAGAAAAAGCAAAACAAGCATAATATATTCAGCACATTTGTGAGACTTGTGTGAGCATTCTTTTGGAAGGGATAAAATCTGTAATTAATTACACTTAAACAGGGAGAGTTTGAAGTAAACATTTTAACATTTCTATATTGCTCATCATAGGGATGGTGCCAAAGGGGAAGCTAGTGGTAGTACCCGGCACTATTTGACCCAACTATTCGGTGTAGGGCATATTAGGGACGGCACAAGAGGGAGGCTAGCGGTAGTACCTCGTGCCCCTTCCCAACTCCACCGGATAGGGAGCAAATAGAGTATAGAGCATAAGAAAGTAAACATGAAAGACAAAGTTAATGAAAGTATATAAGAAGAATCAAGTCAAATTTTTTTAATCACTTGAAAACACAATTTAGGGATGAAATCAATGCAAGAGTATATTTAAATAGGGGGAGTTTTATTTGAAAAGAATTGATTTTGATCATTGACATGCTTGTTATTTTAATACATGACTTAACACATAATATATTTTGCATGTGGCATGATGTCTTGAATTATGGGCTCTCAATATTTTGTAATGCTCCATGCTTGGACAATTTGATTGAATGTTTAAAATACTACATAAATTTTTGTTTGGTATTATTGAAAAGAAATACTTCACAATCATTGTTAAAATCTGAAAGGTGAATAAATTTGTAAAAAGGAGAAGAGAAGGATATCTCTATTTAGGCAAAATGAATTGAGTTTGTTTTATCCTTCAACTTGCTTAACTTTGGTATATAATGTTCTAATTCATACCAAAACTCAACTTAAATGCAAATATTCTGAATATGCTCTTATATGTTTGAAATATGTGTTTTCAATCGTAATGATTTAAGATGAGCTACAATGTGGAAGATACATATCTCAAATTATGACTTTGAAAGCCTCTATTGAAAATCTTTATGAAATTCAGAATCTGATTTTATATAAAAGCTTAAACTTAACTTAAAAATGCTTATATCGTTACATCATTATAACCTTAGTTATATGCTTCAATGATCGTGTCATTTTGAAGAATAACTCAATATGATTTCTAAATGAAAACTTTAACACAAGAAAAACAGAATTAATTTTAACGCCTTGGTTGATTGTCTCGATACGCATTCGAAACATATCTTTTCTTATCGTTAAAATGTACTAATATTGGTCTAAATGATGTGTCTTTCAATGATCTTGATCGCAAACAAATATTTTTTAACTATATGATTTCATTTTGATATTAAAAATTTATTGGGCTTCATGTATACATTGCTGAAAAAACTATGTGTTGCTGGTGGTCCAAACCGAGAACGATTGGCACAGCGGTGTGAACGGAATTCCGTCTGAGTTGCCTTGGTTGGTGTTGATTGCGCTCCACCTTCCACCGGGAAACCTGCAAGCAAGCCTCGCACCACCACTGGGGTAGTGGGGGCCCTCCGACGATCAAGTCAGAGGAGATTGGAGGAGAAGGAGAGATAATAGTAGCAAGTAGGAGAATGCTCTGGAAGTTCTTGCTTACCCCCCCTTCTCCCCCCAGCCGCATATATACCAGGCTGGGGGGTCTTTCAGGGGGGTTCGTCATCGTGGGGCACGATGGAGCTGCCACTGACACGGCCGTTACAGGGCGTCGTGGAGCAGGAGGCTGGGTACGGCCGTGACAGGGCGTAGTGGAGCTCCGCCTGTACGGCTGTTACAGGGGATCGTGGAGCAGCGCCAGATACAACCGTTGCAGGGAGTAGTGGAGCAGGAGGCTGCGGCGTGCCTCTGGGGAATAGCCTGTCGTTGTCGAGAGATGTCCGACTCGGGGTCGGGCTGCGGAGACGAAGATGTCCGACTCGGGGTCGGATTGCTGGATCAAGGGGCTGCCGACTCGGGGTCGGGCTGCGGAGACGAAGATGTCCGACTCGGGGTCGGATTGCTGGATCAAGGGGCAGCCGACTTGGGGTCGGGCTGCGGAGCCGAAGATGTCCGACTCGGGGTCGGATTGCTGGATCAAGGGGCTGCCGTAGTCTTCCTGGGCGTGCGTGCCGGTCACGTGGGGCATGGTGGCTAAGTTTCCCCATAACAGTAGCCCCCCACTTCCGAGCCTGGAACCAGAAGGGGAACGGGTGAAGGGAGTGATGCTTCGAGATTGCCGCCATCCCTCGGAGAGGCGCGCGCACTTCGAGCTCCCCGCCATCTTTATGGCGTATGGCGATTGTTGCTGACCTGGCAGTCTGAGGATTTCGGCGGACATCCTTCCTTAATGCCGACTCTTGAAATTCTTCGGGCGCTAGGCCAGGCATCCGAGGGTTAGGCCTCAGGAAATTCTTCCGGCCCTAGGCCAGGCATCCGAGGGTTAGGCCTCAGGAAATTCTTCCGGCACTAGGCCAGGCATCCGAGGGTTAGGCCTCAGAAAATTCTTCTGGCACTAGGCCAGGCATCCGAGGGTTAGGCCTCAGGAAATTCTTCCGGCACTAGGCCAGGCATCCGAGGGTTAGGCCTCAGGAACTTCTTCCGGCGCTAAGCCGGGCATCCGAGGGTTAGGCCTCAGGAAATTCTTCCGGCACTAGGCCAGGCATCCGAGGGTTAGGCCTCAGAAAATTCTTCCGGCACTAGGCCAGGCATCCGAGGGTTAGGCCTCAGGAAATTCTTCCAGCACTAGGCCAGGCATCCGAGGGTTAGGCCTCAGGAACTTCTTCCGGCGCTAAGCCGGGCATCCGAGGATTAGGCCTCAGGAAATTCTTCCGGCACTAGGCCAGGCATCCGAGGGTTAGGCCTCAGGAAATTCTTCCGGCACTAGGCCAGGCATCCGAGGGTTAGGCCTCAGGAACTTCTTCCGGCGCTAAGCCAGGCATCCGAGGGTTAGGCCTCAGGAACTTCTTCCGGCGCTAAGCCAGGCATCCGAGGGTTAGGCCTCAGGAAATTCCGCTCGTTGGTCGGCCAAGGCTGGCGCAAGCCGAGGCGACCGGTCGGGGCTTCAGGCTAGTCTGCTCCCGGGATGATCATCGGGTTAGCCTGGCATCCGAGGGCCGAGCCTCGGGAAATTCCGCTCATTGGTCAGCCAAGGCTGGCGCAAGCCGAGGCGACCTGTCGGGGCTTCAGGCTAGTCTGCTCCCGGGATGATCATCGGGTTAGCCTGGCATCCGAAGGCCGAGCCTCGGGAAATTCCGCTCGTTGGTCGGCCAAGGCTGGCGCAAGCCAAGGCGACCGGTCGGGGCTTCAGGCTAGTCTGCTCCCGGGATGATCATCGGGTTAGCCTGGCATCCGAAGGCCGAGCCTCGAAAAATTCCGCTCGTTGGTCGGCCAAGTCTGGCGCAAGCCGAGGCGACCGGTCGGGGCTTCAGGCTAGTCTGCTCCCGGGATGACCATCGGGTTAGCCTGGCATCTGAGGGTTGTCAGGCCTCAGAAATTCCGCTCGTTGGTCGGCCAAGGCTGGCGCAAGCCGAGGCGACCGGTCGGGGCTTCAGGCTAGTCTGCTCCTGGGATGATCATCGAGTTAGCCTGGCATCCGAGGGCCGAGCCTCGGAAAATTCTGCTCGTTGGTCGGCCAAGGCTGGCGCAAGCCGAGGCGACCGGTCGGGGCTTCAGGCTAGTCTGCTCCCGGGATAATCATCGGGTTAGCCTGGCATCCGAGGGCCGAGCCTCGGGAGATTCCGCTCGTTGGTCGGCCAAGGCTGGCGCAAGCCGAGGCGACCGGTCGGGGCTTCAGGCTAGTCTGCTCCCGGGATGATCATCGGGTTAGCCTGGCATCCGAGGGCCGAGCCTCGTGAAATTCCGCTCGTTGGTCGGCCAAGGCTGGCGCAAGCCGAGGCGACCGGTCGGGGCTTCAGGCTAGTCTGCTCCGGGATGATCATCGGGTTAGCCTGGCATCTGAGGGTTGTCAGGCCTCAGAAAATTCCGCTCGTTGGTCGGCCAAGGCTGGCGCAAGCCGAGGCGACCGGTCGGGGCTTCAGGCTAGTCTGCTCCCCGGGATGATCATCGGGTTAGCCTGGCATCTGAGGGTTGTCAGGCCTCAGGAAATTCCGCTCGTTGGTCGGCCAAGGCTGGCGCAAGCCGAGGCGACCGGTCGGGGCTTCAGGCTAGTCTGCTCCTGGGATGATCATCGGGTTAGCCTGGCATCCGAGGGCCGAGCCTCGGAAAATTCCGCTCGTTGGTCGGCCAAGGCTGGCGCAAGCCGAGGCGACCGGTCGGGGCTTCAGGCTAGTCTGCTCCCGGGATGATCATCGGGTTAGCCTGGCATCCGAGGGCCGAGCCTCGGAAAATTCCGCTCGTTGGTCGGCCAAGGCTGGCGCAAGCCGAGGCGACCGGTCGGGGCTTCAGGCTAGTCTGCTTCCGGGATGATCATCGGGTTAGCCTGGCATCTGAGGGTTGTCAGGCCTCAGGAAATTCTGCTCGTTGGTCGGCCAAGGCTGGCGCAAGCCGAGGCGACCGGTCGGGGCTTCAGGCTAGTCTGCTCCCGGGATGATCATCGGGTTAGCCTGGCATCCGAGGGCCGAGCCTCGGGAAATTCCGCTCGTTGGTCGGCCAAGGCTGGCGCAAGCCGAGGCGACCGGTCGGGGCTTCAGGCTAGTCTGCTCCCGGGATGATCATCGGGTTAGCCTGGCATCCGAGGGCCGAGCCTCGGGAAATTCCGCTCGTTGGTCGGCCAAGGCTGGCGCAAGCCGAGGCGACCGGTCGGGGCTTCGGGCTAGTCTGCTCCCGGGATGATCATCGGGTTAGCCTGGCATCCGAGGGCCGAGCCTCGGGAGATTCCGCTCGTTGGTCGGCCAAGGCTGGCGCAAGCTGAGGCGACCGGTCGGGGCTTCAGGCTAGTCTGCTCCCGGGATGACCATCGGGTTAGCCTGGCATCCGAGGGCCGAGCCTCGGGAGATTCCGCTCGTTGGTCGGCCAAGGCTGGCGCAAGCCGAGGCGACCGGTCGGGGCTTCAGGCTAGTCTGCTCCCGGGATGACCATCGGGTTAGCCTGGCATCCGAGGGCCGAGCCTCGGGAGATTCCGCTCGTTGGTCGGCCAAGGCTGGCGCAAGCCGAGGCGACCGGTCGGGGCTTCAGGCTAGTCTGCTCTCGGGATGATCATCGGGTTAGCCTGGCATCCGAGGGCCGAGCCTCGGAAAATTCCGCTCGCTGGTCGTGCGCCTGTCGCTTGCCGCCCGACGGAATTTCTCCGTGGCCAGCTGCGATCGTGTTTCTCCTCCTCTCCAAGCGTCGCCTGGGGAACACCAGATGGGCATTAAATGCTAATTGAGGGGTTACCTGGGAAATCGGATCGCCAGTTGCTGCTTGCGAGGAGTGTCAGTTAAGCGGCCGCGATACGCGCGTTCTTCGAGGCGGATGCGGCCTGGGCGCGAGCGGAGATATGTGGACCTAGGGGTACAGGCCACCCGGAGTGTCCTGCACAAAGAATGCGATTAAGGAGAATAACGCTTAGGAAATCGCGGGAAGATACGCCTCGAGAGCCGGATCGGCTCCGGATTCAATGCGCCCGCATTTATTGGAGCCACCCGCATCGGAACGACCGGGAGGCCGCAGTTTGGCTATAAATATAGGTGCAACTGCGATGGAGCCTGCCAAGCCGGAGCTGTTCAGGTTGCCATGGATCGTGGGCCTCCTCTCCGGCGCATGGTTGAAAGACCCCTACCGAAGGAACGGGAGGCGCGCCCTTCGCGACTTCCGCCAACTAGCCGTTTCATCTGGGATCAACAAGGAGGTTCTCCCCGGCGGAACTCCGCTCTAGGCGTTTCATCCGGGATCACGTCTCCCCTCCTTGAAGTTCGGCCTCCCGATTGAGCTCCGCACCAGGCGCTTGATCCGGGACCGCGCCTCCATATGCTCTTCTCCCTTGTATTCCTTCTCTCCCCTAACACTGGGGAGGACCGGAATATCCCTTGGAGGTGGCGTTCCCCTGGAGGCAGCGGGAGCTTCGTCTGCGGTGGCTCCTCGTCTTTTTCGTGAGGCGTGGATGGCGCCTCTGGGTAGGAGCAGTGTGGACTTCTCCTTCGTCCACTTCTTCTTCATCCGCGCTGGCTCTTCGTCTTTTTCGCGGGACGTCGATGGCGCCTCCGGTTGGAAGCACCCACTTCCGGTGGGATTGCAGCCGCTTCGGATGGAGGTTTCGGGATCCCAGATCTCCAGCTCCTCGGAGTCTCCACCTCTTCTTTACTTTCTTTACACCCTAATTCCCCTCTGGGAATTCCTTGTAATCACACGAGCATGCCGTTGTAACCAGAAATTATTGAAATGAAAAGTGTTATACATTTTTGAACTGTCTTTCTGGCATTGTCGTTCTACTGGTAATACATCCGCAGGTTAGCGGAATTCCAGCTCCTTGGAATTTCTCGACCATCTAGGGCCTCCAATTGGTAGGAGCCAGGTCGGTTTACCCAGCGAACCCTATACGGGCCTTCCCAATTTGGCGCTAGCTTCCCACCTTCCGCAGGTTGAGATGCTTTAGCTCGCCTTAGCACCAGATCTCCGATTCTGAAAAGCTTCGGTCGGACCTTGGAGTTGTAATATCAGGCCACCCTCCGCTGATACATCGCCATCTGAACCTGCGCCATTTCCCTCGCTTCTTCCAAGAGATCCAGGTTCCCTCGGAGTTGCTCCGAATTGGCCTCGGGTTGGTACGCGGCCACCCGAGGTGAGGGGAGTCCGAGCTCCACGGGGACAACGGCTTCCGTGCCATAGGTTAGGCTGAAAGGCGTCTCCCCGGTAGGGGTCCGATGCGTGGTCCGATACGCCCAAAGGACATTCTCGAGTTCTTCGACCCAAGCTTGCCCCGTCCGACCGATTCGCGCTTTGATTCCTTGGAGGATTGTCCGATTTGTGACCTCGGCCTCGCCGTTGGTTTGGGGATGCGACACAGATGTGAACCGATGCTCGATCCCGAACTCCTCGCAGAAGTCACGGAAATGCTTGTTGTCGAACTGTTGGCCATTATCCGAGATGAGGACCCGAGGTACCCCAAATCGGACAATGATGTTCTTCTTCACGAACTTCCGGACTTGCGCCTCCGTGATAGTGGCCAGCGGCTCTGCCTCCACCCACTTGGTGAAGTAGTCGATTGCAACAATCAAAAATTTCCGCTGAGCTGAAGCGACGGGGAATGGTCCGAGGATATCCATTCCCCACTGGGCGAAGGGCCAGGGTGCAGTGATTGGTGCCAAGGGGACAGAAGGGACTCTCTGGACGTTGGCGTGGCGCTGGCAGGCGTCGCATTTCCATACATGATCCTTTGAGTCCTCTAACAAGGTAGGCCAATAATAGCCTTGCCTCATGATCTTGTGCGCCAAGGACCTAGCCCCCAGGTGTGATCCGCAAACGCCTTCGTGGACTTCGCCGAGGACGTAGGCCGCTTCCGAGGGGCGGAGGCACTTTAAGAGGGGGGTGGATGTTTTGTGCAACAATTGTCTGGACAAGCTCATCTTTTGGAAGGCCTCGTAAAACAAAATATCAGCTGAGCTTCCACTATCCACAAGAACACGCCTTACATCATAGTTTGCCATAGTGAGGGAGATCACCATGGCGTCATCGTGGGGGGTCTGAACCCCCTTTACATCTTCATCACAAAAAGTGATTACATTACCGACCCTCTGCCTCTTTGCGACGGCTGCCCCTGACGCTTCAGTCGAGCCCCCTGCGTTCCTCTCGGGCCGGGGGCAGCCCCCAGTGATAGTGTGGATCACGCCCGCGACGGGTCGATTCTGCTCCCGAGGCTCCTGAGGGGCCGGATCGGCCGGACGCGGGTCTGCGGGGGGACGTCGGTCGTTCACATATCGACCGAGACGCCCTCGGCGGATGAGAGCCTCGATCTCGTCCCGAAGCTGGAAGCAGTCTTCGGTGTCGTGGCCGTGGTCCCGGTGGTACTCACAGTACGCCCGAGAGGGCCTCCTCCCAGGAATCTTCTTCATCTGTCTCGGGACCGGGAGGTCCTCCCGCCCCTTGATTTCCATGAGGATCTGGGCCCGGGGAGTCAGGAGAGGAGTGTACCGGTTGAAGCGGCGGGGCGGAGAACGAGGGCGTAGGGCGCCGTGGTTCCTCGCCGGCGACAGGCTTCTGCGCCGACGTTGAGGCGTCGGGCTCCTCCTCTGGCGTGCCTCTTTTCGCCTTTTCTTCCCGAGCTTTGGAGGGATCTCGGCGGCCTCCTTGCTCCGGTGGGCGGCCGCCTCCTCGGCGTCCGCATACTGGTTCGCCCGGGACAACAGCTCCGGAAAGCTCCGCGGCAGGCGTTTGTCCAGGGAGAAGGTGAGTCTGCCCTTTCGGAAGCCACGCTTCAGGGCTGAAAGAGCCACCTCCTGGCTCAGGTTCCGGACTTCCAGCGTAGCCTTGTTAAAGCGGGTAAGATAATCCCGCAAGCTTTCTCCCTCGTTTTGCCGGACATCAAAGAGGGAGTCGGAGACCAGTCGCCGCCGGCTACTGACGGCGAAATGGGTGATGAAGAGGCGAGTAAACTGGTCGAAGGACTGGATTGAGTTAGCCTCCAAGCCGGCGAACCACGCCCTTGCCGGGCCACGGAGGGTCGCCGGGAAGGCCTTGCAGAGGAGAGGATCTGATGCTCCGTGGAGGAGCATAAGAGTCCTGAAACTCTCGACGTGATTCCGCGGGTCCGCCGCCCCGTCATAGGGCTTGATCGCCGGCATTTTAAACCCCGGCGGATTCGGGGTCCGCAGGATCCTCGAGGCAAGCGCCGGCTGGGAGGAGATCTCCAAGTCGGCGAAGGGATCTTTGGAGTGGCCCTTCAGGACCTGGAGTTGTCGGTGGAGATCGTCCACCCGCCGGTCCAGGGAGCGCGACCGATGGGTGGGAGACAAGGAGCACCGAGAGGGAGACCGACTGGAGCGCGGGTTCCTTGAGGACCGGAGGGTCTGGGAACGCGCCCGGGCCCGCCTCTCGTACCCCGCGCAGCTCCGATGGGAAGGTCCCGGCAGAATGGACCGTGCTCGAGAATCTTCCTCGCGCCGGCGCTCCTCCCCATGGGAGAGGAAGGAGCGCGGGTTGAGGAGGACAGGTGAGCGCTCAGGGAGCAGCGGCTCCTGGGCCCGCTGCAGCGCCCGAGACATCACACCCTGCAGGTTCTGCACTGCCTCCACGAGGGTGCGAACCTGCTGGGCTAACTGGTCGAACTGAGCGGCTTCGACCATCTGAATGGGAGGTGGAGCGGTGGAGTGTTGCTGAGAATGTGTTGGAGACACAGCGGCCTCCCGGCCGGAGGTGCGAGAGGCCCCGCGACCGGAGGCATTGGAAGCTCCACGACCACCTCGCCGTGCCATTACGATCGCTCTGAGATTCGGGCCCTCCTTCTAGCGCCAACTGTTGCTGGTGGTCCAAACGAGAACGATTGGCACAGCGGTGTGAACGGAATTCCGTCTGAGTTGCCTTGGTTGGTGTTGATTGCGCTCCACCTTCCACCGGGAAACCTGCAAGCAAGCCTCGCACCACCACTGGGGTAGTGGGGGCCCTCCGACGATCAAGTCAGAGGAGATTGGAGGAGAAGGAGAGATAATAGTAGCAAGTAGGAGAATGCTCTGGAAGTTCTTGCTTACCCCCCCTTCTCCCCCCAGCCGCATATATACCAGGCTGGGGGGTCTTTCAGGGGGGTTCGTCATCGTGGGGCACGATGGAGCTGCCACTGACACGGCCGTTACAGGGCGTCATGGAGCAGGAGGCTGGGTACGGCCGTGACAGGGCGTAGTGGAGCTCCGCCTTGTACGACTGTTACAGGGGATCGTGGAGCAGCGCCAGATACAACCGTTGCAGGGAGTAGTGGAGCAGGAGGCTGCGGCGTGCCTCTGGGGAATAGCCTGTTGTTGTCGAGAGATGTCCGACTCGGGGTCGGGCTGCGGAGACGAAGATGTCCGACTCAGGGTCGGATTGCTGGATCAAGGGGCTGCCGACTCGGGGTCGGGCTGCGGAGACGAAGATGTCCGACTCGGGGTCGGATTGCTGGATCAAGGGGCAGCCGACTCGGGGTCGGGCTGCGGAGCCGAAGATGTCCGACTCGGGGTCGGATTGCTGGATCAAGGGGCTGCCGTAGTCTTCCTGGGCGCGCGTGCCGGTCACGTGGGGCATGGTGGCTAAGTTCCCCCGTAACACTATGATTAAGAAATTGAGATCTATAACTATATATATATATGTATATTCTTAAAAGAGTGAATGATCTTAAGTCTAGAAATATTTCAGCTCACTCAAATGACTCTTGAAAGAAAGAAAATGTAAGTGCTTTTGAAAGAATTTGAGCTTCAAATGAATCATTTTCTGATTAATATTTCAGTACATTTTCTCAATGATTAAAGAGGAATGCATCTTTTGAGGGGGAGCTTTAGATATTCAGTATCTTATCCTAAAGTTACTTTAATTTGATGCATACCTTAATTTTTGTGGATTGATTTTGATGAACCTCCTTATATTGCAAGACTTGCTTTAATTATATAATAAGTTTATACCTTGAGATGAGTTCTATAAAGGTTGTCTTATCTCAAACCTTGAGTCTTATGAAAATAAGCTGAAACTTATAGAAAATATTGTTTTGAGATTGACAATTTTATTGAACATTATTTTCAAATTCTAAACTCTTAAATGGAATGATCAATTGAGGGGGAGAAAGAAAATTTCAGAAGGAGAGATCTTATGGAACTTAATCGCATAAATCTATAACTAAAGGAGAGAGAAAGAATACTAAATGAGATGTGATCCTAATACTCTCCAATATGTATCATTTGAAATTTAAATTTGAAAATCTTTATGATACACCTTGAGGCTTGTTATTTGGTTAGTATATCTTATGCATCAATCATGAACCAAATTACAATTCAAATAGTTGATCTTAAGAGCCTCTAGTTTAATGAAATAGAGGAAGAATAATGTGTTGAATTTTCTTGAGTATCTCTTAGAAAACCTATTTTTGGAATTCACTAATGAGTTCTTATTGGCTTATTCTTTAGAACTTCAATTTAGTGCCAATTCATTATTATATGTACCAAAATGTGCTTCTTTTTAAAGGAATAAAGTCTTTAAAAGAGCTTTAAAAGAACCTTCAAAGCTTTCATTTTTATGTATACTCTAAGATATATCATAAATTGCATGAATTCATGTTTTAGTATTTATTCCACAATATTTTTACACCATTAAAAAAAAAAACCTTTACAATCATACTTAATATATTGCTCTTATACTCTGAAAATTAGTTAAATTGCTCTCATGTTGCTAAAATACTTAATATATTGGGCAAAAGATCTTAAATGAACAAGCTTTCATATTTATTATTAAAGAATGGTGAGATTTTCATTCGTGCTTTCTTTGAATATCATTCTTGGTACTTCTTGAATTAACTTGAGAAAGATTCCACCTACACTTGATTTGAAAACTATCTTTGGAACCACATTCGATGTATTCTCACTATAATTGGCTCTGATCTATGCTCATTAATCTTTTTCTAACATTATTGCCTTGAGTTATATGATTCATATTCTTGCAATAATTTGACATGCAAATCAGAGTACAAAAAGAAAAAGAAATATTTGAGTATTCTTATCTTTGTGCTTAATGTTTCATTATCTTGCAACCTTTTTGATGTTGTCAAAAAAGGGGAGAAATATCGAAGTATATGCTCATAATGCTTTATGTTGTGAATTGAATACAAATCAGCTTAAATTGAAATATGTTGATTGTGTTAAGCTGAATAAATCTAAAGCATTATCATGAAGTATGTTTTTAAATATATATGTTTTCTACTTCATGCAACTTAGCTATGCATTACTTCTAGAACACATTATATTTTATATTGCATATACTCCAAGTTTTGTCATCATCAAAAAGGGGGAGATTGATGATCCAAAAATTGATTTAAAGATTAATTTTGATGATCACAAAACCTTGAAGTATAATTACTAATGTTTGTGTTGCAAGAAGAAAGATAATTTATTTTGCAAGGAACATAGCAAGTTAAAAAATACAAGAAGGCCTCAAAAGCTCTCAAGAAAAGTTAGAAGAAAGCTACAATTTATTGGCCCAAGTTTCAAGTTCAAAGGATTTAAGTTGGAGGAGCAAATTCAAAGAAAGATTCAAAAGAATAGTCCTCGAGTCGACTCTGGGAAGTTTAGAGTCGACTCTGGCACTCTAGAGTTTCAAGAAACAGTGCTCGAGTCGACTCCGGGACTCTACGAGTCGACTCCGACTGAGAACAAACAAAAAACAGAAAGTTGATTTTCAGCGCTACAGTGATCTCGAGTCGACTCCAACTTCAGTGCTACAGTGCGGAGTCGACTCCCAGCTACAGTGCCGACAGACTACTATTCACAAGTGACTTCTGTTTCAGTCGAGTCGACTCCTACTTCAGCCGAGTCGACTCCAGCACGCTGGGAGGCATAACGGCTAGTTTTTTGTTGATTCCAACGGCTCTATTTTTGTCTCTAACGGCTAGATTTTTGTTTCCACTCCCTCTAAAGCTATAAAATCAAGAGGAGAGCTAGGAAAGAGGGTATGGAAGTGGGAGAAAACATTTAGGGAAGAGATTTGAAAGAGATTACAAGAGAAATCTCCCATAAGCACAAAAGGGCCATTCAAAGTAAAATAGAGAGAAGAAGAGCATCCAAGTGAATCCCAAAGCTTCCTCTCCATCCGTGTGCTGCCTCGGAGATCCTCTACTTCGTGCAAAATCAGAAGAGGGTCAAGTGAAGAAGAAGCCGAGTTCCTCCATCTACAAATTAGTTTGAGGGCTTCTTCTCTTTTCTTTACTTATTTATATTTGCTATATTTGCTTATGTGAGAAGCTTGTATTTGATTTAAACTCTTGTTCTAATATCTTGTAACTTGATTCAATCAAGGGATTGAATCAAGGGGTTAAGGTTTGTTGGTGAGCCAAAGGGAAAACCAACGTTGTAAGGTTGTGGTTGGTGAGCCTTTGGGAAAACCAACTGGGTTGATTGTGAACCCGGAAAACAATCGTTGTAAGGTTGTGGTTGGTGAGCCTTTGGGAAAACCAACTGGGTTGGATTGTGAGCCCGTGAAAACAATCGGTTGGTTCTAGTCGGTGAGCCTGTGAAAACCGACCGAGTTCGTTGTGATCTCGTAAAACAACAAGTTGGGTTGTGAGCTTGTAAAACAACCGGCTGTAATCTGAGGGATTATAGTGAAATTCCCAAGAGGTCTTGGGGAGTGGATGTAGGTGCTGGGATGCACCGAACCACTATACTTTTGTTGTGTTTGTGATGCTCTTTGTTATCTAACTTTCTCACTCACTTACTTACTTAGATACATTGCTTGCTTAACTCTTCTCCATGCATCCTTTAGTTGCGAGCATATTCAATTTACTTAATCAAGTCTCATTCAATATAACAACATTAAGACTCATTGTATTGAATTGCATACTTGGGCAAACTTAGACTAATCTTTTATTGAGTCCGCTGCTTAATAGTTGATTAGATTAGAATCATACGCTTGCTAAGTTTAAATTCTACTATGCATCCATACAACTTAGCTTAATTAACTCTAAAAGATTAGAAGTAGTTGAAAAGTTTTTAAAAGACCCAATTCACCCCCCCCTCTTGGGTTGTCACCTTGGGCAACACTTAGGAAAGTTCAACATGTAGAAGATCTGATACCATCTACTGAACCAATTGAGTCGGATTTGATTAAATCATATCCAGAACCCATCTTAGATGCACCATTAAGGCGATCAGGTAGAGTACCACGTTAGCCGGACAGATACTATGGTTTCTTGATCCGGGACGAGGATCCTGTCGAACTTGATGAAAACGATGAGGATCCGATCACCTACATGGATGCAATGAGGTATGACTCTGATGCATGGCTTGGAGCCATGCAATCCGAAATTGAATCCATGAAGGTCAATGATGTACGGTCATTAGTTGACCCACCCGAAGGGATTAAATCCATAGGGTGTAAATGGATTTTCAAAAGGAAACGGGACGCAGACGGAAAGGTAGAAACCTATAAAGCCCATCTGGTTGCCAAAGTAATCGTCAGCGTTATGGTATTGACTATAACGAGACGTTTTCTCCTGTGGCAATGCTCAAATCCATTCGGATTATGCTTGCGATAGTAGCACACTTAGATTATGAAATCTGGCAAATGGATGTGAAGACCGCTTTTCTAAATGAAGATTTAGAAGAGGAAGTGTATATGATGCAACCTGAAGATTTTATATCTACAGATGAGTCTAAGGTGTGCAAGCTTCAAAAATCCATTTATGGATTAAAGCAAGCTTCACGGAGTTGGAATATACGATTTGATAAGGTGATCAAATCGTATGGCTTCATTAAGAATGAAGAGGAACCTTGCATTTATAAATGGGCAAATGGTTCTGTTATTATATTTCTTGTTTTGGATGTGGATGACATTCTTCTAATCGGAAATGACATTCCTGCATTACAAGGAATAAAGGTTTGGCTATCATCTCAATTTGCCATGAAGGATTTGGAAGAAGCATCTTACATCCTAGGGATGAAGATCTATAGAGAAAGATCTAGAAGATTGCTTGGATTATCCCAATCCACATACATTGATACTATACTAAAGAGGTTTAGTATGATTAATTCCAAGAAAGGCTATCTTTCGATGGGCCATGGAATTAACCTCTCTAAGAGGGATTGTCCGACAACCCCTCAAGAAAGAGAGAGCATGGATAGAATTCCATATGCTTCGGCAGTGGGATCTATAATGCATACTATGACATGTACTAGACCAAACGTAGCATACTCACTAGGAGTAGTGAGCAGATATCAGTCTGATCTGGGTAGCAACCACTGGAAGATTGTAAAAACCATCCTTAAGTATTTGAGAAATACTAAAGACCAGTGGCTTATCTACGGTGATTCTGACTTAAAACTTGAGGGATATACCGATTCAAGTTTTCAGTCAGATCAAGATGATAGCAAGAGCGTGTCGAAATATATCTTTACTCTTAAGGGTGGGGCCATCTGCTGGAAAAGTTCCAAACAGCATACAGTGGCAGATTCTACATGTGAAGCAGAATACATCGCAGCATCTGATGCCGCCAAGGAAACTGTATGGTTGTGGAAGTTCATCACTGAGCTTGGAGTGACACCCTCCATTGATGGTCCAGTGCCCCTGTATTTTGTGACAACACTGGAGCCATAGCTCAAGCAAGAGAACCCAAAGCACATCAACGGACCAAGCATATTCTACGTCGCTACCACTGGGTTCGAGAGATCGTCGAACGAGGTGATATTGATCTTCAGAAGATTGACCCACAAAAAAAATCTGGCTGACCCATTTACCAAAGTCCTCGGCATTAAAGAGTTCAACGAACACAAGTCGAAGATGGGTATTAGATACTGTGCCGATTGGCTTTAGGCTAAGTGGGAGTTGTTGGAAATTGTATCCTAAGAGTCAATCGTCAATGCGCTGATGATTAAATTTTGTAAATAAATTGACAAATTAATAAAATGTTATTTGGCATTGTTCATCATTTCATTGTACATCTTCAAATGAACTCTTATATGATGAAGTCCATAGGACTTGTTTTATGATAAAGGAGGATTTATCTTCAAGTCCTTAAAACTGTTCGCGATCAAATGATATGCTGTTACTAGGACGATAGCATTATCGAGATTAGGTCGTTGTGTGACATATACGTTGGTTGTCCTCTTAACCAAGGAGTGTGGAGACACTGATATGTCACACAGGTGAAGTGTAGGAGTACATTTCACTAAACGTGACCAATTCCGGAATGCTCTACTGTCAAGAGATGTTCCGAGTGCATATGGGTATAAGTTTGGCCCTCTGACCTAAGATCGCAACCTGTGACTAGCAAGCAATTCACTGTACTTTGGTACCGGACTACCAGAATTTCTAATTCAGTGATGGAAGGTCACTGGGTATAGTCAAGTACTTGCGTAGTCAGTTGTGAGTCAAGATGGAATTGACCCCTCCTAGAAACAGAAGATAATGCCTTATGTTCAATTTAGCAAAACCTTGGCCAGGGTAATCCTTGTGAGAAGTCACAGGATTTCTAAAGTTGAATCACATCATGGATGCACTTATTACAGAGTTGACAGAACTCTGAAGTCATCCTGGCATTTAGGAGTCATAGGGATAAATTATACGGTAACCATAGTCCAAGGGTTTTTGAATGTTGCTTTGCAATCATTCGTCCTATCCGAACGTCGGATACCATTGCTAGATGGTCATTTCGATTAGTACAAAAAGTTGTTCTTGTGCTACCGGCTTAGGTTCGAACCTATGGGGTCACATGCATAGAAGTTTCTAGGTTGATCAAATGGCTGATTAATGATTAAGAATCATTCAGGGGTAGTTTGGTCAATTCGATTGACAAAATTATCCTAAGCAAAAGTTGCATTAAAATAATTATTGAATTATTGGAGGGTTAATTAGTAATTGGATTACTAATAAATTTAATTTGATTGAATTATTGGACTTTAATTAAGCCAAATTGAGTTAGATTCAATTTGGGCTAAATTAGGGTTTGACTCTAGTCAATTAAGAGTCATTATTATGAAGAATTAAGTGGAATTAATTGCAATTGGATTGCAATTGGGCTGAATTAATGAACCAAATCAAATTGGGTTCGACCCAAATTAATTTGGGTTCATGATTGGCTCAATTTGATTAAACCAAGGTTTGTGCGGATTTTAAAGACCATATATCGTCGTAGGATGAATATGACTTAAGTCATGTTCACACTATGCGGACTTTAAAGTCCACATGGCGTCGTAGGATGCATGCTCCCAAATCAATTAATTCTCCTAATGAGATTAGGAATCCTAATATGATTAGGAAATTAATCAATTGATTAAGTGGACACATGTCATGCATCTATGAGCACAAGGATTGGACACTTGGCATTAATCCAAGGGTGGGTTATAGTCCCATACTCCTAATAAAATTAGGAGAAGCCCTAAACCCAATCTATAAAAGGGTAGCAAGAGAGACATTATGAATCAATTCTCTCCTCTTTCTCTCCACGCCAAGGGTTTAGTGATTATGATTTTTTAAGAACTTAGAGTTCTGAAAAATTCAGAAAAGGGTCGCTTCATCTCTTCTCCTTTTCTTCTTCTTCATCTTCTTTCTTCATCTCATAAGATCAATCAAAGGTTGATTGATGTTAGGAAGAACAAAATCAGCCACAGCAGGGTTCCGTGCAAGCTAGCACTTCCGCGGGATCAGATCAACTCGGAGCTTCGCGTGGATCATCCTTAGAGGCCAGACACGTGTGTGGCTGCGAGGCTCGACTTTCAGATCTTCAAATCCAACCTCTTCATCATAAAGTATGAGATTTATTTTATCTTAGTTAGGTTTAGAACTTAACAAGGATTGCTGATTTTCTAATTCTATGATTAATCATGCTTATAGTTATTTTTACATAAATAGTTTAAACGTTCCTATAATTTATTTTTGAATATGATCTTCCTTGCATGCTTGGAATTAAAGAGTTTAATTCTATCTTTCCGCTGTATTTTTCTGAAAATTTTTTAAATTACATGCATGCAAAAACCGGCTTTTCCCTTCATCCATAAAAAGAGGAAAGCATTTGGATGACACTAGACTTAATTTCAAACTGTACAACAGCAGTATCGGGTAATTGAATACAAGATGGAGAGGTATAAATAGAAGGAGTGAAGTACTTCTTTAGCAGTTTGGGTTATTCTTCAGCCATCTCGATAGGTGGAGCATATCCTATGGTTCTATAGGTGCAGATTTCAGCTCGAAGGGCCCTAATAGAATGCTCTATTTTAGGGTCAAAAGGTACTAATTCAGAAGATCTGGAACGACACCATAGCATACACTAAAACTCTTCTGATCAGTCAAGTGCAGTCAAGCATGCATTAAAAAAAAACACATCAAATCCTTGTGTTTGCCCTAAAATCACTAGACGACTCCTAACTGGTTTGAAGAGGGCACCCAAGCCTCCAATCCGGTGTAATGAACTGAGTTAACCAGGTAAGCTCTCAGGTAAGTGGGGGGGTCACGATGCATTCGCAAAGGTCCCACTTAAAAACCACTTACCTCGAACAGATGAACTATCTCCCTTAGAGGGACAAAGCTTGCCTAAACATCAACTGAGCCACAGAGCAAAATTGGTGCAACTTTCGGTGATCTTCGTCCTATTAAGCTCGAATGTCCTTAGGGGCCAACGTCTAATTGATTTTAATTAAAGTGATAGCTAAGTGAGAATTGGTTCACCTAATTTGGGCAAGAATCTGGTGATGAAATCCAGTTCTTATCTTGTTGAGGTGATTGCCCTTACTATGCGCATGATGAATTAAATGGTGTGTCAAGCAACAATACACGCCTTACTCAAATTAAATCAAACAATCACAATAAGAATTCAAATGCATGAGCAACCTAAATAATATCTATTCGAGCACTCATAGTTTAAAAGGGGGCGACAGACTAGACACACATATGACGAGACATATGTGCCGAGCTTTCCCACTACGTTTGCAAGCTGATGCACGAAAAATAAAAACAAGAGAGGTTTAGAGGTTACCAAGCAAAAATTGCAGCAAGCTAATTGATCAAACCTCTTCAGTGCATGTCCTCTAGTCGTCCAAAATTCGTTCCTTCTTTTTTTTTCGATAGTCCTAACAAAATAAATAATGATTAGTACATCTCAAAAATATAGCAATATAAGGAAGTACATGTATCCAATTGCTAAAAAGAAACAAATAAAAATAAATAAACAAAAAGAAAACAACCGTGCTAGCAATCCTCGGCAACGGCGCCAAAAATTGATAGTCAGTTTTAAAGACCACGCAATAGCACGTATCTTGCAGGATAGTAATTGCGGGTATCGATTCACAGGAATTGGGATACAGTTGTTTTCTTAAAAAAAATAATATTTGAAAAAGAGAGTTGGTGAGGACAATTGAACTAAGCAATTTAATAAGAAATGCAACTAAAATGATATCAGTTGAGAGAGCCTAGGGCAAGAACTTCATCACTAACATAGGAACAAAGATTAATTGTATTTTGATTTATTCTTGGATTAACATGCAAATTGGCTACAAGCCTAACAAATATTCAAATAAAATTTTACAAAAGTAATTTAGGAATATCCATCTTCGGTTGGCATGAAATATCTACCCTAAACTATTGTGGCAGGACACCGTATCTTCCCTAAGCATGGATGATCTTATTTAACTTAGTGATCATGAAGAGCAGTTGTATAAACGCCATACTTAAAATCACAAAAATTAAATATGAGATGCGAGGGATATTCATTAAAAATAATTAGTTCATACAACTCTAAGAATAGAAAATTAAATATACAAAATCCGTGTTCCTTTGTTAGGGCTGCATCCAGCCCTAGAGATGAGCTCAACTTTCCATAAAGAGTTGAACAGTGGCAGTGCCGAGAGCTTCCATTTCTTCGTTTCTTTCTCCCGTCTCTGATTCTCTACTCCCTTTTCTGCCTCCCGTGGGAACTCCTCCGAAGGATGGATGGGATCAGCCGGGTCTAAAGAATGCCTTCTCTGTCTCATGCCTGGGCCTTTTATAGGCTGCACATTTCCTTCTCTCTCCTCCTCTGTGGCTGTTCTGAATGGGAAGATAAGGATACGGAGGCTTTAGTTGATCCGTGGATGATAGGAGATTTTGCAATATCCGATCTGGACGTTGGGAAGAAGATGCGCTGGGAGCTGATCGCGCGGAAGAGACGTTGCAGAAGTCGGCTTGATCCTTGGATGCAGGGGATGGCGAGGATGTGGACACGGGAATGACGCTCACGGCTGAGAGAAGATGCCGGAAGCGTGAGGATAAATCGTGAAGAAGGAAGGCTGGGATCTTGCTGGAGTTGGATGTGAAGCTCGGGATGCTGTGAACAGACGCCTGGGACCTATCCCATGGATCCTGGATGGTCATCGCGAACGGGATGAAGCTTGGGACTTGGCTAGCAGCTGGATAGATGGATCATGTGGAGATGCACGGAGGAAGCGGACGGGATGAAGATGGATCACAGAAAAATCGCTGGGACTCTGTTTCGAAGAAGGGGATAAGGATGACTTTGAATTTGATTTGCGGTTGGCTGGGATCCTTATCCGTGGGAGATGAGGCTAATCCGGAAAACTTTAAGTTGGATCTGCGGTTGAGCAGCTGGACTTGGAGCTTACGAACGAGAGAAAGGGCGGACAGTTGGGAGGAATGCTACAGATGAGTTGGATTACGGTCGTGGAGGGAACGCGGAGAAGACTCGGTTCCGGGATGCAAGGGATTCATCCGTGGTTGATGGAGTTAATCCGAATGGGAGGATATGGCTCACGGGATGCTTGATTTTTGGAGAAGATGAACTATGTTCTGGGATGCAGGGGATTTGGAAGAAACTGAGATGCTGTTCACGGCTGAGATGAAGACTGGATCAACATGGACGTGAGGCTGGACACGAGCTGGGACTTAGAGCTTACGTGGATGCTGGACTCATGCGGATGAAGGGAAACGGACGTGGCTGGATGTGGCTGTGATTCGTGATGAAAAGAAAATTGGGGTTGACTCTGTTTGAAGCTTAAAACTGGGGAAGTTTGGACACGTGGAGAGAAAGAGTCTTGGTGGGTGAACGTGTGAAGAAAAAGAAAAGAAATTGATGGGATGTAGTGTGGGTTTAGGCATCATCCAATTAAGTTTGGCTCGACCTGCATACATTGGGCTCAAATAATTAAGAAAATCAATCAAACTTCAATAATTTATTTAAAATGAAATGATGAAGGAAAATACATTTTCTTATGTTTAAATTTAGAATATGTGTATAAAAATAATAATAAATGCTATGTAAAATAGATTAATTTACGCATTATTTAACACTTATCAATGTATCATATCAAGCATAACATACTGTCTAGATACTGAACTGGTATACGATTTCATATATACCGTACCAACATTCTGTACATTTCATCGTCTCGTACCATATCGCATGTCGACACTATAATAAAATAGTACCAGTGCAGAATCTGATACCAAGTTGATGAACCTTGATGAGGATCAAATGTTGGATAGCATTATCTCTCAAAGTTTTGATCTAATTAATTTCGGTGGTTTTCTTGAAGGCCTTAGTTGAAAATTTTAGATTCAGGTCTCAGACCAGCAAAGAATTCGAGGTCAGAGTTTTGAGTGGTATTATGTCTAAGGATTTGATCTCCATCCATCCATTCGGCCTGGGTTACCTTCGATGATCTTTTGCGGAAACCGGCGATGCAAAACAAGTACTGAAGCACTTGAGGAAAACCCAAAAAGAAGGGACTATATATGACCTCCGGTTCCATTTTGCCCGAGTGATGGCAGGTCTGATTCTCGCCAAAAAATTTTTTTATTACCTTCTCGGTTTGGCTTGTTTCCCCAGAGCCCCCCGGTCCACTTCTCCTTTCGCTATTATATATATTCCATTCTTTGCTCCGATGTTTCCGATGTCCGTTTACTCTTTCAATATTTGACACCGTATGGCTTAAATCTAACAAAGTTGACTTTGCATGCATTGCACCGTATGGCTTAAATCTAACAAAGTTGACTTTGCATGCATTGCACCATATGGCTTAAATTCGAGTCAGATATGGATTATTTTAGTTCCAATTAAAGCCATCGACAAGACCCGGCCCCGTCCGTCTTCTGATGGGAGTTTAAAATGATCTTAAAATATAGACACTCATTAAATTTCTTCCAGTTAAACATAATGCCGAATCATGTCTAATCTATTAAATTCCACTGAAATCCTATTAATCTGTTTGAGACGTATTAACTTGCAAGTAAACTGTGTCATCCCATGATCATGTTTAATGCCTAGGACTGAACCCGGTCCATTTTTTCTTTAAAGAGATTATACAATGCACAAAGAAAACGTCCAGACTCAAATACCCTCCCTGCTCTTTATTTATACTTCGCCATCCACCTTCCCCTCTCCAGGCTAGAGAACATAAACATGGGCCGCCGCAAGCTTCTCATCATCTCAACGGTGGTTGCAGTTTTTCTTTTACGGTGCATCCCCCGGACCACGGCCGAAGAAGTTGGTATGCAGCTCCTTACATGTTCTCATCTCTGGGTTATATGCTTCCTTATCCGTTTCCATTGGTATTTAGCATAAATGATTGCTAGCTCCGATCTAAAATTGTGCCATATATTCCTTGCAGGGGATGAGAGAGAGTTCAGCTACGAGAGTGATAGCGAGCACGGACCTGAGAACTGGGGCAAAATCCATGAGGACTGGGCCATATGTAATAAAGGTCAGATGCAGTCCCCCCTTGATCTCTTGGACAAAAGAGTGCAAGTGCATCACCACGTGGGGCCGCTCCGCCGAACCTACCGCGCCGCCCTTGCCGTCGTCAAGAATCGTGGCCACGATATTATGGTGAGAGTCTCAGGACCGAAATTCTCAATCTTTTAGTCCACTATAGCTTAATGCATGCGATGCTTCCTCTTCCATGGATTCAGGTCAAATGGGAGGAAGATCCAGGGGCCATCTGGATCAATGAAACCATGTATACACTTAAACAGTTGCACTGGCATGCGCCTTCGGAGCACACCCTCAACGGCCGGAGGTGCTTCATCTCTCAGTCATTTTAATAACTATCATAAATTGACTTCTTAACTTCTTAGGTTTATAAGAAAACACTGAGGCACACTGATCCTAGCTATATAGAATTCGCAGGTGATATTGTGCTGAATTTGCACGCAGGTATGCTGTGGAGATGCATATGGTGCATGAGAGTGCCGATCAGAAGGTCGCCGTGGTCGGTATTCTGTACAAAATTGGCCGCCCTGATTCATTCCTAGAGGAGGTCAGTTTGTGCTCCATGGGCAAAGCAAAGTGTTCTATTGTTTAGGAATGGTTCTCCGAATTATGCTTTATTATGGATGCCAATTGTGTTGCTGGACATGAATGTTTTTTTTTTCTTTTTTTCGATTAGGTGGAGGAAGAAATTATGAAGATAGGAGACTTGACGGGGGAAGAGGAGGTGTTGGGAATGGTAAATCCAAGGCATGCAAAATGGGGAAGCAGAAAGTACTATAGATATTTGGGCTCGCTCACTGTTCCACCTTGCACTGAAGGTGTTGTGTGGACCATTATAAAAAAGGTTGGTTTCAATTACAAACTAGGCGTCCACTGTGGTGCTAACCAAATCTATTTAGGATACTATGGTGTGTGTATTTTGCACCGCAGAAGGCCTTGCAAGGCTGAATGGATGATATGTTGGATGAGTTCGCTCGTCATGTTACCCATCATGTTTGGCATGCTACCTGTGTTTGACATAGCAACATGATAGGCGATATATATCACCATCCAACCATACATGGGCTTCTGAAGTGAAAATACACACCGCAGAGGATCTAAACTCACTCCAATCTATTTTTTGTGTCAATTAGACAAAGGTTGAATAAAGGAATTGGATTAAGGTCCAAGCTGTCTCTTTTTCGTTTTTTGGTTCATTAAGGAGCCAGTTTATTGTTGGCAGGTGCGGACTGTATCAAGGAAGCAGGTGGATAGACTTAGAGAGGCTGTCCATGATGTAAGTAGCATGTGGAAAGCAATCCCTTCCATTCTTTTCATTCTTTCCAACGCGTTTCCTCTGTCTTCTCTCTAGATCTCTTCCCCCTCCCTCCCTTCCTGCCGTCCATTGTGTGCTAAGAAAAGAAACTCTTATTAATGTTTTCAACGCTTACCAACTTTAGATCTCTCTTGAGAAAAAAATTTAAAACAAAAAATATTAAGCTATGGTCGCAAATGGAACCTGTTATGGGGGAATTGAGCCGCCATGCCCCACGTGATCGGCACGCGTATCCAGGAAAGCTACAGCTGCCCTATGATCCAGCACTCCGACCCCGAGTCGGACCTCCTCGGCTCCGCAGCCCGACCCCGGGTCGGCTGCCCTATGATCCAGCACTCCGACCCCGAGTCGGACCTCCTCGGCTCCGCAGCCCGACCCCGGGTCGGCTGCCCTATGATCCAGCACTCCGACCCCGAGTCGGACCTCCTCGGCTCCGCAGCCCGACCCCGGGTCGGCTGCCCTATGATCCAGCATTCCGACCCCAAATCGGAGATCTTTTGATAACGACAGGATATTCTCCAGAGGCACGCCGCGGCCTCCTGCTCCACTACTCCCTGCAACGGCTGTACCCGATGCTGCCCACGATCTCCTGTATCGACCGTACAAAGCGGAGCTCCACTACGCCCTGCCATGACCGTACCCGGCGCTGCTCCACGACGCCCCGTAACGGCCATGTCAGTGGCCATTCTATCGTGCCCCACGACGACAAACCCCCCTGAGAGACCTCCCAGCCAGGCATATATGCGGCTGGGGGGAGAAGGGGGGGGGTAAGCAATACCTCCCAGAGCACTCTCTCCCACTTGTGATTATCATCTCTCCTCCTCCAATCTCCTCTGACTTGACCGTCGGAGGGCCATCACCACCCTGGTGGTGGTGCAAGGCTTGTTTGCAGGTTCCTTGGCGGAAGGTGGAGCGCAACCAGCACCAACCAAGACAACTCAGGCGGAACCCCGTTCACACCGTCGTGTCAATCGTTCTCGGTTTGGACCACCAGCAACAGTTGGCGCTATCAATTCCTGGGGCGACCCCCGCCGCGAGCGTGATCAGCCGGACTCTTCCCCAGGCGATGGATAAGGGTAAGGCTGCAGAACCACCATCCGGCTCCGGGGAGAAATCGGGGTCTGCCTTCACTACCGATGGCGCCCGAAATCTCATCGAAACAGTGTTGCTGGAGAAGGACCGTCGGCGGGTCCGGGAGTTGGATGTCTCTGACGTCGGGGCCGCCAGCTGCGTCTGTCTCATGTCGGTGAGTGTTCTTCTGGCCGTCTTTCACCATTTATTGGCTATGTTGTTCTCCGCCTGACTCCCTTATTTTTCCTATTTCTTAGCTCGCCCAGTACATGATCCGTCTGGAGGAGTGCTACAAGGAACAGGCGGGGCTTTTGGCGAAGGCCGAGGACCGGCTGAAAGCAATGGAAGAGGGAGGCCGGGCTGCGGCAGGCAGGACGACCGGGGACCTCGAGGCGAGGCTCCGGGAGGCCGAAGAGCGGGCTCTCGGCTTCGCCGCCCTGGAGGAGCAACTGTCAGAGGCTCGGGAGCAACTCAAAGCCGCCTCGGGCCTCGAAAGCAGGGTCAAGAAGGCGGAGGAACGGGCTGAAAAGCAGTCCCGGAAGATCGCGGACTATCGAGAGCGGTGGGAGAAGGCCCAGCGGTCTGCCGACAACGCCTGCGACCGAATCCGCTCTTTTGAAGCCAAACTAGGCGAACTGGAGTCGGCCCTGGAGAAGTCATGCACGGACGTCCAAGAGCTCCGTTCGCGCCTGAAGGAAGCCGAGGCCGCTCGGGTTGCTACCGAGGCGAAGCATAAAGAGGCTCAGGCTGATCTGCTGAGGGTCTCCTCTGAGGCCGAAGGCCGGATTGTGGCGAAGGTCTTGGAGGCCAAGGCTCAGATTATGGAGCGAGCTGAGGCGGAGCTGGCCGAGAAGAGGGCGGAAATCGGGCGTTAGGCGGTAGAGGCTTATCGCCAGTCCGCCGAGTTCGCCCATGATATGTCGGAGGCAGTGCGGACCTATCGCCAGTCTGACGAGTTTGTCCATGACGCGTCGGACGCGGGGGCCGAAGCCTTCACCTTGGGCTTCGAGGAGGGCCTGGCAAGGGTGTCGGCTAAGTATCCCGAAGTTGACCTGAGCGAGATCTCCCTCCTGGACTCCTCTCCGGCGCCATCGCCTGCTGGTTCTCCTGCTGCTTCCCTACCTCCCGCGGACGAGCCCGGCGTTCCCGACTCGGGAGTTCCTCCAAGCTGACCTCTTGTACCTTCCATTGTCTTTTTTATTTTTGTATGTCGGCGTTTTGCCCAATTGTATGGGCCTCGGCCCTGAAAATTAATGCACGTTGAATATTTCTTCATCTCGCCCTCGTCCTCTTTTTTTTTTTTTTAGCTCTTGGTTGCTTCTTGCTGACTTTTGATTCCCGAAGTTCTTCCGGCACTAGGCCAGGCATCCGAGGGTTAAACCTCAGGAAACTCTTCCGGCGCTAAGCCAGGCATCCGAGGGTTAGGCCTCAGGAAATTCTTCCGGCGCTAAGCCAGGCATCCGAGGGTTAGGCCTCAGGAAATTCTTCCGGCGCTAAGCCAGGCATCCGAGGGTTAGGCCTCAGAAAATTCTTCCGGCGCTAAGCCAGGCATCCGAGGGTTAGGCCTCAGGAAACTCTTCCGGCGCTGAGCCAGGCATCCGAGGGTTAGGCCTCAGGAAACTCTTCCGGCGCTGAGCCAGGCATCCGAGGGTTAGGCCTCAGGAAACTCTTCCGGCGCTAGGCCAGGCATCCGAGGGTTAGGCCTCAGGAAACTCTTCCGGCGCTAAGCCAGGCATCCGAGGGTTAGGCCTCAGGAAATTCTTCCGGCGCTAAGCCAGGCATCCGAGGGTTAGGCCTCAGGAAACTCTTCCGGCGCTGAGCCAGGCATCCGAGGGTTAGGCCTCAGGCAACTCTTCCGGCGCTAGGCCAGGCATCCGAGGGTTAGTCCTCAGGGAATTCTTCCGGCGCTAGGCCAGGCATCCGAGGGTTAGGCCTCAGGAAACTCTTCCGGCGCTGAGCCAGGCATCCGAGGGTTAGGCCTCAGGCAACTCTTCCGGCGCTAGGGCCAGGCATCCGAGGGTTAGTCCTCAGGAAATTCTTCCGGCGCTAGGCCAGGCATCCGAGGGTTAGGCCTCAGGCAATTCTTCCGCTCGCTGGTCGACCAAGGCTGGCGCAAGCCGAAGCGACCGGTCGGGGCTTCCGGCTAGTCTGCTCCCGGGATGATCATCGGGTTAGCCAGGCATCCGAGGCCCGAGCCTCGGGAGATTCCACTCGTTGGTCGGCCAAGGCTGGCGCAAGCCGAGGCGACCGGTCGGGGCTTCCGGCTAGTCTGCTCCCGGGATGATCATCGGGTTAGCCAGGCATCTGAGGGTTGTCAAGCCTCAAGGAAATTCCACTCGTTGGTCGGCCAAGGCTGGCGCAAGCCGAGGCGACCGGTCGGGGCTTCCGGCTAGTCTGCTCCCGGGATGATCATCGGGTTAGCCAGGCATCTGAGGGTTGTCAAGCCTCAGGGAAATTCCACTCGTTGGTCGGCCAAGGCTGGCGCAAGCCGAGGCGACCGGTCGGGGCTTCCGGCTAGTCTGCTCCCGGGATGATCATCGGGTTAGCCAGGCATCTGAGGGTTGTCAAGCCTCAGGGAAATTCCACTCGTTGGTCGGCCAAGGCTGGCGCAAGCCGAGGCGACCGGTCGGGGCTTCCGGCTAGTCTGCTCCCGGGATGATCATCGGGTTAGCCAGGCATCTGGGGGTTGTCAAGCCTCAGAGAAATTCCGCTCGTTGGTCGGCCAAGGCTGGCGCAAGCCGAGGCGACCGGTCGGGGCTTCCGGCTAGTCTGCTCCCGGGATGATCATCGGGTTAGCCAGGCATCTGAGGGTTGTCAAGCCTCAGGGAAATTCCACTCGTTGGTCGGCCAAGGCTGGCGCAAGCCGAGGCGACCGGTCGGGGCTTCCGGCTAGTCTGCTCCCAGGATGATCATCGGGTTAGCCAGGCATCTGAGGGTTGTCAAGCCTCAGGGAAATTCCACTCGTTGGTCGGCCAAGGCTGGCGCAAGCCGAGGCGACCGGTCGGGGCTTCCGGCTAGTCTGCTCCCGGGATGATCATCGGGTTAGCCAGGCATCTGAGGGTTGTCAAGCCTCAGGGAAATTCCACTCGTTGGTCGGCCAAGGCTGGCGCAAGCCGAGGCGACCGGTCGGGGCTTCCGGCTAGTCTGCTCCCGGGATGATCATCGGGTTAGCCAGGCATCTGAGGGTTGTCAAGCCTCAGGGAAATTCCACTCGTTGGTCGGCCAAGGCTGGCGCAAGCCGAGGCGACCGGTCGGGGCTTCCGGCTAGTCTGCTCCCGGGATGATCATCGGGTTAGCCAGGCATCTGGGGGTTGTCAAGCCTCAGGGAAATTCCGCTCGTTGGTCGGCCAAGGCTGGCGCAAGCCGAGGCGACCGGTCGGGGCTTCCGGCTAGTCTGCTCCCGGGATGATCATCGGGTTAGCCAGGCATCTGAGGGTTGTCAAGCCTCAAGGAAATTCCACTCGTTGGTCGGCCAAGGCTGGCGCAAGCCGAGGCGACCGGTCGGGGCTTCCGGCTAGTCTGCTCCCGGGATGATCATCGGGTTAGCCAGGCATCTGAGGGTTGTCAAGCCTCAGGGAAATTCCACTCGTTGGTCGGCCAAGGCTGGCGCAAGCCGAGGCGACCGGTCGGGGCTTCCGGCTAGTCTGCTCCCGGGATGATCATCGGGTTAGCCAGGCATCTGAGGGTTGTCAAGCCTCAGGGAAATTCCACTCGTTGGTCGGCCAAGGCTGGCGCAAGCCGAGGCGACCGGTCGGGGCTTCTGGCTAGTCTGCTCCCGGGATGATCATCGGGTTAGCCAGGCATCTGAGGGTTGTCAAGTCTCAGGGAAATTCCACTCGTTGGTCGGCCAAGGCTGGCGCAAGCCGAGGCGACCGGTCGGGGCTTCCGGCTAGTCTGCTCCCGGGATGATCATCGGGTTAGCCAGGCATCTGGGGGTTGTCAAGCCTCAGGGAAATTCCGCTCGTTGGTCGGCCAAGGCTGGCGCAAGCCGAGGCGACCGGTCGGGGCTTCCGGCTAGTCTGCTCCCGGGATGATCATCGGGTTAGCCAGGCATCTGAGGGTTGTCAAGCCTCAGGGAAATTCCGCTCGTTGGTCGGCCAAGGCTGGCGCAAGCCGAGGCGACCGGTCGGGGCTTCCGGCTAGTCTGCTCCCGGGATGATCATCGGGTTAGCCAGGCATCTGAGGGTTGTCAAGCCTCAGGGAAATTCCGCTCGTTGGTCGGCCAAGGCTGGCGCAAGCCGAGGCGACCGGTCGGGGCTTCCGGCTAGTCTGCTCCCGGGATGATCATCGGGTTAGCCAGGCATCCGAGGGCCGAGCCTCGGGACATTCCACTCGTTGGTCGGCCACTTGTCGCTCGCCGCCCATCGGGGTTTCTCTGTGCCCAGCCGCGACCGTGTTTCTCCTCTCCTCCAAGCGTTGCCTGGGGGGAACACGAGAAGGGTATTAAACGCTAATTAATGCGTTACCTGGGAAATCGGATCGCCAGTTGCTGCTGGTGAGGAGTGTTAGTTGAGCGGCCGCGATACGCGGGTTCTTCGAGGAGGATGCGGCCTGGGCGCGAGCGGAGACACGTGGACCTAGGGGTATACGTCACCCGGATCGTCCTGCACAAAGAATGCGATTTAAGGAGAATGACGCTTAGGAAATCGCGGGGAGATACGCCTCGGGAGCCGGAACGGCTCCGGATTCAGTGCGCCTGCATTTATTGGAGCCACCCGTATCGGAACTACCAGGGGGCCGCAGCTTGGCTATAAATACAGGTGCAGGTACGATGGAATTTGCTAAGCCGGAGCTGCAGGTTGCCATGGATCGCGGACCTCCTCCTTGGCATATGACTGAGAGACTCCTGTCGAAGGAAAGGGGAGGCGCTCCCCTTACAACTTCAGCCAACTAGCCGTTTCATCTGGGATCAACAAGGAGGGTCTCCCCGGCGGAACTCCGCTCTAGGCGTTTCATCCGGGATCACATCTCCCCTCCTTGAAGTTCAGCCTCCCGGTTGAGCTCTGCGCCGGACGCTCAATCCGGGACCGCGCCTCCATATACTCTTCCCCCTCGAATCCCTTCTCTTCCCTACCACTGGGGAAGATGGGAATATCCTTTGGAGGCGGCGTTCCCCTGGGGGCAGCGGGAGCTTCTTCTGCGGCGGCTCCTCCTCTTTTTGGTGAGTGCTGGATGGCGCCTCCGGTTAGAAGCACCCACTTCTGGTGGGACTGCAGCCGCCCTGGGTTGAGGGTTTGGGTCCCCACCTCTTCTTTACTTTCTTTACTCCCTAATTCCCCTCTGGGAATTCCTTGTAATCACACGAGCACGCCACTGTAACCAGAAATTATTGAAATGAAAAGTATTGCACCTTTTTAAATTGTCTTTCTGGCCTTGTTGTTCTACTGGTAATACATCCGCAGGTTAGCGGAATTCCAGCCCCTTGGAATTTCTCGGCCATCTAGGGCTTCCAACTGGTAGGAGCCAGGTCGGTTTACCCAACGAACTTTATACGGGCCTTCCCAATTTGGCGCTAGCTTCCCACCTTCCGTAGGTTGAGATGCCTTAGCTCGCCTCAGCACCAGATCTCCAATTCTGAAAAGCTTCGGTCGGACTTTGGAGTTGTAATATCGGGCCACCCTCTGCTGATACATTGCCATCCGTACCTGAGCCATTTCCCTTGCCTCTTCCAAGAGATCCAAGTTCCCTCGGAGTTGCTCTGAATTGGCCTCGGGTCGGTGCGCGGCCACCCGAGGCGAGGGGAGTCCGAGCTCCACGGGGGCAACGGCTTCCGTGCCATAGGTTAGGCTGAAAGGCGTCTCTCCAGTAGGAGTCCGTTGTGTGGTCCGATACGCCCAAAGGACATTCTCGAGTTCCTCGACCCAAGCTTGCCCCGTCCGGCCGATCCGCGCTTTGATACCTTGGAGGATTGTCCGATTTGTGACCTCGGCCTCGCCGTTGGTTTGGGGATGCGACACGGATGTGAACCGATGCTCGATCCCGAATTCCTCGCAGAAGTCCCGGAAGTGCTTGTTATCAAACTGTCGACCGTTATCCGAGATGAGGACCCGAGGTACTCCAAATCGGACAATGATGTTCTTCTTCACGAACTTCCGGACTTGTGCCTCCGTGATGGTGGCCAGTGGCTCTGCCTCCACCCACTTGGTGAAGTAGTCGATGGCGACAATCAAAAATTTCCGCTGGGCCGAAGCGACGGGGAATGGTCCGAGGATATCCATTCCCCATTGTGCGAAGGGCCAGGGCGCGGTGATTGGCGCCAAGGGGACAGAGGGGACTCTCTGGACATTGGCGTGGCGCTGGCAGGCGTCGCATTTCCGCACGTGGTCCTTCGAGTCCTCCATCAAGGTCGGCCAATAGTAGCCTTGCCTCATGATCTTATGCGCCAAGGACCTAGCCCCCAAGTGCGATCCGCAGATGCCTTCGTGGACTTCGCCGAGGGCGTAGGCCGCTTCCGCGGGGCGGAGGCACCTTAAGAGGGGGGCGGTAAACGAGGTCCGATACAGCCTCCCTTCATAAAGTACGTAGTGGGCGGACTTCTTTACAAGCCGCCGGGCCTGATCTTCGTCTTCAGGGAGGATTCCTTCGGCGAGGTAGGCGACGAGCGGGTCCATCCAAGACGGCTCCGGATCAATTGCCATCACCGCTCCAGCCCCGTCAATGCTCGGGGCATCCAGGGTCTCCAGGTAGATTGCCCTCGACAAGTTGTGCGCGTCTGCGTCCACTAGGCGGGACAACCTGTCGGCCCTGGCATTTTCGCTCCTCGGGACCTGCTGAATGTCAACACTGCCGAGGTCGGGAATGAGTGTTTGCACCTTCCGGACGTAGCTCTGCATGGTCGGGCTCCGCGCCTCGAACTCCCCTCGAACCTGCCCGACCACCAGCTGGGAGTCGGTGAAGACTTTCAGACGCCGGATGCCGAGCTCCTTGGCGAGTTTGAGTCCCGCGACTAGGGCCTCGTACTCCGCCTCATTGTTGGTCACTGGAAATCCGAACCTCAAGGCATACTCGGCTATCACTCCATCGGGATTGGTGAGGACCAGCCCAGCCCCTCCACCTTCAGGGTTCGACGACCCGTCAATGTGGAGCGTCCAGATCGGGAGATCGAGGCTGGGTGTCTCCGGCGGCTTAGGTTCCGCCTCCTGCACAGTGCACTCAGCGAGAAAGTCCGCGAGTACCTGGGCCTTGATGGCTGGTCGGGGCTGGTAGCGGATGTCGAACTCACCAAGTTCTACTGCCCACTTCACCAGCCGTCCCGCATTCTCTGGATTGCTGAAAATCTGCCGCAGTGGTTGATCGGTCAAAAGGGTGACAGAATGAGCCTGGAAATAGGGGCGAAGCCTCCTGGTCGCAGTCAGCAGCGCGAAGGCGATTTTCTCAGCCTTCGTGTACCGCGTCTCGGCATCCCGGAGGACTCGGCTGATGTAGTATACAGGCTTCTGAAGTCTTGCCTCTTCCCGAACCAGTACTGCGCTGACTGCGGTTGGGGAGACCGCCAGGTAAAGGTAGAGCATCTCCCCCTCTTGCGGCTTGGACAGCAGGGGAGGAGACGCCATGTACTCCTTGAGCTGGTCGAACGCCGCATGGCATTCGGCCGTCCAGAGGAAGTCTTTTGGGCGCTTCAACACCTTGAAGAATGGTTGGCAGCGTTCGGCCGACTTTGCCACAAATCGTCCGAGCGCGGCGACCCTTCCAGCGAGCTCCTGAACCTCCTTCACTTTGGTCGGAGGGGACATATCTTGTATGGCTTTGATCTTGTCCGGGTTGGCCTCGATCCCGCGCTGGTTGACAATGAAACCGAGGAACCTCCCGGCCGAAGCACCAAAAGCGCACTTCGCTGGGTTTAGCTTCATGCGAAACTTTCGCAAGGTGGTGAAAGTCTCCTCCAGATCTGCAATGTGCTGGTCTGCATGGCGGCTTTTTACCAGCATATCGTCCACGTACACCTCCATATTCCGGCCGATCTGCTCCTTGAAGATTTTATTGACGAGGCGCTGGTAAGTGGCGCCAGCGTTCTTCAGACCGAAGGGCATTACCTTGTAACAGTACAGCCCCCGGTCTGTTATGAAGGCAGTTTTCTCCTCGTCCTGTGGAGCCATCATTATTTGGTTGTAGCCGGAGAAGGCGTCCATAAAAGACAGTAGCTGATATCCGGAAGTCGCGTCGACCAGTTGGTCTATCCGTGGAAGCGGAAAGCTATCCTTGGGGCACGCCTTGTTCAGGTCGGTGTAGTCGACGCACATCCTCCACTTCCCGCTCGCCTTCCGGACAAGTACGACGTTTGCCAGCCACTCGGGGTAGCTCACCTCTCTTATGAAACCTGCCTCCAAGAGTTTGTCTACCTCCTGGTCGACCACCCGGATCCGATCCGGGGCACAGTGTCTCTTCTTTTGCTTTACCGGTCGGTGGGTCGGGTCGACGTTGAGGGCGTGAGAAACGACCTCCGGGTCGATCCCAGGTACGTCGGCCGCCGACCAGGCAAACACATCTGCATTGGCTCGGAGGAATTCCACTAACCGGAGCCGAGCTTCCAAGTCGAGATTGGCACCGACCCGGACCGTGCGGTCCGGGCGGCCTTCTTCGAGGGGAACTTCGATTACGCCCTCGGCCGGCTCCCCGTGCCGCAAGGCCACTTCGTCTCTGGCGTCAAGTGACTCGACGCTTAGGGCCTCCATGGGCTTCTTCCCTTTGAGAGTTGCTAGGAAACACTGCCGTGCGGTCGGCTGGTCACCTCGGACCTCTCCAATCCCGGCCGCTGTGGGGAACCGCATGAGCAAATGGTAGGTAGAAACCACCGCGCGAAGGGCGTTCAGTCCGGGTCGTCCGAGGATAGCGTTGTAGGCCGAGGGGACACGGACGACCAAGAACCCGAGCCGCACCGTGGCTTCTGCGGGTGCAATGCCCGCAGTCACAGGCAGCTCGATGACACCTTCGGCCGAGATAGCGTCTCCAGTGAATCCTATGAGGGGGGTGGATGTTTTGTGCAACAATTGTCGGGAAAAGCCCATCTTTTGGAAGGCCTCGTAATACAAAATATCAGCTGAGCTTCCACTATCCACAAGAACACGCCTTACATCATAGTCCGCCATAGTGAGAGAGATCACCATGGCGTCATCGTGGGGAGTCTGAACCCCCTTTACATCTTCATCACAAAAAGTGATTACATTTCCGACCCGCTGCCTCTTCGCGACGGCCACTCCTGATACTTCCGCCGAGCCCCCTGCGTTCCTCACGGGCCGAGAGCAGCCCCCAGTGATGGTGTGGATCACTCCCGCAACGGGTCGATTCTGCTCCCGAGGCTCCTGAGGGGCCGGGTCGGCTGAACGCGGGTCTGCGGGGGGACGTCGGTCGTTTACATATCGACCGAGACGTCCTCGGCGAATGAGAGCCTCGATCTCGTCCCGAAGCTGGAAGCAGTCTTCGGTATCGTGGCCGTGGTCTCGGTGGTACTCACAGTACGCCCGAGAAGGCTTCCTCCCAGGGATCTTCTTCATCTGCCTCGGAACCGGGAGGTCCTCCCGCCCCTTGACCTCCATGAGGATCTGGGCCCGGGGGCCAGGAGTGGGGTGTACCGGTTGAAGCGTCGGTGCGGAGAACGAGGGCGTGTGGCGCCGTGGTTCCTTGCTGGTGACGGGCTTCTGCGCCGGCGTTGAGGCGTCGGGCTCCTCCTCTGGGGTGCCTCTTTTCGCCTTTTCTTCCCGGGCTTTAGAGGGGCTTCGGCGGCCTCCTTGTTCCGGTGGGAGGCTGCCTCCTCGGCGTCTGCATACTGGTTTGCCCGAGACAACAGCTCCGGGAAGCTCCGCGGCAGACGTTTGTCCAGGGAGAAGGTGAGTCTGCCCTTCCGGAAGCCTCGCTTCAGGGCTGAGAGAGCCACCTCCTGGCTCAAATTCCGGACCTCCAGTGTTGCCTTGTTGAAGCGGGTGAGATAATCCCGCAGGCTCTCTCCCTCGTTCTGCCGGACATCGAAGAGGGAGTCGGAGACCAGTCTTCGCCGGCTACTGACGGCGAAATGGCTGATGAAGAGACGGGTGAACTGGTGGAAGGACTGGATGGAATTAGCCTCCAGGCCGGCGAACCACGCCCTTGCCGGGCCGCAGAGGGTCGCCGGGAAGGCCTTGCAGAGGAGAGGATCCGATGCTCCATGGAGGAGCATAAGAGTCCTGAAACTCTCCACGTGGTCCCGTGGGTCCGCCGCCCCGTCGTAGGGTTCGATCGCCGGCATTTTGAACCCCGGCGGGTTTAGGGTTCGCAGGATCCTTGAGGCAAGCGCCGGCTGGGAGGAGATTTCCAAGTCGGCGAAGGGATCTTTGGAGTGGCCCTTCAGGACCTGGAGCTGTCTGTGGAGATCGTCCACCCGCCGGTCCAGGGAGCGCGACCGGTGGGTGGGAGACAAGGAGCGGCGCGAGGGGGACCGACTGGAGTGCGGGCCCCTCGAGGACTGGGGTGTCTGAGAACGCGCCCGGGTCCGCCTCTCGTACCCCGCGCAGCTCCGATGAGAAGGTCCTGGCAGAATGGACCGCACTCGAGAATCCTCCCCGCGCCGGCGCTCCTCTCCATGGGAGAGGAAGGAGCGCGGGTTGTGAGGAAGAGGCGAGTGCTCGGGGAGCAGCGGCTCCTGAGCCCGCTGCGGCACCCGAGAGATCACACCCTGCAGATTCTGCACTGCCTCCGCGAGGGTGCGAACCTGCTGGGCTAGCTGGTCGAACTGAGCAGGTTCGACCGTCTGAATGGGAGGAGAAGCGGTGGAATGCTGCTGAGAGTGTGTTGGGGACGCAGCAGCCTCCCGGCCAGAGGCGCGAGAGGCTCCGCGACCGGAAGCATTGGAAGCTCCGCGACCACCTCGCCGTGCCATTACGATCGTTCTGAGATTCGTCCCTTCCTCTAGCGCCAACTGTTGCTGGTGGTCCAAACCGAGAACGATTGACACGACGGTGTGAACGGGGTTCCGCCTGAGTTGTCTTGGTTGGTGCTGGTTGCGCTCCACCTTCCGCCAAGGAACCTGCAAAACAAGCCTTGCACCACCACCAGGGTGGTGATGGCCCTCCGACGGTCAAGTCAGAGGAGATTGGAGGAGGAGAGATGATAATCACAAGTGGGAGAGAGTGCTCTGGGAGGTATTGCTTACCCCCCCCCCTTCTCCCCCCAGCCGCATATATGCCTGGCTGGGAGGTCTCTCAGGGGGGTTTGTCGTCGTGGGGCACGATAGAATGGCCACTGACATGGCCGTTACGGGGCGTCGTGGAGCAGCGCCGGGTACGGTCATGGCAGGGCGTAGTGGAGCTCCGCTTTGAACGGTCGATACAGGAGATCGTGGGCAGCATCGGGTACAGCCGTTGCAGGGAGTAGTGGAGCAGGAGGCCGCGGCGTGCCTCTGGAGAATAGCCTGTCGTTATCAAAAGATCTCCGATTTGGGGTCGGAATGCTGGATCATAGGGCAGCCGACCCGGGGTCGGGCTGCGGAGCCGAGGAGGTCCGACTCGGGGTCGGAGTGCTGGATCATAGGGCAGCCGACCCGGGGTCGGGCTGCAGAGCCGAGGAGGTCCGACTCGGGGTCGGAGTGCTGGATCATAGGGCAGCTGTAGCTTTCCTGGATACGCGTGCCGATCACGTGGGGCATGGCGGCTCAATTCCCCCCATAACAGATCCAATCCACGAAATGTATCATCAGATACTTATAAACTAATCCATTTATAGTTAGGGATATAGACAATCTAGAAACTACTAATGTCAATATAAATCGAGTTCTCACTTTTATCTCCATCAATAAAAAACAGAAAATAATTTTTATAATCTTATATATATTATATTAGTGGATATATTATATTTGATTAAAAAATATCCACTAAACATAGTCAACTTGTTGTATTAGTTATAATTTTACTCTATTTATTGATATTGACATCCATTGCTTCAATAATACCTCTTTCCCTATTTTGAATAAAAATAATATAAGAGACATTTTATGTGTATTTTCCATTTATCGTATTGCTTTTCGTATGTATATATGTATATATATATATAATTGTTATGAAAGGTAAATCGCATGATATGTACCCAAAATTTTGTGGACCAAAGTAAAATACTTCTTATATTTGTGCTTGAATCATCAATATAAAGTATAAGTTTTTCCTAATATTTTTATTCTTGATTGATTACTTGCAAGATGTAGCAGTAGCATATATATATATAGACGAATATAAAAAGACATGTTAATCTGTACATATAAAAAAGACATTTGATTTTTTATTAGTGCTACAGCAAGATAGGCTTTTTCTTTTTTTTTTTTTGGTACAAACGAGATAGGCTTTTAAGGGCAAAAGTTAAAGGCACCAAAAGTCATAAAATTGTTATCATAAGCATCCTAACAGAGTAGCGGCAAAAAAATAATAGCCTCTATAGAGACATAGCAAAAATTTTAGTGGCAATTTATATGTTGACATAAAATAAGTTATCATAGCAAACAAATGCCTCACTAAAATAGATTTTTTTATCATCCACATATTTTGTTGCAATAATATAATATTTTTCTGGAGCAATTAGTTTTTTCCAACTATATATCTAAAATTTTTTAGAGGTAAATATTATTTTGCACTATAAAAAGCCATCACTGAAACCATACTTTTCAGTAGTGTGGATTGATACCATACAAAATTTTTCTTGATTGAAACAAAAAACTATGTTATAGATTCAACAAATTGGTCTGATTGCAAAGTGCCATGTAGTTAAAATTCAATTAAAATATTATCTTTTATCTTCTTCATTTGGAAGCTGAGGAAGATACTGTAAAGATTTATGAGGATTTAGATCCCTATTGTGCGTTTCAATTCGTTTCTTTACCCTGGACCAAAATTAATTTTAACCACCATCATGAAGATTGTTACATTTTGGAAAGCCAGAAATGTTCTGAATAATCTAAGATCCCAAGAATCCTAGGAATTTTCAAAGAAACATTTCATGCAAAATAAAAGAACCTGGGGAAAATGCAATATCACAGTCATAAGTAAAATGATTGATAAAACAAAATTTTTTTAGGTAAGATATTCCTGGTAGCATGTGATATGGATCATGAGCATTATAAGACATATAAATATTTTATGATATGAGTCCCATTGTACTTATTTTTTAATTGTAATTCGATATTTTAGGTCTATCATCTCTGCCTCTTGAAATTTGCAGGATTTTGAAATGAATGCAAGACCAATACAGGAGATCAATGAAAGGACTGTTAGCCTTTATCGCCCTCCAAATTTTAAATGTTAAATCACAATGCTTTGTAGGCTTGAAGATTCATGTATTGTATTAATGAAGTTTCCTTGAGAAAATCTTATAGCATTTGGACTGGGATCTTGGATTACTAGGCAATAAAGAAGTTCGTCATTGCGAAGAATTGCGATAATTACTAAGCATGAAATAGAAAATCACTGTAGTGCCAATCCGCCAAGTATGGAGTGCCCATTACGTACATCCCTCGAAGAGACTGGCTATCAATCAAGATAAATAATGAAGCCAGCAACTATTCTTTTCAACTTGGAGGAAAAATAAAAGAAAAATCTAATTATCAGATTACCGAATACACATGTATCTGAAAAAGGAAGTGGGGAAGGGGACCAACCGTAGCCAGCCACGGATTAAAATATACCCCTTTTCACAAGCCTTCTAGTCTGAAAACTATTGTTGGAATCCATTAATTAATGGATTGTATCAAATTTAGTCGGCCTTACTAAACTTCATCTTGATTGATATTTAATTGATTGTGCTAAACTTAGTTGGTCTTACTAAACTTTACCTTGATTGATTTGTGATTGATTGTGCCAAACGTAGTCAGCATTACCAAATTTCGTCAGCCTTCTAGTCTATATAAAGATTGCTTTTGTATATTGTAACTGACAGACAGAAATACAATTCTCTTCTCTCATGCTTCCTTTTCAACATGGTGTCAGAGCTACCGATCACGTAACCTGCTGTCATCCTCTCTTTCGCCTTTTCTGTAGTCATCATCACTCGTAATCCTCTATTTCTTTTGTCTCATTTGGGGGTGTAGCTGGGGCTCCGGCCTCGGTGGCTTTCAAAGCCCCTTCTTCTCATCAAGATCTTGATAAAATTCTAGCTTTCTTTCTTTCTTCTTTTTCTCTTTAATTATTTTTTATTATTTTTTCATTATTTTTTGTTTGACTTTCGATCGGAAGGTGACATCGCCGACCCACTTGGATCCTCAGGGCTAAAGTATTTTTTTTTTTACTCTAAAAAAAAAACCTCCAGCAGCAGCTCGTCAAACCATACCATCAAAAGCTTAGCAGGTAAACTTGATAGGTGCGGTCTCGCTTCAAACCCCAGCAGCAGTGCATCAAACCGTACCGTCAGAAATTGGTGAATAAACTTGGCAGCCGCGGTCTCGTTCCAAACCCCAGCAGCAGTGGCTCAAACCGTACCGTCAGAAGCTTGGTAGATAAACTTGGCAGTTAGTCTCGCTCCAAATTCTAGCAGCAACGCGTCAAATCATACCGTCAGAAGCTTAACGGGTAAACTTGGCAGATGCGGTCTCGTTCCAAACCCCAGCGGTAGCACGTCAAACTATACCGTCAATAGCTTGGCGGGTAAATTTGGCAGGCGCGGTCTCGCTCCAAACTCCAGCAGCAGCATGTCAAACCATACCATCAGAAGCTTGGCGGATAAACTTGGTAGGCATGATCTCGTTTCAAACCTTAGCAGCAGTGCGTTAAACCATACCGTCAAAAGCTTGGCGAGTAGACTTGGCAGGCGCGGTCTCGCTCCAAATCCCATCAACAGCATGTCAAACCATACTGTCAAAAGCTTGGTGAAGGTAAACTTGGCAGGCGCGGTCTCACTCCAAACCTCAACATCTCATACTCCTACTCTTGATCTAGTACATTAGTTTTTCGGTACATTCTTGATCTAGTTGTTGGAATCTCTCGCACGCCGCAGAAAAATTCTAAACACAGCGAAAGGCATGCGCGAAATTCCGTTCATCGCATAAACTTATTTTAAAACCGTCGTTCGTAGATTAAGATTAGGATTAGTTAGTAAAGGCATATTAAATCTGAAATTTAAAAGATTATGTTTGCTGAAATTTTCTGCATGCAGAATTTCAGGCTGCTGATTTTTTGCATGCTGATTTTTGTATGCTTGGATTAATGATTCTATTGCTTTAATAATATGATTATAAATATTTAGAATTATATCTTGTATGATCAGCAACTTATGAGATGACATAATCAGTTAAATTACAGATCTGCAAATTATATTTATGCATGAGATGCGTATGGTGATGATCATGAATGAACCCTTTCGAATGTGCTGAAATATTCTACGATGTTCTATGATGTTATGTGATAGCATGTAATTCAGATTTTCAGATGCCTGCGTGCATCTTAAATTCATGTACTAGAGACCTGCGTGTCTCATGAAAAAGGGTTGTAATTATTCTTTTATATTAAATTAATCTGGGATGTAATCTGTGATGCATGTTGCACGTCGATGGTTGACATGTCGGGTTACCTACGCACGCGTTGCGACGATCGCAGCGGAAAGACGCACGCAGGGTCGTTCATCTCATGAACGTTCCGAGGAATGTAGATTTCAAAAAAAATCGAAGTTCTCTAACTCAGAAGATCATGAAATCTGAAGGAAAGAATTAAAATTAATTACTTGATTAATTTTCAGATCTACTATTAAAAATTATAAAGATCAAATCTTTACCTTTGAGCGGGTAGATCTTCACCGCTATTTGATGATCGTGAAAATCAGGTTCGTTTGAAGCCGCACAAGTGTCCGGCCTCTAGGGTATCCACACGAAGATCTAGATTAATCGAGGTTACAATCTCACCGGGGTGCTAGCTCCCTTGCAGAGATCCCTTTGATGGTTGGAACTCCTCTAACAATCAACTCTTGATTGCTTCCAAGAGGAAAAAGAAGGAGGAGGAAGAAACACTTTCTTTTCTTTTCTTTACCATGGATGAAGAAGGAGGGAAGAGAGGAACACCTTCCTTTCTTCCATGTAGCTGACCAAGAGGAGGAAGAAGAAGCCATGCTTGCTGCCTGATAAGTGCTAAATAATTCATAAATTAATATCTTATTTATAGCATTTACCATTATTTTAATTAACATATTTTGTAAATTTAACTGAAAATTGTATTACCTTCATGATTGCATTTTAATAAATTATCCAAGGTAATTCAAGTTTGATTTGATTATTGATTAAGCTTAATGCATGCAGGTCGAGTCGAGCTCAATTAGGTAAAGCCTAAATGGACACTACCTCATCCTCCAGAATCGGCTCCAAGAACTCTTTTCTAAAGTCCAGTACTTCCCATTAATTCCTGACTCTTCACACATTCACCTAAATTTTTTCCATTTCAATTCTCCTGTTTAACATTAAAAATAATATGATCCATTCGATCATTTGTCTCATAGATCTCAAAGCGCACCATCTATCATCGCACGGATCCCAAAGCTCAACCTATCTCCTCCAATTCACACATCCTCCCTCATGCCCGAATTCATTTTCAGTTTGCCTTGTTCCGGATTAGAGCCGCAACTGTCACAACCCGACATCCCAACTCCCCTGTTTCCACAACAAAACCAAGCACATCTTCTCCTGCTAGATCCCCTCCACGTTGATTCTCCCACGCCCAGATCTCCTCAACATCTTCATCTCCACCTCGTTGAAGCAACTACTTCGCACCTCTTCTCCGCTGTTTGGTTTCATCTTCCCTGTTATCAGCTGATATCCAAACATCCATATCAAATCCCCTGTTTCGTGCGGATGAAAACCAAAATCTACCTCTAGAACAACCTCAAGCAAGCCATTCCGCGAATCTCTTCTTCTTCCGCGATAAGATCAAACTCCTTCCGATTTTTCTCAATGGATAAGCTCCCAGCCATCGTTCGCATGAGATCCTCCCAACGTCCACGGTCTTCCATTGCTCCGGAACAGCCGGGATCTTCTCAACCATCTCCGCGTGCATCCTCATCCCAGCATCTTTCGGATCAGCTCTTAACAATGTCTCAGCTATTCTCCCGAGCATCACGGCACCCAAACAGCTCCTCTGTTTCGCACGTCTTCATCCAAATCACTTCACAGCCGTTCCCAACCGTGAACAGCATCTTCATCCTCTTCCTCCGGTTTCAATCGAGTTCATCCCATTCTCCCACGGATAAACCCAGCATCCCAACCGTTCTTCTTCACAGATTCATTCGTATCCCAGCAGTTCCAACGTCTTCCCATTCTCCAGCGTTCACGATAACTTCAGCCACCCACGTATCCCATGAACAAAACCAATCAAACAAACCAAACTTCCCTGCATCTCGGATTACAAGCATTTCTCCCTGCCTCAAAACAGAACCCTTCATTCCGTTCAGCATTCATCAACAAATCTCAGCATTCGGATTAACTCCCTAGCTCCCACGAACAGAACCAAGCCAGTTCTCATCCCGTCGTATCATGTCCTCAACCAAATCCAACTCCTTCCGAACTCCCCTGCATTCACGGGATCCAAACAGAGTTCATCCTCTCATCACCCGAAGATCTCTTCCCAGTCGTGCACATCCATTCCGAGTTCATCTTCCACGTCACCTTCATCCCAATCCGGATTTCTTCTCAGCCATTCCAACCTTCAACAACATCAATCTTCTTCCGAATCCCCTGTTTCCCGCGTCATTCCGGATGAACTCCATCCATCTTCCACAAGATATCCTACCGAACTCAAGATCCATTCGAACCTCCTTGCACCCTTATCCTAATGTCCGGAGTCCTCCACAGCCAACAAATCTCAACTTCATCCAGCTTCGGTCCTTATCTCGACGTGAAACGAAGAAGAGGAGAAGGAAGGGCGCAGCCTATAAAAGGGTCAACCGTGAAACAGAGAAGGCATTCCCATCCCTCGGAGGCAAGTCCCACGAAAGAATTAAAAAAATAAGAGAAAGGGAAGGGTGAGAGAGTAGTTTTGGGTATTTTGGGAATGATTTCCCAAAGAAGAAAATAATGAAGCTCAGGTGGGAGAGGAAGCCGGCAGGAGAAAAGAGGAAGAACCCAGTCGTGATGAAGGCCTTCTACATCGCTGCTGCTGTCACCCACAACTCCATGGAAGGTTGATCTTCTCTCTAGGGCCGGATGCAGCCCTAACAAAGGGCCAAGGGTTTTGTATTTTTGATTTATATTCTTGGAATTGTATAAACTTCTTTGATCTTAATGAATATTTCTTTAATTCCATATTTGAATTCTGTGATTTTAAATATGATGTTTATACAATTGTTCTTCATGATCACTAAGTAAATATAAGATAGTCCGTGCTTAAGGAAGATGCGATGTGCTGCCACTTTAGATTAGGGTAGACATTTCATGCTAGTTAAAGATGGATTATGCCTAAATTACTTTTGTGAATTTCTATTTAAATGCTTATGAGGCTTGTAGCCAACTAGCATGTTTATCCAAGAATAAATTAAAATATAAATAACCCTTGTCTCGATATTAGTGGTGAATTCCTTGCCCTAGGTTTTCCCAAACTGATATTCTTTTAATTGCATTTTGCTTTATTAAAATTCCGTAGTTTAATAGTCTTCACAAATTCATCCTTTTAAATATTTTTATTTTTAAGAAGAACAACTATACCCCAATCCCTGTGGATCGATACCCGTAATCACTATCTTACTAGATACGTGCTATTGCGTGGTCTTTAAAGTTGACTATCAATTTTTGGCGCCATTGCCGGGGATTGCTAGCATAATTGTTTTTCTTTTAATAAATTTTTTTTTAAAAAAATATATAAAAATAAAATAATAATAATATATATATATCAAAAAAATAATAATAAAAATATTTTCTATTTTTGTTACTTTACTTATCCCTTTTCTCTCTCTTACTAATTTTTGGGTTTTTCTTTTGTATGATTTGATCAGGAATCAAAGAAAGCATCTGGGACAATCAAAAAGAGAACTGCTAGAAAAGGGAGGCTGTAGAGGTTTGCTTTAAAATAAAAAAAAAAATTGCTGGGGAAATTTCCTTTGGTAACATCTAAACCTTTCTTATTTAAATTTCCTTGTGTGGTGATTGTTTGATTTTAAATTCAGCAAAAGTGTGAATGCATGCTTGATACACATACACCAATTAATCCGCACATAGTAAGGGCAATCACCCCAACAAGATAAGAACTGGATTTCATCACCAGATTCTTGCCCAAATTAGGTGAATCAATTCTCACATAGCTATCACATTAATTAAAATCAATTAGACGTTGGCCCTAGGGACATTCGAGCTCAATAGGACGAAGATCACCGAAAGTTGCACCAATTTCGCTCTGTGGCTCAGTTGATGTCTAGGCAAGCTTTGTCCCAAGGGAGACAGTTCATCTGTTCGAGGCAAGTGGTTTTTAAGTGGGACCTTTGCAACGCATCGTGACCCCCCCACTTACCTGGGAGCTTACCTGGTCAACTCAGTTCATTAGACCGGATTGGAGGCTTAGGTGCCCTCTTCAAACCAGTTAGGAGCTGTTTAGTGATCTTAGGGCAAACATAAGTGTTACGGGGGAACTCAGCCACCATGCCCCACGTGACCGACACGCGCGCCCAAGAAGACTACAGCTGCCCCTTGATCTAGTAACCCGACCCCGAGTCGGATATCTTCGGCTTCGCAGCCCGACCCCGAGTCGGCTGCCCCTTGATCCAGCAATCCGACCCCGAGTCGGATATCTTCGGCTTCGCAGCCCGACCCCGAGTCGGCTGCCCCTTGATCCAGCAATCCGACCCCGAGTCGGCAATCTCTCGACAACGACAGGCTGTTCCCCTGAAGCACGCCACGACCCTCTGTCCCTGCAACGGTCGTATCCGGCGCTGCTCCACGATCTCCTGTAACAGCCGTACAAGGCGGAGCTCCACTACGCCCTGTCACGGCCGTACCCAGCGCTGCCCCACGACGCCCTGTAACGGCCATGTCAGTGGCAACTCCATCGTGCCACACGATGACCAACCCCCCGAAGGACCCCCCAGCCTGGTATATATGCTGCGGGGGGGAGAAGGGGGGAGGTAAGCAAGAACTTCCAGAGCATTCTCCTACTACCTGCAATTATCTCTCCTTCTCCTCCAATCTCCTCTGACTTGATCGTCGGAGGGCCCCCACTACCCCAGTGGTGGTGCGAGGCTTGCTTGCAGGTTTCCCGGTGGAAGGTGGAGCACAATCAACACCAACCAAGGCAACTCAGACGGAATCCCGTTCACACCGCTGTGCCAATCGTTCTCGGTTTGGACCACCAGCAACAGTTGGCGCTAGAGGAAGGGCCCCGGCCACGCACAGACCTTCCCGCTGGGGGGGCTGTGTTGTGGGATGGGGTTCCCAGTTTAGTCCCACATCGGATAATCAGCGGAAAGGTCTGTGCCTTAAATGGGGGGTGCAAACACCTCTTCTCACCGAGGGCCCTTTTGTAGGACAAAACCGTGAGGGTAGGGGTAGTACCTCCGCGGACCCCCGCGCCGGCAGGGCTCGGGACTGTCATTGGGCCACGGCCCTGGGCGACCTCCCGCAGACCCGAAGCGGCAATCCCAGAGCGGACAATACCTCGGGGAGGACGCGGATGCTTTCCCTGCTCGTCCGGTGTGCGGGCTGGTGTCGGGGTTCCGACCCCACATCAATAAGGATTTGAAGTCTTTTTCTTTTAATGCATGCTTGACCGCACTTGACTGATTAGAAAAGCATTAGTGTATGCTAGGGTGTCGTTCCAGATCTCCTGAATTAGTACCTTTTGATTCTGAAATAGAGCGTTCTATTAGGACCCTTCGAGCTAAAATCCGCACTTATAAAACCCTAGGATCTGCTTCACCTATCAAGATGACTGAAGAATAACCCAAGCTGTTAAAGGAGTACTTCACTTCTTCCATTTATACCTCTCCATCTTGTATCCGACTACCTGATACCACTGCTGCTGTACAGTTTGAGATTAAGTCTAGTATCATCCAAATGCTTCCTTCTTTTTATGGACTTAACAATGAAGACCCATATAAACACTTGGATGAGTTCCTTGAGATCTGCACTACTGTCAAAATTCAGAACTTCACTGATGATGCTCTAAAACTTAGGCTGTTTCCTTTTTCCCTTAAGGATAGAGCTAAACAATGGCTCCATTCATTAGAAGCCAATTCTATTCTCTCTTGGGCTCAAATGCAGCATGCATTTCTAAAGAAATATTTTTCCATAGGAAGAACGAACCAATTTAGACGTGCTATCACGAGCTTCTCCCAATCTGACGGGGAAGAATTTCATGAAACGTGGAAGAAATTTAGAGATTTACTCCGAAAATGCCCGCATCATCAAATACCCAAATGGCAATTAGTGCAATGTTTTTATGACGGATTGTCTGAACGAAACCGTCAAATGGTTGATGCCTCTTGTGGGGGTACTTTCATGCTTAAAAGTGAACATGAGGCATGGCAATTATTTGAGAACCTTAATGAAAATTTCCTCCACCATGCCTCCTCCGCTCGTCAAGCACCCCCGAGTTCTCAAAGAAAAGGAACCATATATGAAGTTAGCCAGTCCATAGGTCTACCCGAGAAAGTAGATGCACTGTCCCGCAAATTGGACCAGCTAATGTCTAGAGAACAGCTTCCAAACTTTCACCAAGCACAAGTATGTACTCTATGTTCTAGTCCATCTCACACTGTCTTTGAGTGTCCTTCGGCAGCACAATTCCCCGAATTTGTGCAAGAACAAGTAAATGCTGCCCAAACACAATTCCGACCGGGTAATAACCCATTTTCCAATACTTATAACTCGGGGTGGCGCAACCATCCAAACTTCTCCTGGAAGCAGCAGACTCCCAATACTTCCGAACCTTATTCCCAAAACTTCCAACCATTCCAGAATGTTCATCCGAACCGCCCTCCTACTCACTATTCACAATTTCAACATGTCCCTCCTCCAGCACCCCCAAAAAACACAGCTTTTGAGGAAAAAGTATTGAACTCCCTTCAAGGTTTGGAAACTATTACACAATTGGTGCACTCGCACACGCAATCCATCGCCAAGCTAGAATCCTAGATGGAGCAACTAGCTAATGCACTGAACAAGCGAGAGGAAGGAAAACTTCCAAGCCAACCAGTGAGTAATCCTAGGGGACAATACATGGCTCAAGAAAATCAACCAAATACAATTCATCATAAACATACCAATGCTCTGACTACCCTAAGGAGTGGACGTGTAGTAGACAATAAGATTGGGGAGGGTAACAATAAGGAAGGTAAAGAAGAAGAGAGAAATGTATCACATGAAAATCCAAAACCTTCTTCTTCTTCAGCTAGTCCACCATCTGCCACAACTCACATTCCAAAGGTCCCATTTCCTGATGCTCTCAATTCACCCTCTCCCTTTGGCAAAAAAGGAACTTCACTAGAGGAGATGATGGAGGTTTTCAAACAAGTCAAAATCAACCTCCCGCTTCTTGATGCTATTAGACAAGTTCCATCTTATGCCAAATTTCTCAAAGACCTTTGTATATGACACATGTGCCTAAAAAGGTCTTCCTAACTGAACAAGTGAGCTCCATCCTCCAACACAACACCCCTCCAAAATTCAAAGATCCTGGTGCTCCCACTATCTCCTGTGTCTTAGAAAATAATTTCATTGATCGAGCACTCTTAGATCTAGGGGCAAGTGTCAACCTTTTACCTTACTCAGTTTACGAGAAACTTGGGTTAGGTGAGTTAAAACCAACCTCGGTATCCCTTCAATTGGCTGATCGATCTGTGAAAACACCACGTGGGATAATTGAAGATGTTCTTGTCAAGGTAGACAAATTCTATTTTCCAGTAGATTTTATCGTTCTTGATATGGAACATGAGCCTAATCCTAAGAAACAAATTTCCGTGATCCTTGGGCGTCCCTTTTTAGCTACAGCCAATGCAAGTATAAATTGTAGAACTAGGGTGATGAATATATCCTTTGGAAATATGAAGGTCAAGTTAAATATATTTCATGCCTCTGATCAACCCGCAAAGGAAGTTGAGTGCTTCCTAATAAATAAAATGGACGATCTTGCAAAAGAAGTCTTTCCTTATATTTTGGCAGATGACCCTCTGAAAACATGCTTGGCTCATTTTGACTTTGATATAGACAAGGCTATAGAAGCAGTCAACTCTGTGCCCGACAATCAGTTTTCCACAAATTCTCTTCCTTGGAGAACTCGGCATGAACCTGGTATGATATGATTAAGGATGCACTACGTCTGGCTGAAGACGTTAAACTTAGCGCTTGTTGGGAGGCAACCCAATTTTCATAGGTTATTTTTGCATATTTTCTTGTCACATTTTTTTCAGGTGTCCTCATATTACTGATGCAACTAAGGTACAATGCTTCTATACTCCATATGCATCATATTTTCATCCAAAATAAAAATAATAATAATAATAATAAATAATAAAAATATATATATATATTAATATAATATGTTTAAAAAAACATTGAGGACAATGTCTGATCTAGGTTGGGGGGTATAGGATTCGAATTTTTGAAGAAATTTTTCACATTTTCGTATTTTTAAATAAGTTTATTTCAAAAAAAAAAAAACTAATTTCTAGGCCTTAGTGCTGACATGATAAACACACAAAGTATATAAAATCTAAAAAGCCCAATGACTAGTCAGCAGTAAGTCAATTTGAGTTCTTTTTAAAAGTTCTTTTAGCGAGTTGTAAGATAATTTTTACTTTAGAATTTCACAACACACATGGCCTGCACTTCTAAGGGTTAGGTTCAACATTATGTTGTTAAGTCTGGTAGCAACCTTGAGTCCTGATGAATCATACCTATCTAATTCACCATAAAAAAAAAAGAAGTAAATTTAGTCAGGTACATCGAAAAGGGCTACCTATTGTCAAAGGTCAGCGAGCTTGTGATGATGAATCCGAGCATAGATCCGTAGGGGAGTCTTGATGCCCAACACCTTATGCCATCTGGTGTGGGAGTGTTGACTGAATGCTCGCTACACGGAGGAATCATTACAAGAGTAAAAGTGCATAATTTATTTATACAAAAATAAAAAATAATAATAATAAAAAAAAGAAGAAAGAGAAAAAAATATTGACCTTGAAAAAGATGATAGTGTGAAAGCCGTCGTTGTAAAAATTCGAGTAAACTGGAATATTACAGATAAAGCCCATGAGGTATTAAAGTAAACATCCACAACTCTCGAAATCCTGCAAGATAGGATGATTTTGAATCAGTGATTAGGTCTTATCTGACCAATTCTTGGAAACTACTAGCTTTAGCAGTATTTTGGGAAATCTAAAATCTTAGCTTGTGTATGGTCCAGATTTCACCGAGCACCCAAGTATAAATTAGTCTTACAACTCTCTAACAAAAACTTAATAACTTCAACTTAAGTTGCATACTGACTTAGGATTCGGGCTGACTTAGTAATTAAAACTTTGTGTGCTTTTGAAATTCTTGGCATTTATGCATGTGAAATTAGATTTTATAAAATAATAACTCTTTGAGTAGAGACAAACAGTTTGTGGGTATCTGAGCCGGAAATCCTCACGAGACAAAACTCGTCCACTAGGGCCACCTAGTGGTTTAAAGCCTTATTGCATACGGTAAATGCAATCGCGATTCCTGCGAAAGTGAGTTAGTTTTTATTTTGCTCGAGGACTAGCAAAATGTAGATTGGGGGGTGTGATAAGTGCTAAATAATTCATAAATTAATATCTTATTTATAGCACTTACCATTATTTTAATTCACATATTTTGTAAATTTAACTGAAAATTGTATTACCTTCATGATTGCATTTTAATAAATTATCCAAGGTAATTCAAGTTTGATTTGATTATTGATTAAGCTTAATGCATGCAGGTCGAGTCGAGCTCAATTAGGTAAAGCCTAAATGGACACTACCTCATCCTCCAGAATCGGCTTCAAGAACTCTTTTCCAAAGTCCAGTGCTTCCCATTAATTCCTGACTCTTCACACATTTACCTAAATTTTTTCCATTCCAATTCTCCTGTTTAACATTAAAAATAATATGATCCATTCGATCATTTGTCTCATAGATCTCAAAGCGTACCATCTATCATCGCACGGATCCCAAAGCTCAACCTATCTCCTCCAATTCACACATCCTCCCTCATGCCCGAATTCATTTTCAGTTTGCCTTGTTCCGGATTAGAACCGCAACTGTCACAACCCGACATCCCAACTCCCCTGTTTCCACAACAAAACCAAGCACATCTTCTCCTGCTAGATCCCCTCCACGTTGATTCTCCCACGCCCAGATCTCCTCAACATCTTCATCTCCACCTCGTTGAAGCAACTACTTCGCACCTCTTCTCCGCTGTTTGGTTTCATCTTCCCTGTTATCAGCTGATATCCAAACATCCATATCAAATCCCCTGTTTCGTGCGGATGAAAACTAGAATCTACCTCTAGAACAACCTCAAGCAAGCCATTCCGCGAATCTCTTCTTCTTCCGCGATAAGATCAAACTCCTTCCGATTTTTCTCGATGGATAAGCTCCCAGCCATCGTTCGCATGAGATCCTCCCAACGTCCACGGTCTTCCATTGCTCCGGAACAGCCGGGATCTTCTCAACCATCTCCGCGTGCATCCTCATCCCAGCATCTTTCGGATCAGCTCTTAACAACGTCTCAGCTATTCTCCCGAGCATCACGGCACCCAAACAGCTCCTCTGTTTCGCACGTCTTCGTCCAAATCACTTCACAGCCGTTCCCAACCGTGAACAGCATCTTCATCCTCTTCCTCCGGTTTCAATCGAGTTCATCCCATTCTCCCACGGATAAACCCAGCATCCCAACCGTTCTTCTTCACAGATTCATTCGTATCCCAGCAGTTCCAACGTCTTCCCATTCTCCAGTGTTCACGATAAATTCAGCCACCCACGTATCCCATGAACAAAACCAATCAAACAAACCAAACTTCCCTGCATCTCGGATTACAAGCATTTCTCCCTGCCTCAAAACAGAACCCTTCATTCCGTTCAGCATTCATCAACAAATCTCAGCATTCGGATTAACTCCCTAGCTCCCACGAACAAAACCAAGCCAGTTCTCATCCCGTCGTATCATGTCCTCAACCAAATCCAACTCCTTCCGAACTCCCCTGCATTCACGGGATCCAAACAGAGTTCATCCTCTCATCACCCGAAGATCTCTTCCCAGTCGTGCACATCCATTCCGAGTTCATCTTCCACGTCACCTTCATCCCAATCCGGATTTCTTCTCAGCCATTCCAACCTTCAACAACATCAATCTTCTTCCGAATCCCCTGTTTCCCGCGTCATTTCGGATGAACTCCATCCATCTTCCGCAAGATATCCTACCGAACTCAAGATCCATTCGAACCTCCTTGCACCCTTATCCCAACGTCCGGAGTCCTCCACAGCCAACAAATCTCAACTTCATCCAGCTTCGGTCCTTATCTCGACGTGAAACGAAGAAGAGGAGAAGGAAGGGCGCAGCCTATAAAAGGGTCAACCGTGAAACAGAGAAGGCATTCCCATCCCTCGGAGGCAAGTCCCACGGAAGAATTAAAAAAATAAGAGAAAGGGAAGGGTGAGAGAGTAGTTTAGGGTATTTTGGGAATGATTTCCCAAAGAAGAAAATAATGAAGCTCAGGTGGGAGAGGAAGCCGGCAGGAGAAAAGAGGAAGAACCCAGTCGTGATGAAGGCCTTCTACATCGCTGCTGCTGTCGCCCACGACTCCATGGAAGGCTGATCTTCTCTCTAGGGCCGGATGCAGCCCTAACAAAGGGCCAAGGGTTTTGTATTTTTGATTTATGTTCTTGGAATTGTATAAACTTCTTTGATCTTAATGAATATTTCTTTAATTCCATATTTGAATTCTGTGATTTTAAATATGATGTTTATACAAATGTTCTTCATGATCACTAAGTAAATATAAGATAGTCCATGCTTAAGGAAGATGCGATGTGCTGCCACTTTAGATTAGGGTAGACATTTCATGCTAGCTAAAGATGGATTATGCCTAAATTACTTTTTGAATTTCTATTTAAATGCTTATGCGGCTTGTAGCCAACTAGCATGTTTATCCAAGAATAAATTAAAATATAAATAACCCTTGTCTCGATGTTAGTGGTGAATTCGTTGCCCTAGGTTTTCCCAAACTGATATCCTTTTAATTGCATTTTGCTTTATTAAAATTCCTTAGTTTAATAGTCTTCACAAATTCATCCTTTTAAATATTTTTATTTTTAAGAAGAACAACTATACCCCAATCCCTGTGGATCGATACCCGTAATCACTATCCTACTAGATACGTGCTATTGCGTGGTCTTTAAAGTTGACTATCACTGCCCCTCTTTGTGCCTTGTGGATGGAAGAAGAAGAGGAGAGGGAAGGCGGCCGCCAAGCATCAAGAAAAGAACCCATAGTCCAAGTCTAGGGCTGTCCCCCTTTTTATAGCCTTGCCCTAAGCGTGGCTCTTCCTAAAACTAGGAGGAGCCATGCCCAACCGGATCTCGCGTCCCGGACACCCGGGATGCGAGTCCCGGCCATCCGGGATGTGGATCCCGGGAGCATCCAAGGAACCCCTCCCTTCTAATCCTAATCAAATTAGGATTTAGATGGCTTTTGGTTCATTGAATCCTAATCTAAGTAGGACCCAATTAGTCTCCCTATTTGATTCACATGAATCCTAATCTAATTAGGAGTCATCTTTATCTATTGGACCAAAATTAATTAGGACTCTAAGAATCCTAATTCAATTAGGACTCATATAATTTTAGTCCTAATCCAATTAGGACTTTTAGGAATCCTACTCCAAGTAGGACTGTAATAATTTGAAGTCCTAATCTAATTAGAACTCTAGGAGTCCTATTTCAAGTAGGACTCTTGAAACTTATCAAATAAGATCGAGTCCAATTAATTAAGTCCAATTGATTCAAACAAATTGCAATTAATTGCAATTAATTCCTTCTTCAACTCACTACCTCTTAGTGGGTTAAACCAATTATCAATCAAATTGACAATTACAAACTATTGTGATTCCAAATCACAAGCCAACCATTAGATCGATCAGATCCTCTATTGTGTATGACCCCATAGGTTCTATTTTGTCTGGTAGTCAGATATATTGTGATCTCTATCACAACATCATTGAAACTCTTTTCAATGGGTTGGAACAATTCCAACTCTTCTCATTCGGGTTCACTGATCATCAAATGAATGCCTCTGAGTCTAACAATCCACCAGTGACACCTAGAAGCATGTAGTGGCAATCCAGCAGAATGCAATAGATGAACCTCTAGGTGCAGTTAGCGTATGATACAGTCCCTCTATCGTGGATCCCAACAGGATGGAGATCATGGATAACTCGTCAAACCCCATCATCTGTCATATGTAAAATTTATTCGACTCCAGTTCGAGATTGGAAAACTCTTTTTCCAAAAACTACCTTGGCCAAGGATTTACGAACTCAGTCTCATAAATCATATAGGATCTCTCCTAATCTATCAAGGTCGATAGATTCCATCTAGATGCACCCCTACTCCTACAATGAACCTACTGCAATCAATCTGCACCACAAGGATCTAAATGGATAGGGCCCATGTTTATGTGCTCGTCAAACTACAGCAACCTCATTATGAATAGCCGAGGCATCGCAGGTCAAAGGACCAGTCATACAACTGCAGCATTAAGTAAGTCACTGACGAGTGGATAGACATCCAAGTGACTACTTGCTTTGGTCACGCTCAGTATCCTTGTTCTCTAACAAGCACTTGCATAATCACTCTAGTGTCCCCACACTGTGGACTCAAGACTCATCCATCTGACTAAGTGATCTGTGCACTAATCTCAGCGGATCGATCACCGTCCCTCATGATGGATCCATCGATCAGGAGCAATTCAGGAATTAATCACCAACGACACATGCCTCAAATTCTCAACTCTTGAGAATACGTGTCATCATCTTATTAATTCCTTGGATGATTCATAGACACATAGAAACATGAATGAAAAGAATACCCATCCTAATAAATTTATTATTAGGTCAAGTATAAATTTATGTCTCCGAACAAAATAATGCGTCAGCCAAATTGACTTTTAGGGCATACTTCTAACAATCTCCCACTTGCATTAAAGCCAATCAGCCATCAATCTAAGCCCCATCTTCTCAAGATGTGCTTCAATTTTCTGCTGACTTAGCTGCTTAGTGAATGGATCCACCACATTTCCTGTGGGGTCTACTCTATGTACCTTTACTTATTTCTTTTCGAGGTAGTCGCGTATCAGGTTAAACCGCCGCTCTATGTGCTCAGACTTCTGGTGAGACCTTAGCTCCTTAGCAAGTGCTATGGTGCCATTGTTATCGCAGTATAGTATTATGGCATCTGATGACATTACACCTAATTCTGCAATAAAATTCTTGATCTAGAAGGTTTCCACTGCACCCTTAGAGGCGGCGATATATTTAGATTCCAAAGTAGAATCTGTAATGATCGGTTGTTTAGAACTCTTCTAATTTACCGAACCACCATTGCACATATTCTGATGTAGACTTTCTATCATCGATATGTGTGTATCCTTCTACCTTTAACTCTAATCTTCTCCTAAAAACCAAGAACATGTCCTCAGTTCTTCTCAAGTACTTAAGACTGTTCTTCACAGCTATCCAGTGCTCATGGCCTGGATTTGACTGATATATGCTCATGACACTCACAGCATGTGCTATATCAAATCGTGTACATAGCATGGTATATATGAGGCTCTCTATAGCCGAAACATAAGGGATCTTACTCATCTGCTGAATCTCTACAGATGTGTTGAGGCACATCTTCTTGGAGAGATTTATCCCATGCCTAAGGGGTAATAATTCGCCTTTTAGAGGTTTCCATGCCGAACCTCTTCAACACTTTCTTTATGTACATATTCTGTGATAGGACAAGCATCCTCTTAGATCTATCTCTATAAACCTTAATTTCTAAAATATAGGATGCTTTCCTAAGGTCTTTCATGGAGAATTTCTTAGACAATCATACCTTGACCTTAGTTAGCATAGGAATATCATTCCCAACAAGAAGGATATCATCCACGTACAATACGAGAAATACAATAGCCCTCCCACTAACTTTCTTATAAACACATGGTTCCTCTTCGTTCTTGATGAAATCAAACGATTTGATTACATCGTTGAAACGAGTTTTCCAACTCTGAGATGCTTGCTTTAGTCCATAGATGGATATTTGCAGTTTACAGACCTTGTGATCACTATCACAATATCATGATTTGCTGCAACAACGAGCAATATTCGAATGGACTTCAGCATGGCTACAAGTGAAAAGGTATCCTGATAGTCAATGCTTTCGTACTGACTATAACCTTTCGCCACTAGCCTTGCCTTATAGGTCTCTACCTTGCCGTCCGAACTTAATTTTCTCTGATAGATCCATTTACACCCAATAGATACTATACCTTCTGGTGGATCTATTAAGGTCCAGACTTGGTTGGAATGCATGGAGTCCATCTTTGACTTCATTGCTTCTAGCCATCTCTCAGAATCGATGTCTAACATCACCTCGTTGTAGGTATTGGGATCCGTACCTTGATCCCTATCTCTCATAAGGAACATTTCCTCTACATCCTCTGTAAGCATACCTAAGTACCTTTTAGGAGGATGGGAGATCATACTAGATTTACGAGGTGGAGGAGGTACTGTATGTACTGGCTCAATATGAATAGATTTTAAAGGCACAATGGCTCATTACTTTTCAGAGACTTTCTCTTCAAGCTCAGTTTTTCTCCCACTACCTCTATCAAGAAAAAACTATTTTTCATGAAGATAGCATGTCGGCTCACAAATACTTTGTGATTCTATAGGACGAAAAATCATATCCTAATGACTCTTAAGGATATCCATTAAAACGAGCACTAATTGTCCTATCCTCTAACTTGTCCGCCTGTTGTCGCTTGACTTGGGCCGGAGATCCCCAAGTCTTAAGATAACCAAGATTCAGCTTCTTACCATGTCATATCTCATATGGTGTGGTAGAAACGGACTTTAGAGAGAACTCTATTCAATAAGTAAATAGCTAAAAATAGGGTATCTCTCTAAAGAAACAAGGATAAATTAGTGAAGCTCATCATGGACCTGACCATATCCAATAGGATCTGATTCCTCCTCTCTGACACCCCATTGAGCTGAGGTGTACTAGGAGGGGTCCATTATGAAACTATACCATTCTCTTTGAGATAATCACGGAACTCTCCATTAAGGTGCTTACCTCCTCGATCCAATCGAAGAACCTTAATGAGTTTTTCTGTTTGTTTTTCTACTTCATATCTGAACGCTTTGAACTTTTCAAAAGCTTCAGATTTGTGTCTCATACACATATCCATACCGTGAGTAATCATCGATAAATGAAGTAAAAATTATGACCCCTAGCCTGTATATTGAATGGGCCACACACGTCAGTGTGTACTAGGGTAAGTATTTCAGTGGACCTCTCCCCATGTCCTACAAAGGATAATTTGGCCATCTTTCCTTGAAGGCACGATTTACAAATCGGATATGACTTGGAAGTCAATGAGCCAGAAGCCCATGTTTCTCCAATTTGTTTATTCTGTCTTCTCCTATATGGCTAAGCCTGAGGTGCCATAAATACTTTAAATTTATCTCATCTCTAGATCTTTTAAATCCTATGGTACTCACTATTTGCTCAGATAATTTCACAGATACATCGAAATGTAAGTGATAGAGACTGTCAATCATAAAACCACGTGGAACCAATTTATTTCTCAAATAAATGGAACAGTAGTCTTATAAAATTTTCCTGTGCTAAACAAGATACAGAAATCAAATTTCTGCTAACAGCAGGCAACAATTCCTAAGTATCCTGAGCATATATGACATACCTTCTGAAGGTGTATCACCCTTTCTTACTCTTTATGCTTCTCATGTATGTAGGATAGTTCCTCTTCTAATGGCCGTCCATAATGCAATGGAAACACTTTCCCTTGCAATCGGCCATTTTCTTGGAACTTTCTTACTTGGCTCTTTCTCGGTCTTCTGCTTCTTCGCAGGCTTCTTCTTCTTCCATGTAGACTTTTTCTTGGAAGTAGAAGCCAACTCGACAGTGAGAACTATGCCCCTTGAACTCTTCAAGGTCCCTAAGGTAGTTACCAATTTATTTAACAATTTTATTTTAGTGCATACAGTCTTGTTCATATGATAGTTTACTATAAACTGTTCATATGAAGCTGGAAGGGATTGCGGGATCAAATCCATTTGCAATTCCTTGTGCATGATCATGCCGAGCTTCTCAAGCTCCTCCCAGTCCTTTATCATGGTCAGACCATGATCATGGACAGACTGTCCTTCGCGTATCTTGGCCTTGAAGAGCCTTTTGGATACTTAAAACCATGTTGCGCGACTCTGTTCACCCTACAACTCTTACAAGTGATTCAATATGTCCCGGCAGTCTTCATGTTCTCATGCCATTATGTAGCACCTAACTTTATTGTCATCGTTCGTCCACTTGTCATGCATCTTACGTTGATCAGTGATTGGACGAACTGGTAACACGAGGATGTCATGGTCTAGCATATACCCTAATTTCTCACAATTCAAAAGTATTTTGAAATTGCTGAGCCAGTCTTTATAATTGAGTTTGGTCAAACAGTTGTTCTCTAGGATATGAGTTAAGAGTTTGGAAGCTAACTTTATAATCCTCAGAAAGTGAAAATTCTAGTTAAAATTTTGTACTTGAACTCTATTTGTTTTAAGGACATTTAAAACAAACACCTCCCACTATTTTTTTGAATCTCTTACACTCCTCCGGTAGAGAAACGGAGACCTGCGACTCTAGGTTTCAAGTGGGGTGCTATGGTCCCACCAATTTACATGTCACCTCACCTAACAGTTATTGGGGACATATAAACGATGAGTGTACAACTCCTTATACAATGCTTCTCAGGCAAGTTGTAGCCAACTTGATCTCCAAGTCATAAGGACCTCACCTAACAGTTATTGGCCCCGTTCCTTAGTTAAGTCAGACCCACCATTAATCCCGCAAAAATAAAGCCGTCATTGGATCATCACCTAATAGTTATTGGAGCCCAACCCCATCTTTACTCCCACTACATCTCATGTCAATAGAGAGGTTCAGTCCTCCGATGCAACTTGCCCACTGTATCCAGTCGAGACAAATCAACGCCGGAAAGACCTTAGCAGCTCTACTACGGTGGAAGACCTCTAGACTTAATATTAGGTAATCTAGTCTTAGTGATTCCAACTTTGAGCTCTTCATAGGTGATAATCGATCAATTGGCCAGGTAAGCAGGTGGGAGGCTCCCCTTACTCAGAGAGTAAGGTCCTAATTAAGTAACCACCTTTAATGCTTTCCTAGACACCAATTAGAACAATTAATCAAATATGGCTAGCTCAATGTATCATTCACTCTTGACTGATTGAGGAGGTTTTAATCGATTTAGGTTTCGATTTGGGTTTACATCTTATGTAAATATGAAACTCCTTTCATATGTTATGCGTTTACATCTTATGTAAATGACATATTTGTTTAGGTTTAGATCCTATGTGAACATGAAACCCTTTCATATGTTATGTGTTTACATCTTATGTAAATGACATATTAGTTTAAGTTTACATCCCATGTAAACATTGCTTAACATATATATACATCTCATGCATATATTAATTTTTTTTTAAGCACAATCATAAACAAAATTATCCTTTAATAAACATGATTTTACGATTTGATCATATCTTATGCATATCATGCAAATATCAATTTCCTTTTAAGCTTAGGCATAAATAGAAATTTATCTTTTATGATCATGAATCTTTAATTGAATCTTATCACATACTTCTTATGTAATTTCAGATATGAAAATTTTAATTAAATATGCCATCAACTAAAATTCTGATCATGCAAGATATGATTTTAATTATTGCAATCTCATTGTAATTAAAATTAATCATGCAAGATCTAGATTTTCCAAACAAAAATCTGCATGCTGAAATCTAAAATTTCAGCACGTAGAAATTTCAGCAAGCATATAAATTATTTAGATCTAAATTAAATTCTAATCAAGCCTATCAATCTTAATCTTAATCCCATAAACGCGGCTATGATACCACTGTCGGGTTACCTACACACGCGTTGCGACGATCGCAGCGGAAAGACGCGCGCGGGGTCGTTCATCTCATGAACGTTCCGAGGAATGTAGATTTCAAAAAAAATCGAAGTTTTAAGATCATGAAATCTAAAGGAAAGGATTAAAATTAATTACTTGATTAATTTTCAGATCTACTATTAAAAATTATAAAGATCAAATCTTTATCTTTGAGCAGGTAGATCTTCACCGCTATTTGATGATCATGAAAATCAGGTTCGTTTGAAGCCGCACAAGTGTCCGGCCTCTACGGGTATCCACACGAAGATCTAGATTGATCGAGGTTACGATCTTACCGGGGTGCTAGCTCCCTTACAGAGATCCCTTTGATGGTTGGAACTCCTCTAAGCAATCAACTCTTGATTGCTTCCAAGAGGAAAAAGAAGGAGGAGGAAGAAACGCTTTCTTTTCTTTTCTTTACCATGGATGAAGAAGGAGGGAAGAGAGGAACACCTTCCTCTCTTTATTTTCTTCCACGTAGCTGACCAAGAGAAGGAAGAAGAAGCCATGCTTGCTGCCCCTCTTTGTGCCTTGCGGATGGAAGAAGAAGAGGAGAGGGAAGGTGGCCGCCAAGCATCAAGAAAAGAACCCATAGTCCAAGTCTAGGGCTGCCCCCCTTTTTATAGCCTTGCCCTAAGCGTGGCTCTTCCTAAAACTAGGAGGAGCCACGTCCAACCGGGTCTCGCGTCCCGGACACCCGGGATGCGAGTCCCGGCCATCCGAGATGCGCATCCCGGCCATCTGGGATGCGGATCCCGGGAGCATCCAAGGAACCCCTCCCTTCTAATCCTAATCAAATTAGGATTTAGATGGCTTTTGGTTCATTGAATCCTAATCTATGTAGGACCCAATTAGTCTTCCTATTTGATTCACATGAATTCTAATCTAATTAGGAGTCATCTTTATCAATTGGACCAAAATTAATTAGGACTCTAAGAATCCTAATCCAATTAGGACTCATATAATTTTAGTCCTAATCCAAGTAGGACTGTAATAATTTGAAGTCCTAATCTAATTAGAACTCTAGGAGTCCTATTTCAAGTAGGACTCTTGAACCTTATCAAATAAGATCGAGTCCAATTAATTGAACTCTAGGAGTCCAATTGATTCAATCAAATTGCAATTAATTGCAACTAATTTCTTCTTCGACTCACTAACTCTTAGTGGGTTAAACCAATTATCAATCAAATTGACAATTACAAACTATTGTGATTCCAAATCACAAGCCAACCATTAGATCGATCAGATCCTCTATTGTGTGTGACTCCATAGATTTTATTCTGTCTGGTAGTCAGATATATTGTGATCTCTATCACAACATCATTGAAACTCTTTTCAATGGGTTTGAACAATTCCAACTCTTCTCATTCGGGTTCACTGATCATCAAATGAATGCCTCTGAGTCTCACAATCCACCAATGACACCGAACAGCATGTAGTGGCAATCCAGCAGAATGGAATAGATGAACCTCTAGGTACAGTTAGCGTATGATACAATCCCTTTATTGTGGATCCCGACAGGATGGAGATCATCGATAACTCCTCAAACCCCATCATCTGTCATATGTAAAATTTATTTGACTCCAGTTCGAGATTGGAAAACTCTTTTTCCAAAAACTACCTTGGCCAAGGATTTACGAACTCAGTCTCATAAATCACATAGGATCTCTCCTAATCTATCAAGGTCGATAGATTCCATCTAGATGCACCTCTACTCCTACAATGAACCTACTGCAGTCAATCTGCACCACAAGGACCCAAATGGATAGGGCCCATGTTCATGTGCTCGTCAAACTACAGCAACCTCATTATGAATAGCCAAGGCATCGCAGGTCAAAGGACCAGTCATACAACTGTAGCATTAAGTAAGTCACTGACGAGTGGATAGACATCCAAGTGACTACTTGCTTTGGTCACGCTCAGTACCCTTGTTCTCTAACAAGCACTTGCATAATCACTCTAGTGTCCCCATACTGTGGACTCAAGACTCATCTATCTGACTAAGTGATCTGTGCACTAATCTCAGCGGATCAATCACCGTCCCTCGTGATAGATCCATCGATCAAGAGCAATTCAGAAATTAATCACCAATGACACATGCTTCAAATTCTCAACTCTTGAGAATATGTGTCATCATCTTATTAATTCCTTGGACGATTCATGGACACATAAGAACATGAATGAAAAGAATGCCCATCCTAATAAATTTATTATTAGGTCAAGTATAAATTTATGTCTCAGAACAAAATAATGCATCAGCCAAATTGGCTTCTAGGGCATACTTCTAACAATCTCCTACTTGCACTAAAGCCAATCAGCCATAAATCTAAGCCCCATCTTCTCAAGATGTGCTTCAATTTTCTGCTGACTTAGCTGCTTAGTGAATGGGTCCACCACATTTCCTGTGGGGTCTACTCTCTGTACCTTTACTTATTTTTTTTCAAGGTAGTTGCGTATCAGGATAAACCGCCGCTCTATGTGCTTAGACTTCTGGTGAGACCATGGCTCCTTAGCAAGTGCTATGGTGCCATTGTTATCGCAGTATAGTGTTATGGCATCTGATGACATTACACCTAATTCTGCAAAAATTCTTGATCTAGAAGGTTTCCACTGCACCCTTAGAGGCGGTGATATATTTAGATTCCAAAGTAGAATCTGTAATGATCGGTTGTTTAGAACTCTTCTAAATTACCGAACCACTATTACACATATTCTGATGTAGACTTTCTATCATCAATATGTGTGTATCCTTCTACCTTTAACTCTAATCTTCTCCTAAAAACCAAGAACACGTCCTCAGTTTTTCTCAAGTACTTAAGACTGTTCTTCACAGCTATCCAGTGCTCGTGGCCTGGATTTGACTGATATATGCTCATGACACTCACAGCATGTGCTATATCAAGTCGTGTACATAGCATGGTATATATGAGGCTCTTTATAGCCGAAGCATAAGGGATCTTACTCATCTGCTGAATCTCTACAGATGTGTTGGGGCACATCTTCTTGGAGAGATTTATCCCATGCCTAAGGGGTCATAATTCGCCTTTTAGAGGTTTCCATGCCGAACCTCTTCAGCACTTCCTTTATGTACATATTTTGTGATAGGACAAGCATCCTCTTAGATCTATCTCTATAAACCTTAATTTCCACAACATAGGATGCTTTCCTAAGGTCTTTCATGGAAAATTTCTTAGACAATCATACCTTGACCTTAGTTAGCATAGGAATATCATTCCCAACAAGAAGGATATTAGGAGCTCCAAGTCTATCTCCAAGGGGGCGCCGGCCCCCTCTTCATGCCGCACCAAAGAATCAAGGAAAGGAGGGGCGTATGCCCCTCCTTTTTGGTTAACCTAATCCTCCTTCAAGGAGAATTAGGTGGCCCTTTTTTGATTAAGTCCTAGTCTAATTAGGCTTAGACCAAAGTATGAACCAATTTGGGTTTAATCCATGCAAATCCTAATCCAATTAGAACTCAAATGGATCATGACTCAATTGAACTCTTCAATCCTAATCCAATTAAGAGTCATCTTAATTCATTAGATCAATAATTAATTAGGACTTAAGAAATCCTAATCTAATTAGAACTTTAGAAATCCAACTCCAAGTAGGACTCTAATTTAATTCGAAGTCCTAATCTAATTAGGACTTTAGGAATCCTACTCCAAGTAGGACTCATGTTTTAAATCCAATTAATTAAATCCCATTATCCCTTCTTCAACTCACTAACTCTTAGTGGGTTAAACCAATTATCAATCAAATTAGTAATTGTAATTTATTTGTGATCCCTAATCACTATTCAACCATCGGATTGGTTAATACCTTTAATGTGTGTGACCCCATAGGTTCTATTATGTCTGGTAGTGAGATATATAGTGATCTCTATCACAATATCATTGAAAAATTCCTTTCAATGGGTTGGAACAATTCCAACTCAACTCACTGGGGATCATTGACCATCGAGATAGTCCCTATGAGTCTCACCATCCACCAGTGATACCTAGCAGTATGTAGTGGCTACCCAGCAGAATGAAATGATAAACCTCTAGGTGCAGTTATAGTATGGTACAGTCCTTCTATCTTGGATTCCTACAGAATGGAGGTCATGGATAACTCGTCAAACTCCGTCGTTTGTCATATGTCTAGATTTATTCGACTTAAGTTCGAGAGTAGAAAACTCTTTCTCCACTGTACGTATTGCCCCGGCCGAGGTCTTACGAACTCAGTCTTATAAAATACATAGGATCACTCCTCATCTATCAAGGTCGATAGATTCTATGTAGGTGCATACCCTACTCCTACAGTGAACCTACTGCAGCCAAGCCATACTACAAAGACTCATATATCTAGAGACCATGTATACGTATAGTCAAACTGCAATAACCTTACTGTGAGTAGCCGAAGCACCGCACGTCAAAGGACCAGTCACACTACTGCAATATCAAGCAAGTCATTGACGAGTGGATAGACATCCAAGTGACCTTTTATCTTGGTCATGCTCAGTACCCTTGTTCTCTAACAAGCACCTGCACTATCACTTCAATGTCGCTACACTGTGGATTCAAGACTCGTCCATCCATAAGAAAAGTGATTGTGCACTGATCTTATTTGATCGATCACCGTCTTCATGATGATCCATCGATAAGGAGCATTTAAGAATTAATCACCAATGACACATGGCTCAAATTCTCAACTCTTGAGAATATGCATCATCATCTTATTAATTCTTTGGATGATTCATAGACACATAAACAATATGAATGAAAAAGATGTCTATTTATTATTCAATAATAATAAAGTCAAGTACAAAACTATGTCCTAGAATTAATAATATGTCAGCCATATTGGCTTCTAGTGAAAGTTATTCCTAGGTTCTTCGGTATTTAGCATGCTGAATTTTTTTTTTTTTTGAAAACCATGGCTGAACCTGATCGGGTTGCCTACGTACCCCTTCATAAGGAAAATCAAGCCACACGTAGTTCTTTTAAAGTTTCAAAAATACAGCGGAAAAATGAATCAAACAATTTAATTCATGCATGCTTACAAGATCAAATCTAGAAATCAGCACATTAAGAACACATAGGATTATGCCAGAATCGTTTAAACAATTATGGTAAAACTTTTATGCATGATTAACTATCAGATCTAAAACTTAAAAACTCTATTCCAATTAATCTCTGAATATCCATCAAATGGATTCTGGAGATATCTCCGTGAGGAGCCCCAAAAGAGGGTAAAACCTCGGGAAATCAGACATAGACCTTGACACCATAATAAATGATTAATGCTAGATTAATACCTTTTATGATGGATGAAAGTTGTGAATCTGATTCTTGACTTCGCAGCCACACACACGAATGGCCTCTACGAGAAGTACACGCGAAGTCCTGAAGGATCTTTTTCCGCAACAGTGCTAGCAGTTGCAGAACACTTGAAAGCTGAAATCTGCCCGCCGGGATTCAATCAACTCTTGATCAATCGTCTTGAAGCAGATAGAGATGAGGTTTGTAAGAAAAGTAGAGGACTCAGATATGATCTTGAATCTTCTAGATATTCACCCTGAAAACCCTATCTAAAATGGAGTAGAAGAGGAGGAGGAGGCGGGTGAGGAAGAAGGCTGCAATGGATGTGTTTTTGGTGCCCATGTTTGACCCCTTTTAATGGCCTCCGAATTTTCATTCAAAATTCAAAATTTATTTTCAAAAAACCTTCTTTAGTTGGCACATGCAAAGAAATAGGAACAACCCAAATTAGATCTCAACCAAATCTAATTTAAATTCAAATTTTAAACACATGTGCAAGAGGGGAGGAATTTGAAATCCATGCAACAGAATTTTCCTACCTCTTGTCGCATATATTTCATTTGAAATTCGAATTTAAATGATTCAGAGGTTCACACGCTAGATAGGAAAGTTATTTGTTTGTATGAAATCATTTAATATATTGCTTAATGTTTGAATTCAAATTCAAACAACAAACAATGTCGCCATGTGTCAAGCAATGGGTCCATGCGCCATGTAATAATTTTGATTTATTTAAAATTCATGAAATCCAATTCCATATCACCACTAATTGCCACATCATCTGAGCCTAATCCTCTTGGGTTGCACCTAATCAAATTTGGTCAAACCCGGATTAAAACAAAGCAATTTGGTTGAACCCAATCTAATCAGGTCAGACCCTGATTGAGCTCAAATTGAATCCAATTCAATTTTTGGCTCATCCAAACTCAATCAAATTGAATTAATTACTTTGTGTTGGACCTAATCCAATTAGATCAATCCCCAACTAAGAACAAATTAATTTAAAATTAATTTGATCAGCTTAAGTCCTTTTTGGTTCTGACCTAATCCAATCAGGTCAAAACCCTGATTGAGCCCAAACTTGAATCCAATTCAATTTGGCTCATCCTTAGCACAATTACTCAATCAAATTAAGTTTATTAGTAATTTAATTACTAATTAATCCTTCAATAATTACTTTAATTATTTTATAAGATAATTTGCTAATCAAATTGACCAAATTACCCCTGAATGATTCTTAATCATTCATCAGCTTTCTTGATCAATCAGGAATCTTCTATGCGTGTGACCTCATAGGTTCGAACCTAAGCCGGTAGTATAGGAACAATTTCCTACACTAATCGATGTTACCATCTAGCAATGGTACCCGACGTCTGGATAGGCCGAATATATGCGAAGCAAATATTCTGAAACCCTGAACTATGGTTACTGTATAATTCAATCCCTTTGACTTCTAATGCCAGGATGACTTAGAGCTCACTGTCAACCCTATAATTAGTACATCCATTATGTGATTAACTTTAGATATCCTGTGACTCCTCACTAGAATTACCCTGGCCAAGGTTTTGCTAAATTAATCACAAGATATTATCTTCTGTTTTCAGGAGGGGTCAATTCCATCTTGACTCACAACTGACTACGCAAGTACTTGACTGCACCCAGTGACCTTCCGTCACTAAATTAGAAATTCAGGTAGTCCGGTACCAAAGTACAGTGAGTTGCTTGCTAGTCACAGGTTGCGGTCTCAGGTCAGAGGGCCAAACTTATACCCATATCCACTCGGAACATCTCTCGACAAGAGAGCATTCCGAAATTGGTCACGTTCAGTGAAATGTACTCCTACACTTCACCTGTGTGGCATACCAGTGTCTTCACACTCCTTGGTTAAGAGGACAACCAACGTATATATCACACAACGACCTAATCTCGATAATGCTATCATCCTAGTAACAACATATCATTTGGTCGCGAACAAGTTTAAGGACTCAAAGATAAATCCTCCTTTATCATATCATAAGTCCTAAGGACTTCATCATATAAGAGTTCATTTGAAGATGAAATGATGAATAATGCCAAATAACACTTTATTAATTTGTCAATTCATTTACAAAATTCAATCATCAATATGCTGACAATTGACATTTAGGATACAAATCCCAACAACTTCCACTTAGCCTAATGCCAATTGGTACAGTATCTAATACCCATCTTCGACTTGTGTTCGTCGAACTCTTTGATGCCGAGGACTTTGGTAAATGGGTCAGCCAGATTTTCTTTTGTGTCAATCTTCTAAAGATCAATATCACCTCGATCGATGATCTCTCGAACCAGATGGTAGCGACGTAGAATATGCTTGGTCCGCTGATGTGCTTTGGGTTCTCTTGCTTGAGCTATAGCCCCAGTATTGTCACAAAATACAGGCACTGGACCATCAATGGAGGGTGTCACTCCAAGCTCGGTGATGAACTTCCGCAACCATACAGCTTCCTTGGCGGCATCAGATGCTGCGATATATTCTGCTTCACATGTAGAATCTACCACTGTATGCTGCTTGGAACTCTTCCAGTAGATGGCCCCACCTTTAAGAGTGAAGATATATCCTGACACGCTCTTGCTATCATCTTGATCTGACTGAAAACTTGAATCAGTATATCCCTCAAGTTTTAAGTCAGAATCACCATAGACAAGCCACTGATCTTTAGTATTTTTCAAATACTTAAGGATGGTTTTTACAACCTTCCAGTGGTTGCTACCTGGATCAGACTGGTATCTGCTCACTACTCCTAGTGAGTATGCCATGTCTGGTCTAGTACATGTCATAGCATACATTATAGATCCCACTGCCGAAGCATATGGAATTCTATCCATACTCTCTCTTTCTTGAGGGGTTGTCGGACAATCCCTTTTAGAGAGGTTAATTCCATGGCCCATCGGAAGATAGCCTTTCTTGGAATTAATCATACTGAACCTCTTCAGTATAGTATCAATGTATGTGGATTGCGATAATCCAAGCAATCTTCTAGATCTATCTCTATAGATCTTCATCCCTAGGATGTAAGATGCTTCTCCCAAATCCTTCATGGCAAATTGAGATGATAGCCAAACCTTTATTCCTTGTAATGCAGGAATGTCATTCCCGATTAAAAGAATGTCATCCACATACAAAATAAGGAATATAATAACTGAACCATTTGCCCATTTATAAATGCAAGGTTCCTCTTCATTCTTAATGAAGCCATATGTTTTGATTACCTTATCAAAACGTATATTCCAACTCCGTGAAGCTTGCTTTAATCCATAAATGGATTTTTGAAGCTTGCACACTTTAGGCTCATCTGCAGATGTAAAACCTTCAGGTTGTATCATATACACTTCCTCTTTTAAACCTCCATTTAGAAATGCGGTCTTTACATCCATTTGCCAGATTTCATAGTCTAAATGTGCTGCTATCGTAAGCACAATCCGAATGGACTTGAGCATTGCCACAGGAGAAAACGTCTCGTCATAGTCAATACCATAACGTTGACGATAACCCTTGGCAACCAGACGGGCTTTATAGGTCTCTACCTTTCCGTCTGCACCCCGTTTCCTTTTGAATATCCACTTACACCTTATGGATTTAATTCCTTCGGGTGGGTCAACTAATGTCCAAACATCATTGACCTTCATGGATTCCATTTCAGATTGCATGGCTCCAAGCCATTTATCAGAGTCATACCTCTGCATTGCATCCATATATGTGATCGGATCCACATCGTTTTCATCAAGTTCGATAGGATCCCCATCTCGGACCAAGAAACCGTAGTATCTGTCCGGCTGACGTGGTACTCTACCCCATCGCCTTAATGGTGCATCTAATATGGGTTCTGGATCTGATCTAATCAAATCCAACTCAACTGATTCAGTAGATGGTGTCGGATCTTCTACATGTTGAACTTCTCTAAGCTCAATATTAGAGCTATTTGTTCCTTCACCAAGGAATTTCTTTTCTAAGAAAATTGCTCTATTGCTTACGAACAACTTTTGTTCTTCAGCAAAGTAGAAGTAATATCCTTTAGTTTCTTTAGGGTAACCAACAAAGAAACATTTGTCAGAGTTGGGTTCAAGTTTGTCTGTCTTCAAACGTTTGACGTACGCCGGACACCCCCAAATCCTAAGGTGAGAGAGCATCGGCTTGCGTCCAGTCCACATCTCATGTGGTGTTTTATTTACAGACTTACTTGGAACCTTATTTAGAATATAGCATGCTAACTCAAGAGCATATCCCCAAAAAGATATGGGCAGATTAGCAAACCCCATCATGGATTGAACCATGTCTAACAGAGTTCGATTTCTCCTTTCTGACACACCATTATATTGTGGTGTACCAGGAGGAGTCCATTGGGAGAGAATCCCATTTTCTCCTAGATATGTCAAAAATTCACTGGAGAGGTATTCACCTCCTCGATCTGATCGAAGAGTTTTAATACTCTTTCCAGTTTGTTTTTCTACTTCATTACGATATAATTTGAACATTTCAAATGATTCAGATTTATGTCTCATTAAATAGACATAACCATACATAGAAAGGTCGTCTGTAAACGTAATGAAATATGAATACCCACCTCTAGCATCTGTGCTCATTGGCCCACATACATCAGACTGTACAAGGGTCAATAAATCACTGGCTCGTTCACCTTTTCCGGTAAAAGGTGATTTGGTCATTTTACCAAGAAGACATGATTCACAGGTTGTCAATGATTCACAATCATTAACATCAAGGATTTCCTCCTTACTTAACCTGTTCATCCTGTTCTTGTTAATATGACCTAGCCTATGATGCCAAAGGTAGACATCCGTGACATTATCTATTCTAGGGCACTTATTGGATTTATACATTACATGAACAGGCTGTGATAAAATGTAAATGTCATTACTCAGAATTTCATTCATTACAACAACACCATTCCAATGACATTGTAATAATCCTTTTTTGTTGATATTTCATAACCATTTTTGGCCAAAAGGCCTACAGAAATGATATTCAATAGAAAACTTGGACAATAGTGACAATCACTAAGGACATTTACATGAGAGCTGAATTCAAGTTTAAGAATTCCTAAAGCTAGAACTGGAATTGATCTTCCATCTCCAACATTTAGGAACCTTTCTCCTTCTTCAAACCTCTTACTGACTTGTAGCCCCTGCAACGAATTGCAAATATTAAAAGGACTACCGGTATCCAATACCCAGATCGAATTATCATAAATAGAAAAATTGCAAAGTGTTATCATATAAGTACCTTGATTGGCAACTGATTGCCCACTTTTCTTAGGCCGGTTCGGATCGAGGGATGCAATGTAAAGAGGACAGTTCCTCTTCCAATATCCTTGCTTCTTGTAGAAGAAGCACTCCGCCTTGCTCTGATCAGCCTTTTTATTCTTTTTCTGACTAGGCTGAGCATGGTGCACCTGTTTCTTTTGGATTTTATTTTTATTTTTCCCTTTCTTAAAGAAGCGACCCTTGGATGAACCTCCCACTAAGTTCACCGTCTTCTTAAGAAGTTGGTGATCATTCTCAAACGTCTGTAGAAACCCCAACAATTGGTGATAATTCACTACAGGTTTCGTCATACGAAAATGAGTGAGAAAAGGACGGTATGATCTAGGCAATGAGTTTAGTATGGCATCCTTCCCCAATTGATCATGAAGGGGAAAGCCAAGAGAGCTTAGACGCTTGATCAACTCAATCATGTACAGTACATGATCAGTTACCGAGGTCCCATCTTTCATTCGGGCGCTGAAGATGGCACAACTAGTTTTGTGCCTCTCAACGTCGTCAGGAACGCCGAATGATTCATTCAACACTTGAATGATATCTTTCGGTTGCGTATTCTCAAAACGCCTACTAAGCTCATCACTCATTGCTACCAACATGATGCATCGAACAGTGATCCAGTCACCGAGCTACTTCTGATAAGTGTCTCTGGCCGATCTTGATGCATTAGCAGCGGGCTGCTCAGGTGCTTGATCCGTTATCACATAAAGGATCCTCTCATGCTCTAGCACTATTTTTAGTTTCCTATGCCAATTATTGAAATTTGGACCAGTCAACTTGTCATTGTCCAACAATGAGCGAAGTGACAAATTAGTGGCCATTTCTGCATAAAAAAAAAATTGACTATTAGTATATGAATTGACTAAACTTAATAGACTTGGACTTTAGTCTAAAGGTATTCCCACTATTTTATACAAATTGGTAGCCTCTACCTTTAATTCGAAAAATTACTCCTAATTCTTTAGTGGGCACTAGAATCCAATAGATCACATATAGGCCCGAGTATGGCTCGGCCAACCCATATGCACCTATTGGTAGGTTCTTAACTAATTGCTTCACCAAGCAACTTCTAGTGATGATTTTGCCCTAGGCTTTCCGGCAGGCGTGTAGCGCCTCCACCAAATACCCTAGTTAGGTCCAACCATTAAATGATAGGGTTAAGTCTAATCAACTAATAGACGACCAAGCCCGAGTGTGGCTCGGCTCACCTGACCGCCTATTGAAGGTATACTTAACTCATCATATATTGAATGACAATTCCAATGCTTGATAAGTACCAGGCGTGTGGCGCCTCCAATAATTATCAAAACATTGGACCCATTATCACCCAAATTAATGGAAGGCTATGACCTAGCTATCCCCATAACCATTTCATTTTAAGGACCTAATAATTTTAGAGGATTTCATAATTAGGATAGATGAGAAGATTCGGTTAGTCTAATTTCTCCCACTGACTTCACCAAATCAGATTAGACTCAAACCGGTTAAGGAGACACCTAAATCAGTCATACTGATTTTCCTTAAGGCATGGGCTAACTCGAATCATTAAGTGATCCAATCAAAATGTGATTGACCATGTCGGCCAGGTAAGTGAGATCGGTGGAAGGGATATGCCATTAACTCGACAAAGATGAATCAGTGCAAGTAGCTCCCAGTTAAAAACGACCGGTCAAAACTGCCAAACTTACCTTAGACACCGATTGGTTAATCAATTTCGATTTGATTACTCAAATGACTCGGGCTACACCTCTGAGCCTAAATCAAGTTCCATCTTGGTCTAATCAAAGACATGGAATTGATCAATCTACAACTATTGTATTTAACCTAGAGTTTCCTTGACCTAATCTAGTTACTACTTAATTAGATTTGATCAATTAACTCTAATTAGACCATGTTTGATTCTAACCTTAGGTCTAACCCAATCCTAAGAACTTGATTCAAGCTAACCCATATGCCCAAAGAATTATGCAATGTCAATTAATTGAGTCACAATTCTATTTCATAATACTTAATTCTCAATTAAGTTTAGACTTATGAAAGTTTTGATCATTGCATATTTTTTTTAATTACATATTAATTACAATATTTCAGTTCTTAAAACACATTTTCAGATCTGAGTTTTTGTAATTAATCATATGTAATCAGATTTAATTCATGTTTAAGTCATTATGTTTTATGTTCATGCATCACATATACATAACAACATGAATTAATACAAACAATATACATCTTTTGTATTTGTTTTTTCACTTTATTTTCAGATCTGATTTATTCATTAAAATCAGAGATCATATGAATCATAAACTTTATTTAGATCTAATCTAAACAATATTATGATTTCAGATTTATTCATGTTACTAATCCTAACACAAACATGCATCATATACATCCAAAATTTCAGATCTACTTAATCATGCATAATCAGCAATTAAATCAATCATAAAAAGCACTTTAGATCTAATCTAAACATGATGATTTCAGATTTAATTGCAAAAATTAAAACATAAAAGTTTAAACATAAACCTGGCTCTGATACCACTGAAAGTTATTCCTAGGTTCTTCGGTGTTTAGCATGCTGTTTTTTTTTTTTTGAAAACCATGGCTGAACCTGATTGGGTTGCCTACGTACCCCTTCACAAGAAGAATCAAGCCACACGTAGTTCTTTTAAAGTTTCAAAAATACAGCGGAAAAATGAATCAAATAATTTAATTCATGCATGCTTACAAGATCAAATCTAGAAATCAGCACATTAAGAACAAATAGGATTATGCCGGAATCGTTTAAACAATTATGCTAAAACTTTTATGCATAATTAACTATCAGATCTGAAACTTAAGAACTCTATTCCAATTAATCTCCGAATATCCATCGAATGGATTCTGGAGATATCTCTGTGAGGAGCCCCAAAAGAGGGTAAAACCTCGGAGAATCGGACCTATACCTTGACACCATAATAAATGATTAATGCTAGATTAATACCTTTTATGATGGATGAAAGTTGTGAATCTGATTCTTGACTTCGCAGCCACGCACATGAATGGCCTCTACGAGAAGTACACGCGAAGTCCTGAAGGATCTTCTTCCGCAACAGTGCTAGCAGCTGCAGTACACTTGAAAGCTGAAATCTGCTCGCCGGGATTCAATCAACTCTTGATCAATCGTCTTGAAGCAGATAGAGATGAGGTTTGTAAGAAAAGTAGAGGACTCAGATCTGATCTTGAATCTTCTAGATATTCACCCTGAAAATCCTATCTAAAATGGAGAAGAAGAGGAGGAGGAGGCGGGTGAGGAAGATGGCTGCAATGGATGTGTTTTCGGTGCCCATGTTTGACCCCTTTTAATGGCCTCCGAATTTTCATTCAAAATTCAAAATTTATTTTTAGAAAACCTCCTTTAGTTGGCACATGCAAAGAAATAGGAACAACCCAAATCAGATCTCAACCAAATCTGATTTAAATTCAAATTTTAAACACATGTGCAAGAGGGGAGGAATTTGAAATCCATGCAGCAGAATTTTCCTACCTCTTGTCGCATATATTTCATTTGAAATTTGAATTTAAATGATTCAGAGGTTCACACACCAGCTAGGGAAGTTATTTGTTTGTATGAAATCATTTAATATATTGCTTAATGTTTGAATTCAAATTCAAACAACAAACAATATCGCCATGTGTCAAGCAATGGGTCCATGTGCCATGCAATAATTTTGGTTTATTTAAAATTTATGAAATCCAATTCCATGTCACCACTAATTGCCACATCATCTGAGCCTAATCCTCTTGGGTTGCACCTAATCAAATTTGGTCAAACCCGGATTAAAACAAAGCAATTTGGTTGAACCCAATCTAATCAGGTCAGACCCTGATTGAGCTCAAATTGAATCTAATTCAATTTTTGGCTCATCCAAACTCAATCAAATTGAATTAATTATTTTGTGTTGGACCTAATCCAATTAGGCCAATCCCCAATTAAGAACAAATTAATTTAAAATTAATTTGATCAGCTTAATTCCTTTTTGGTTTTGACCTAATCCAATCAGGTCAAAATCCTGATTGAGCCCAAACTTGAATCCAATATAATTTGGCTCATCCTTAGCACAATTACTCAATCAAATTGAGTTTATTAGTAATTTAATTACTAATTAATTTCAATAATTACTTTAATTATTTTATAAGATAATTTGCCAATCAAATTGACCAAATTATCCCTGAATGATTTTTAATCATTCATCAGCTTTCTTGATCAATCAGGAATCTTCTATGCGTGTGACCTCATAGGTTCGAACCTAAGCCGGTAGTATAGGAACAATTTCCTATACTAATCGATGTGACCATCTAGCAATGGTACCCGACGTCCGGATAGGCCGAATATATGCGAAGCAAATATTCTGGAACCCTGAACTATGGTTACTGTATAATTCAATCCCTTTGACTCCTAATGCCAGAATGACTTAGAGCTCACTGTCAACCCTATAATTAGTACATCCATTATGTGATTAACTTTAGATATCCCGTGACTCCTCACTGGGATTATCCTGGCCAAGATTTTGCTAAATTAATCACAAGACATTATCTTCTGTTTTCAGGAGGGGTCAATTCCATCTTGACTCACAACTGACTACGCAAGTACTTGACTGCACCCAATGACCTTCCGTCACTGAATTAGAAATTCAGGTAGTTCGGTACCAAAGTACAGTGAGTTGCTTGCTAGTCACAGGTTGCGGTCTCAGGTCAGAGGGCCAAACTTATACCCATATCCACTCGGAACATCTCTCGTCAGTAGAGCGTTCCGGAATTGGTCAAGTTCAGTGAAATGTACTCCTACACTTCATCTGTGTGGCATACCAGTGTCTCCACACTCCTTGGTTAAGAAGACAACCAACATATATGTCACACAATGACCTAATCTCGATAATGCTGTCGTCCTAGTAACAACATATCATTTGGTCGCGAACAAGTTTAAGGACTCAAAGATAAATCCTCCTTTATCATAACATAAGTCCTAAGGACTTCATCATATAAGAGTTCATTTGAAGATGAAATGATGAATAATGCCAAATAACACTTTATTAATTTGTCAATTCATTTACAAAATTCAATCATCAATATGCTGACGATTGGCATTTAGGATACAAATCTCAACATCTAGGACATATATCTAACACTAGTTTCTATGGCTGATCAGCTTGCGGACGTCTTCACCAAAGCTCATCCTCCAAGCATCTTTCAATCTTTTGTTTCCAAACTCAAGTTGGTGTCTACTTTACTACCTTAAGTTTGAGGGGGGATGTTAGAATGATGCATCTAAGGGTGCCTCTATTTCTATGGAAATTGGTGTGGGATGGGATTCTATGTTATGAGGGATGCTATGTCAATGGGGGTTGAATATATGGCCTAATTGCCCAAATGAGGAGCCGTCAGTTTCACATGTTTTATTCCATTATGTTTAAGCCAAGCGAGTTCTGATAGGCATGCTTATAGCTTTCTTTTTGGAACCATCCCCTATTGAGGCTTTTATAGCGCTATTAAAATTTTTTAAAATAGTGTCAAGGGGTGCTCTTTTTGCATTCAAGCGGTATACATTGCTTATAATATTTAGTTTGCAAGAAATAGTCACATATTTGAGAATTGTGCCTTATTTCCAACATTTGTGGTGGAAAGAGCTCTTGTGCAAGCTAATGAAATCATCAAGCTACATACTATTGGAGAATCCTTGATAGCTAGGGACACCTACGACTCCAGTTCAGCAATTGTTGTTCTCTAGATGGTGTATATCACTAGCGAGCCCCCACCTCTAAGTTTTCTTAAGGCTAATTTTGATGGTAGTGTGGTTGATGGTAGTACTAGAGGAGGGGCGAGCTTTGTTATTAGAGGTCCGCATGCAAAGTTATTGGCTATTGGTGGTACGTAGTTATTTGATATTATGGTTCCGGGGCCCAAGCTAAGAGGTGCTTGGGAAGGTATTCAATATGCTATATTGATTTTGAAAGCTAATCATCTCCTATTAGAAGGCGATTCAACAACAATAATTTGGTGGATCAATAGATATGGCTGCCGAGTAGAGAATTATCCATTATTGATAGACATATGGAATCTATTTGGATTGTGTGTCTCTTTCTCCGCATCACATGTTTATATAGAGACAAATACAACAACAGATTGAATGGTTGCTTATGTGACTAATTGAATAGCTGCTTCTGTGACCAATCACTCTTGCAGAATCTTTTGAACTAAATATGCATCTTCACCCTCTAAACTTTGCATATATATTTTTTTCTAATATGGGTGGATATATTCAAGCTAGTTAGGTTTAAGCTATTTGTGTAATCAAGAAAAAGAAAGGTTGGCATCCTTCTAAAATCTCTTATTTGGCCTACCTAAGATATTCCTTTCAAAGACTTGCTATTACTAGGTCTATATTGAATTGCCTTCTGAGATATGTTGGTTAGGCTTTGAATATTACAAACATGGGTCTAGATATGGCGTAAACAGATGGGTTCCGAAAATCCCAAGATTTCTATTTCTATATGGATACAACTTTTCTAAAAAGAAAAATAAAATACAATAAAAATAGTTTTCTACATCTTGTTATACTTGTAAATCAATTAACAAGTATCTCTAGAAGAGGAAAAAATAAGAAAGTTGCTTGAAAACCTAGAAAAATATTTCTTAATTCAACGAGACCATTTAATGGTATTTTTGTAATTAAGTTTCCCTTTATCATCGACGTGTCCACATGACAAGCCTTCGACAAAATGGCCATAATATTTTTGTCTTCCCGTTCAGGTAATCCAATATGGTTGGAAAGCTGACTTGATGTAGGATGTCTTGGAAATGGTTTGGGCATGAATCAACTTGTAGTGATTATGGCGATGTGATCTTTGGTAGTGATGTGTTGTGGGCTTCAACTTGACCTATTGTTAATAGATTTGCAAAATTTAAGCTCATTAGATGCTTGTGAGTTAAGTGTAACCTCTTTATCTTTCCTTCATCAAGCCTTAGAGAGGTCCAGAGGTCTTCAAGGCTTTTGTGATATTGAATGGTATAAATTTGGCTATCGATCTTGTTTCATCAAAGTTTCCTATGCATTCATGATTCTCTCGTCAGTTTTGATGATCTTTAGCCATCTTTAGTTACCCTTTGAGGCCTTTGATCAAGAAGCTTGTTGTAAGATAGTTCAAGACTAAATATAGGGTCAAGAATTTTTAGCTTGCATTAGCTTCCTCGGGCTTCGTGAATTTGGCTCTATATGAATTGAAGCCTTGACGGTTATGAAAGATTCGAAGCATGATTTCACTACCAGAAAATACGCATATAGTGATGGAGATTTTTGTCACTATACCGTGTTTCCGGTTACTAATACAGAATTTGTGACCAGAGCTTTCGTCACTAAATTAGTTACAAAAATATGCGTCACTAAATTTTCAGTAACGGCAGAGATTTCCGTCATTAAACTCCATGACAGAACCGCCATCACTAAGCTGTTACAAATTCAAGAATTAAATATTTAAGAAATTACGTATTTTTTATCACTAATCAGTCACTGAGTTAGTGACGAAGATAACTTGGTCACTGATTTTGTCACAGAATTCGGTCACAAGTTTGGTCACTGATCTGTCACAACCTTCAGTGACAGATTTAGTCATTATAGACTTGGTCACAAATTTTGTCACTAAATTTGTCATTAATTCCGTCACTAACCTAGTGACAAGGTTACTATCACAAATTTGTCACAACGCACTGAGCAAAATCAATTTTTAGTAACACTTGGGTTACGATATTTGTGACGGCTGAATTTGTTACTGTCTGGTTGCAATTTTGGTTGCCTGTTTTGTGACCGGTCTGTCACTAATCTATCACTAAGTTCACACCACGGTGACCAAATTTTTGTCTGTCACTAATCCGTCATAAATAGTAACTGATAACGGTCCGTCACTAGTTTTTCGTCACTATACGCATGTTTTCTGGTAGTGTCTCCCAAGCAGGTTGAACTGAGGGTGAAGTTTTTCGAGAGATGTTGAGGCTTCCCCTCCTTCCTTGAGCAATCTCACCATGGTTGCCTGATAAGTGCTAAATAATACATAAATTATCCTTTTTCTCATAGTACTTATCATAATTTTAATGCACATATTTTGTAAATTTAATGATGCAGGAGCACGAGCCCAAATCATAATGGATGTACGTCGAGTTTGGATTCTTGCTTGGGAGTGCCCGAAAACACATTGGGTTCGTAATTTCTAGCATTTAATTGGATTGAGTCTATTTTATTTTGGTCACATTGAGTCCTTTTATTTTGGATTTATTTGAGTTCTTATTTTGGATTTGCAATTTGCTGATTTATGTTTGTAATTGAATGCCAAGTGGCATCAAAAGAGTCCATGTTATGCAAGGATTGAGTCAAGTCATATTGGGTCATGTGTGGAGAATTTAGTTTAGTCGTATGAGTAAAATTGAGTCCTTATGTGAGAGGATTGAGTCCATGTGTTTAAGATTGAGTCCTTATAATTGAGTGCCATTAAGAAGGATTCCTAATGCCGTGAAGATCATCACTCATCACGTGGAGAAGTTCAACCATGAAGATCTCTCACATGTGGAAGAAATTCAGAGCTCAGATCCAGTTGAAATCCGTGACAGATTGAACACCATATGGTATTTTAAAGATTTTGGGAGCTACATAAGTCTGATTAAGTTGATTCAAATTTTGTTGGAAAGTAGACATCCGTAGCTTTCCAATGACTATAAGAACGTGAAATTTGGAGATCAGATGAAATTTGAGGAGTCTCCCGAACTTCATGCTGATGTTGGTACCTGAGAAGGAGTTCCACCTAGATTCCAACTCGTGGCATGCGGCTGAATTCCTTTTGATGGGCTTCAATCCACACGCCATAAGGAATGGATTCCTAGGTGTCTAGGCTTAGGTGTGAAGGCCTTTGATTGGTCAATTAGAAAATTTAAATTTTGAATTGAGTCCTCATGTAATTAGGAGTCCAATTTAAAATTCTGTGTAGTCCTTATCCTTATCCTTTGCCAACCTTTCTTTCTATATAAAGAAGGGTATGATGAATGAAGTTAGTTTCTTTTGGATTTCGAAATTCCCTTTGTTTACGTGAGGAGGGGCAAGTCCCTTGCTTGGTGCGATGCCAAGAGGCTGAAGAAAGAGGTGGGACGCCTCCCTTCAAGTCTTCAAAATTTGAATTAGTTTGGATGAGATTTCCAAAACTAATTCATCCTTATCCACTCTCTCTCTCCCTTGTTTCACGCTTGTTCCCGTAGGTGCACCTCCTTGAGTGCCACATCAGCATTTCAGCACCTCCCTCATGCCCAAGACTCCTTTTCCACGTCCTCCTCTAAGTCCTATTGCCATTAGGACTCCACACAACCCAATTCAGCCTAAAAAAATTGGTCTAGCCAATTTCAGCCCCCACAAAATTGGTGCCTAATTTTGGTCCATTGGCTGACCCTCCTTGAACCCAATCTCACCAACCAGCAACCCATCTTCTTCCTCCTTCCTTCCACCACAAAGAACCCTAGCCTCCATTGCCATTGCTTTGAAAAAAAAAAAAAGAGAAGAAAGATTCAGCCATCCTCAAGAAGAAAAATCTGCAGCCCACCCCAATTGCGTCAATTGGTATCAGAGCGAATCCTTGTCGCCATGAGTACCAGAAGTGGTCGCCCCTACAACAATGAACGACAACGTGCTGAGATGATGGCCGAGCTCATCCGGCAAGTGGCGGCCTTGAATCAGAAGGTGGAAGTTGTTTGGGATCGTCTCTTCCCCGAGCCAAACAATCTTGAAGATGAACATGCTGTCCCCGCGCAACCTGAAAATTCAGAAGTGCCATTTGGAGGAGACCCCGATGTTGAAGCATTCTCCTCCAGGGGTCTATCACCCCAAAGGCCACCTAGGGATCAGCGGATGCCCCCTCCAAACATTCCTTGTATGGCGAATAATTTCAGGAACCCCTATGTTCATCAAAATCAGCGGGAGCGCCATGATCTCGACGATGTCATGAAGCGGGTTCGTGTAGAAGTTGCTGATTACAGCGGAAGCATGGACCCAACCTACTTCCAGGATTGGTTGATGTCTCTCGAAGACTACTTCGAATGGTTCAGCATGCCCAATGAAACCAAGGTGCAATTCGTGAAGATGAAGCTCAAGGGCCAAGCACGCATATGGTGGCATAGCGTTGAAGAGAAGCTTCATCGACTCCGACAGCCCCCTATCAATGATTGGGAGGAGATGAAACTTCGTTTGAAGTAAAAGTATCTTCCCCTTGATTATGAGGAGACACTCTTCGAAGAACTTCTGAAACTTCGTCAAGGAAGCTCTTCCGTAGAGGAGTATACGGCCCAATTCTATGAGTTGATGATCCGCAGCAACCTCACGGAGATGGATCGACAGTCCCTAACTCGGTATCGATCCGGGCTGAGGGATGACATCAAGAGGGAGCTAATGACAACGCGCATCTTCAGCCTAGAGGAGGCATACCAACTCGCCATTCGAGTTGAATCGCAGCTACGACAAAGACGCCCTGCGCAAGCACCAGTTGTACGACAATTTCCCGAGCGCAGCACCAACCGAGGAGTTCCATTTCCTCGAGGTAACGCCCCTGCTTTCAGATCTGAAACCTCTGTAAATAGAAGCACATATCAAGAAAGGGGTGCTCCAAGGGCTAATGAAAAGGGTAAAGGTCCTATGCCACAATCCACACCGCAAGGGAAGAATCCTGTTGAATGCTACAAGTGCGGCGGGCGAGGCCATTTCGCCGTTGTTTGTCCTACCCGAGACCAACGATTTGCATTGGTATGTGAGGAGGATGAGATCATAGGACCCTCTGAAGTCACTCCTCCCTCTCAGCCCGCTGATGAAGAGGGAAATGAAGGAAATGAAGAACATGATGAAGAAGCCCCTGCGGTGGAGCTAGAAGCTTCAGATCTACCTGTGTGCGTCGTGCGGCGGGTTCTTACAGGTTGCAAGCTGGAGGAGAACGTGGAGGAAGATTGAAGGCGCACCAATATCTTCCACACTCGCGTCGAGCATGCCAACAAGTCTCTAAACCTCATCATTGACAATGGAAGCTGCATGAATATCATTTCCGAAGAAGTGCTGAAAAAGCTGAATCTGAAACCGGTACAGCATCCAAAGCCGTATCGACTAAGTTGGATCGAAGACTCCTCCATCCCTGTTAAACAAAGATGCTTGATCAATTTTTCACTTGGTAAGGACCTCCGAGATGAAGTATGGTGCGATGTTCTGCCCATGAAAGCGTGCCATCTTCTTCTAGGAAGACCTTGGTTGTATGATCGTAGTGTCGAGTATGATGGTCGATCCAATTGTTATTCTCTATATTGTGCCAACAAAAGAGTTGTGTTAAAGCCCCTTAGGATCACTGATTTTACCTCTGAAAATCTGATAATCCAACGGGTTTTAACCATGAGAAAGTTTGAAGCTTGTAGCCGAGAGATTGGGGTCATGTATGCACTAATGGCTAGGGAAGTTGGGGCTGAAATTTCAGAAGTTGTTCCTCCTGATTTCAAGTCCATATTGGATGATTCCTCTAATATAACCCTTGAGAGTCTTCCCAAGAACTTCCACTGATGAGAGACAACCAGCACACCATAGATTTGGTGCCCAGATCAAGCTTGCCGAACCTTCCTGCATGCTGGTTGAACCCAAAAGAACACGAGGAGCCTCGTCGCCAAGTCCTGAAGCATGGGCCGCATGCAGAAGATTTTATTGCTGATGCCCTCAGTCAAAATTCATATATTCTAACTCTTTTGAATGTTGAGGTAATGGGGTTTGCCAATCTAAAATTTTTGTACCCCTCTGAAGTATATTTTCAGCCCATATATGCAGAAGTTTCAGCAGTGGATTAGTGGCAGCATTCAGAATTTTTGACCCATGATTGCTTTCTTTTATGTGTCCTGAAGACCTCACTTGGTGATCATATTGTTCGAGAGGTCCATGGCGGAGACCTTGGTGGTCACTTTGGCTACGTCAAAACAGTCACCATGGTGGAGGATAAGTTCTATTTGCCGACCCTACGCAAGGAAGCAAACTTTGTGTTGATGTGGTTGAGTGTTGAATGCAGAAATTTTCAGAAGCTTCAACCTTGCCAAGTCGAATTCTTCAAGGTACTGAAGTGGATGGGACCCAAGGCCCTTGTGCTCGAGTTACCAGATGATTTGCAGGTTAGCCCCATTATCTATGTTGAAGAGTTGCAGCCCTATGATGCTCACTATGTTGAAGATGAAGACATCCCATCTGTACCATCTTCACTTCTTCGACGATCAGCCCCGACGGACATCATTGAGGACATCCTATTTGTTCAGATAGTGTCCACCCACCGAGGAGGATATCAGAAGTTTTTCATTGGAGGACCGACTAAATTCAGATCGCTCATGATTAAAGATGGAGGAAGTTCAACAGCTGAATCCAAACTTCCACAAGCTCTATTAGTTGTGAAACTCGACGGAGTCGAGTCTTTTTTCCAGAAGGGGGAAATTGATGCAGGAGCACGAGCCCAAATCATAATGAATGTACGTCGAGTTTGGATTCTTGCTTGGGAGTGCCCGAAAACACATTGGGTTCGTAATTTCTAGCATTTAATTGGATTGAGTCTATTTTATTTTGGTCACATTGAGTCCTTTTATTTTGGGTTTATTTGAGTTCTTATTTTGGATTTACAATTTGCTGATTTATGTTTGTAATTGAATGCCAAGTGGCATCAAAAGAGTCCATGTTATGCAAGGATTGAGTCAAGTCATATTGGGTCATGTGTGGAGAATTTAGTTTAGTCGTATGAGTGAAATTTAGTCCTTATGTGAGAGGATTGAGTCCATGTGTTTAAGATTGAGTCCTTATAATTGAGTGCCATTAAGAAGGATTCCTAATGCCGTGAAGATCATCACTCATCACGTGGAGAAGTTCAACCATGAAGATCTCTCACATGTGGAAGAAATTCAGAGCTCAGATCCAGTTGAAATCCGTGACAGATTGAACACCATATGGTATTTTGAAGATTTTGGGAGCTACAGAAGTCTGATTAAGTTGATTCAAATTTTGTTGGAAAGTAGACATCCGTAGATTTCCAATGACTATAAGAACATAAAATTTGGAGATCAGATGAAATTTGAGGAGTCTCCCGAACTTCATGCTGATGTTGGTACCCGAGAAGAAGTTCCACCTAGATTCCAACTCGTGGCATGCGGCTGAATTCCTTTTGATGGGCTTCAATCCACATGCCATAAGGAATGGATTCCTAGGTGTCTAGGCTTAGGTGTCAAGGCCTTTGATTGGTCAATTAGAAAATTTAAATTTTGAATTGAGTCCTCATGTAATTAGGAGTCCAATTTAAAATTCTGTGTAGTCCTTATCCTTATCCTTTGCCAACCTTTCTTTCTATATAAAGAAGGGTATGATGAATGAAGTTAGTTTCTTTTGGATTTCGAAATTCCCTTTGTTTACGTGAGGAGGGGCAAGTCCCTTGCTTGGTGCGATGCCAAGAGGCTGAAGAAAGAGGTGGGACGCCTCCCTTCAAGTCTTCAAAATTTGAATTAGTTTGGATGAGATTTCCAAAACTAATTCATCCTTATCCACTCTCTCTCTCCCTTGTTTCACGCTTGTTCTCGTAGGTGCACCTCCTTGAGTGCCACATCAGCATTTCAGCACCTCCCTCATGCCCAAGACTCCTTTCCCACGTCCTCCTCTAAGTCCTATTGCCATTAGGACTCCACACAACCCAATTCAGCCTAAAAAAATTGGTCTAGCTAATTTCAGCCCCCACAAAATTGGTGCCTAATTTTGGTCCATTGGCTGACCCTCCTTGAACCCAATCTCACCAACCAGCAACCCATCTTCTTCTTCCTTCCTTCCACCACAAAGAACCCTAGCCTCCATTGCCATTGCTTTGAAAAAAAAAAAAAAGAGAAGAAAGATTCAGCCATCCAAGAAAAATCTGCAGCCCACCCCGATTGCATCATTTAACCATAAAAACTGTGTTACCTCCACCATTGCATTTTAATAAATTATCAAAGGTAATTCAAGTTTGATTTGATTATTTATTGATTGAGCCTTATGTATGCAGGTCAAGTCTAATCCAATTGAATAATGCTTAAACCCACACTGCACTTCATCAAATTCTTTTTTTTTCTTCACACGTTCACCTTCTCAGCATACAGCCTTCCCATGCTCACGTCCTCACCTTGTAACAAGATAACCTAATCTTCCATGTCCAAAGAACAAATCCAAACTCCCCTCATCCAAACAAGTCCTCCAGCTTATCTCCCCTTCCTCGTAATCAACTTTGTCCCAAAGAACAGAGCTAGCAAAGTCCCAACGTCATCTCCTCCCAGATTTCATCTGCATCGTCCGCGATTCAAGGATCATCTTCCGAACCAATCCATCCGCTTGCATCCTTATCCCTTCTTCAAATCCTAGCAACCGTGACTTTCTCCCAGCTGAATCTCAACATCTTCATCTCCCACGAATAAAACCAATCCATCCGTTCCCAACCTCAAATCCCAGCGTCTGAGATCTTCTCAGCCTCCATCCTTACCCCTTCTTTGGATTAACTTCCTCGTCCACGGCGTGATCTCATGAAATCCCCAACGTCAAGATTAGATCTCTCCCCTGTTTCGGAACAAATCCCAGCCAAATCCAAACCCCCTCCGTGATTCAACCCAGCAACAGCATTCAACCATCTCCGCGTGCATCCCATCATCCCTTCATCATGGGTCAAGCCAACAAATGCATCCTTATCCCATGGCAAGCCATTCCAAGCTTCAACAGCATCACTCCACTGTTCGGATGAGAACCAGCAACCACCAGCTTATTCCAGCATCCACGGATGAGCTCAAATCCCCTGCATCCGCAACAATCCCACGCTCATCCCATGCGACATCTTCTTCTTCCGCCATAATCCCAGCAAATCTAAGAGTTTCAGCTTCTTCCGAGTGGCATCAAACCATCATCTAGATTTGATCTCCTCCCAGACCTTCTTCCGGATTCCTCCCGTCCAAGATCGGCTTCCACATCATCCTGTTCCTTCCGTGTCCAACAAACAGGGCTCTGTTTCGGAACAGAGCTAAGATCCTCCATGTTGAAGCCGCATCACCAGCATTTTGGATCACATCCAGCTTCATCCCGAGCTCCACGGATCCATTCAGCCTCATCCTCTTCTCCGAATCTCCCAGCTTCATCCCGTTCACATTCCAGTCATTCCACAAAATCCTAGCAACCCCACGATTCATCTTCAACTCCTCTGCTTTCGGATTACCTCTCAACCATCCAGCCGAGATCTACTCCGCATCCTCCCACGATTGCAGCTTTCCTCCCAACCTTCTCCAAGATCTTGCTCACAGCATCAATCTTCTTCCGAATCCCCTGTTTCCCGCATCATTCCGGATGAACTCCATCCATCTTCCGCAAGATATCCTCTCAGCCGCATCTCCTCTGTTCCCATCCATTCGGAATAGAGGAGAGAGGGGGAGATGGCAGCCTATAAAAGGCCCAGGCATGAAACGGGGGAGGCAAAGCTTCTTGGGTTTGGTTCCACATCTCTCCTCAGAGGCTAAGTTCCCACGAGAAGAAGAAGAAATAAAAGGAGAGAGATTAGTTTGGGGGATTTTGGGAATGACTTCCCATAAGAGCTGAGAAGGAGCTATTTTCAGTGGAGTCTCCAGGAGAATGAACGAATAGATGGAAGCCTGCTGCTGCGCTGCTGCTGTCACCCACGACTCCATGGAAGGCTAATCTCCTCTCTAGGGCTGGATGCAGCCCTAGCAAAAGGATAAGAATTTTGTATTTTTTTTATTCTTGGGGTTGTATGAACTTATTGTTTTTGATGGATATCTTCTTTTATCTCATGTTTAATTTCTGTGATTTTAAATGTGGAGTTTATACAATTGTTCTTCATGATCACTAAGTAAATATAAGATAGTCCATGCTTAAGGAAGATGCAGTGTCCTGCCACATTAGTTTAGGGTAGACATTTCATGCCAACTGAAGATGGATTATTTCTAAATTACTTTTGTGAATTTCTATTTAAATGCTTAATAGGCTTGTAGCCGATCTGCATAATAATCCAAGAATGAAATAAATTATAAATAACCCTTATTCCTGAGTTAGTGGTGAATTCCTTGCCCTAGGTTCCTCCATACTGATATTATTTTAATTGCATTTCTTATTAAATTGCTTAGTTTAATAGTCTTCATAAATTCTCTTTTTCAAATATTTTTAAGAAAATAACTGTACCCCAATCCTTGTGGATCGATACCCGTAATCACTATCCTACCAGATACGTGCTATTGCGTGGTCTTTAAAGTTGACTATCACTTTTTGGCGCCGTTGCCGAGGATTGTAGCATAGTTGTTTTTCTTTTCATAAAAAAAACTTTCAAAAAAATATATATTTAAAATAAAATAAAAATATTTTCTATTTTTGTTACTTTACTTATCTTCTTTTTTTCTCTTACTAATTTTTGATTTTTCTTTTGGCATTATTTGATCAGGAATCGAAGAGAAAATCTGGGACGATCAAAAGGAGAACTACTAAAAAAGAAATGCTGTAGAGGTTTGCCTAAACCTTTAAACCCTTCTTATTTAAGTTGATTCCTAATTAGCTTGAAATTTTATAGTGATTGTTTGATTTTAATTTCAGCAAAAGTGTGAATGCATGCTTGATACACATACACCAATTAATCTACACATAGTAAGGGCAATCACCCCAACAAGATAACAACTGAATTTCATCACCAGATTCTTGCTCAAATTAGGTGAATCAATTCTCACATAGTTATCACTTTAATTAAAATCAATTAGACGTTGGCCCATGGGGACATTCGAGCTCAATAGGACGAAGATCACCGAAAGTTGCACCAATTTTGCTCTGTGGCTCAGTTGATGTCTAGGCAAGCTTTGTTCCTATAAGGAAGACAGTTCATCTGTTCGAGGCAAGTGGTTTTTAAGTGGGACCTTTGAGAACGTTGAAAGTGAATCCTAGGTTCTTCGGTGTTTAGCATGCTGAATTTTTTTTTTTTTGAAAATCATGGTTGAACCTGATCGGGTTGCCTACGTACCCCTTTACAAGGGGGATCAAGCCACACGTAGTTCTTTTTAAGTTTCAAAAATGCAGCGAAAAAATAAATCAAACAATTTAATTCATGCATGCTTACAAGATCAAATCTAGAAATCAGCACATTAAAAACACATAGGATTATGCCGAAATCGTTTAAACAATTATGCTAAAACTTTTATGCATGATTAACTATCAAATCCGAAACTTAAGAACTCTATTCCAATTAATCTCTGAATATCCATCGAATGGATTCTGGAGATATCTCTGTGAGGAGCCCCAAAAGAGGGTAAAACCTCGAAGAATCGGACCTAGACCTTGACACCATAATAAATGATTAATGTTAGATTAATACCTTTTATGATGGATGAAACTTATGGATATGATCCTTGACTTTGCAGCCATGCACATGAATGGCCTCTACGAGAAGTACACGCGAAGCCCTAGGTAGATCGTCTTCCGTGGGAGTGCTAGCTCGTGCAGGAACGCTGCAATGGCTGAAGCTTTCTCCTTCTAAACACTCAACCTTTGATTATTCTTCAATAAGATAGAGGATGGACGTGAAGAAGAAGGAGAAGAAGGGATGGAGGCCCTCAGGGAATTTTTTCAGAATTTTTTGAAACCTCTAAATATGGTATATCTTGAACCCAAGGCATGGGGGCCTTTTATAGCCAAAAGACTACCCCACGCCTCACACCTAATTTAGCCAACTAATTTGGCTGATAAAATTCCCAAAAATTTTGGTGGTTTGGCAGCTAAGAGGAGATAAACATAACCAAATTTCGTGCATTTTGGATCCCTAAAAGATAGGAATTCATGCATCCAAAGTTCAGCTGCAGACCACCCTATTTCATGCACCATGCAATCCCTACAAATTAGGAAATTCATCTAAATCTTTATAGAAAGATTAAAGGCACCATTTTTATATAAAATATATCCCCACGCGTCCTCTCTTCTCATGCTAATTTTTGGCCAAAAATAAAGAGGATAGGCATAGAAAAGATTGGGGATAAATTAAGGTATCATTCTTCTCCAAGAAGATAAGGATGGGTTCCTAAAATTTAGGGATTCTTCTCCTTATCTAATTTTGATTATTTGGACTCATAATCCTCATCAAATAAGGTCTTCTAATTGATTTGGATCAAGCCCAATCCAATTGGGTCAAGTCCCATCAATTGGGTCAAGCTCAATCTACTTGGGTTGAACTCAATCCAATTAGGTCAAACCCTAATGCAGCCCAAATTGAATCCTATTCAATTTGGCTCAACCTAAGCCCAATTACTCAATCAAATTGACTTCATTAGCAATCTAATTGCTAATTAGTTCTTCAATAATTCAATAATTATTTTAATACAACTTTTGCTTTGGATAATTTGTCAATCGAATTGACCAAATTACCCCTGAATGATTCTTAATCATCAATCAACCATTTGATCAACCTAGAAACTTCTATGCGTGTGACCTCATAGGTTCGAACCTAAGTCGGTAGTATAGGAACGTCTTCCTATACTAATTGATGTGACCATCTAGCAATGGTACCCGACGTCCGGATAGGTTGAATATATGCGAAGCAAATATTCTGGAACCCTGGACTATGGTTACTGTATAATTCAATCCCTTTGACTCTTAATGCTAGGATAACTTAGAGCTCACTGTCAACCCTATAATTAGTACATCCATTATGTGATTAACTTTAGATATCCCGTGACTCCTCACTGGGATTACCCTGGCCAAGGTTTTGTTAAATTAATCACAAGACATTATCTTCTGTTTCCAGGAGGCGTCATTTCCATCTCGACTCACAACTGACTACGCAAGTACTTAACCTGTTCATCCTGTTCTTGTTAATATGACCTAGCCTATGATGCCAAAGGTAGACATCCGTGACATTATCTATTCCTGGGTGCTTACTTGACGTGTACATTACATTAACAGGTTGTGATAACAAGAAGATGCAATTGCTCAATCGTCCATTCATTACAGTAACACCATTCATAATGATATCACAAGAACATTTCTTTATTGAAATTTCATAACGGTTCATGGCCAAAAGGCTTACGGAAATTATATTCAATAAGAACGTAGGACAATAGTGACAATCACTCAAGACAACTACATGAGAATTGAAAACAAGTTTGAGATATCCTAAAGCTAGAGCTGGAACAGATCTTCCATCTCCAACATTCAGAAATCTCTCACTGTTTTCAAATCTCTCATTGACCTAAAGTCCTTGCAACGAATTGCATATATTAAACGGACTTCCAGTATCTAATACCCAGGTTGAATTATCACATATAGAGAAATTACAAGGTATTATCATATAAATACCTTGATCAGCAACTAATTGCCCTTTTCTCTTGCTTGGCCTGTTCGGGTCAAGTGAGGCAAGATACTGAGGACAATTCCTCTTCCAATGCCCATGCTTCTCACAATAGAAGCATTCTGCTAGATTGTGGTCAGCCTTAATCTTTTTGGTCTGACTTGGCTTAGCACGTTGCACCTTTTTCTTTTGATTCTTATTTTTCTTTTTCTTTCTTAAAGGTACCACGACCCCCTGAACGAACCTCCACTAAATTCACTATCTTCTTAAGAAGTTGGTGATCATTCTCAAACATCTGTAGTAACCCCAACAATTGGTGATAATTCACTATAGATTTCGTCATACGAAAATGAGTGAGAAAGGGATGGTATGATCCAGGCAATGAGTTTAGTATGGCATCCTTCCCCAATTGATCATGAAGGAAAAAACCAAGAGTGCTTAGACGTTCGATCAACTCAATCATGTACAGTACATGATCAGTTACCGAGGTCCCATCTTTCATTCGGGTGCTGAAGATGGCACAACTGGTTTTGTGCCTTTCAACATCATCAGAAATACCGAAAGATTCATTCAACACTTGAATGATGTCTTCCAACTGCGCATTCTCAAAATGCCTACTAAACTCATCATTCATTGCAGCGAGCATAATGCAACGGACAGTAATACGATCACTGAGCTACTTCTGATAAGTGTCTCTGACCGTACCCCGTGCATTAGCAGCGGGCTGTTCAGGTGCCGGATCCGTTATTACATAAAGAATCCGTTCATGCTCTAGCACAATTTTCAGTTTCCTATACCAATTATTGAAGTTGGGACCAGTCAATTTGTCATTATACAATAATAAGCGAAGTGACAAACTTGTGGCTATTTCTGCATGTTACGGGGGAATTTAGCCACCATGCCCCACGTGACCGGCACGCGCGCCCAGGAAGACTACGGCAGTCCCTTGATCCAGCAATCCGACCCCGAGTCGGATATCTTCGGCTCCGCAGCCCGACCCCGAGTCGGCTGCCCCTTGATCCAGCAATCCGACCCCGAGTCGGATATCTTCGGCTCCGCAGCCCGACCCCGAGTCGGCTGCCCCCTGATCCAGTCATCCGACCCCGAGTCGGCAATCTCCCGACAACGACAGGCTGTTCCCCTGAGGCACGCCGCGGCCCCCTGCTCCACTACTCCCTGCAACGGTCGCATCCGGCGCTGCTCCACGATCCCCTGTAACAGCCGTACAAAGCGGAGCCCCACTACGCCCTGTCATGGCCGTACCCAGCGCTGCCCCACGATGCCCTGTAACGGCCATGCCAATGGCAACTCCATCGTGCCCCACGATGACCAACCCCCCAGAAAGACCCCCCAGCCTGGTATATATGCGGCTGGGGGGGAGAAGGGGGAAGGTAAGCAAAGGTTTTCCAGAGTATTCTCTTACCTGCTGCTGCTATCTCTCCTTCTCCTTCAATCTCCTCTGACTTGATCGTCGGAGGGCCCCCACTACCCCAGTGGTGGTGCGAGGCTTGCTTGCAGGTTTTCCGGTGGAAGGTGGAGCGCAATCAACCCAACTCCAAGGGAACCCCGTTCACACCGCTATGCCAATCGTTCTCGGTTTGGACCACCAGCAACAGTTGGCGCTAGAAGGAGGGCCGGATCTTAGAGCGATCGTAATGGCACGGCGAGGTGGTCGTGGAGCTTCCAATGCTTCCGGTCGCGGGGCCTCTCGCGCCTCTGGCCGGGAAGCCGCTGCATCTCCAACACGCTCTCAGCAACACTCCACCGCCCCACCGCCCATTCAGACGGTCGAAGTCGCCCAGTTCGACCAGCTAGCCCAGCAGGTTCGCACCCTCGCGGAGGCGGTGCAGAATCTGCAGGGTGCGATGTCCCGGGCGCCGCAGCGGGCTCAGGAGCCGCTGCTGCCTGAGCGTTCGCCTGCCCTCCTCAACCCGCGCTCCTTCCTCTCCCACGGGGAGGAGCGCCGGCGCGAGGAGGATTCTCGAGCACGCTCCATTCTGCCAGGACCTTCCCATCGGAGCTGCGCGGGGTACGAGAGGCGGGCCCGGGCGCGTTCCCAGACCCCCCAGTCCTCAAGGAACCCGCGCTCCAGTCAGTCTCCCTCTCGCCGCTCCTTGTCTCCCACCCACCGGTCGCGCTCCCTGAATCGGCGGGTGGATGATCTCCACCGACAACTCCAGGTCCTGAAGGGCCATTCCAAAGATCCCTTCGCCGACTTGGAGATCTCCTCCCAGCCGGCGCTTGCCTCGAGGATCCTGTGGACCCCGAATCCGCCGGGTTTCAAAATGCCGGCGATCGAGCCCTATGACGGGGCGGCGGACCCTCGGGATCACGTCGAGAGTTTCAGGACCCTCATGCTCCTCCACGGAGCATCAGATCCCCTTCTCTGCAAAGCTTTCCCGGCAACCCTCCGTGGCCCGGCGAGGGCGTGGTTCGCCGGGCTGGAGGCTGACTCGATCCGGTCCTTCGACCAGTTCACTCACCTCTTCATCACTCACTTCGCCGTCAGTAGCCGGCGGCGACTGGTCTCCGACTCCCTCTTTGATGTCCGGCAAAACGAGGGAGAGAGCCTGCGGGATTATCTTACCCGCTTCAACAAGGCTACGCTGGAGGTCCGGAACCTGAGTCAGGAGGTGGCCCTTTCAGCCCTGAAGCGTGGCTTTCGGAAGGGCAGACTCACCTTCTCCCTGGATAAACGCTTGCCACGGAGCTTCCCGGAGCTGTTGTCCCGGGCGAACCAGTATGCGGACGCCGAGGAGGCGGCCGCCCACCGGAGCAAGGAGGCCGCCGAGATCCCTCCAAAGCTTGGGAAGAAAAGGCGAAAAGAGGCACGCCAGAGGAGGAGCCCGACGCCCCAGCGTCGGCGCAGAAGCCCGTCGCCGGCGAGGAACCACGGCGCCCCACGCCCTCGTTCTCCGCCTCGACGTTTCAACCGGTACACCCCTCTCCTGACTCCCCGGGCCCAGATCCTTATGGAGATCAAGGGGCGGGAGGATCTCCCGGCTCCGAGACAGATGCGGAAGATCCCTGGGAAGAGGCCCTCTCGGGCGTACTGTGAGTACCACCGAGACCACGGCCACGACACGGAGGACTGCTTCCAGCTTCGAGACGAGATCGAGGCTCTCATCCGTCGGGGGCGTCTCGGTCGATATGTGAGCGACCGACGTCCCCCCGCGGACCCGCGTCCGGCCGACCCGGCTCCTCCGGAGCCTCGGGAGCAGAATCGACCCGTTGCGGGCGTGATCCATACTATCACTGGGGGCTGCTCTCGGCCTGTGAGGAACGCAGGGGGCTCGGCGGAAGCATCAGGGATGGCCGTCGTAAAGAGGCAGAGGGTCGGCAATGTAATCACCTTTTCTGATGAGGATGTAAAGGGGGTTCAGACTCCCCACGATGACGCCATGGTGATCTCCCTCACTATGGCAAACTATGATGTAAGGCATGTTCTTGTTGATAGTGGAAGCTCAGCTGATATTTTGTTTTACGAGGCCTTCCAAAAGATGAGCTTGTCCAGACAATTGTTGCACAAAACATCCACCCCCCTCATCGGATTCACTGGTGACGCTGTCCCGGCCGAAGGAGTCGTCGAGCTGCTTGTGACTGCGGGCGTTGCACCCGCAGAAGCCACGGTGCAACTCGGGTTCTTGGTCGTCCGTGTTCCCTCGGCCTACAACGCTATCCTCGGACGACCTGGACTGAACGCCCTTCGTGCGGTGGTCTCTACGTACCACTTGCTCATGCGGTTCCCCACGGCGGCTGGGATCGGAGAGGTCCGAGGTGACCAACCGACCGCACGGCAATGTTTCCTAGCGACTCTCAAAGGGAAGAAGCCCGTGGAAGCTCTAAGCGTCGAGTCCCTTGATGCCAGAGACGAGGTGGCCTTGCGGCACGGGGAGCCGGCCGAGGGTGTGGTCGAAGTCCCCCTTGAGGAAGGCCGCCCCGACCGGGCGGTCCGGGTCGGCGCCAATCTCGACCCGGGGGCTCGGGCCCGATTGGTGGAATTCCTCCGAGCCAATGCCGATGTATTTGCTTGGTCGGCGGCCGATGTACCTGGGATCGACTCGGAGGTCATTTCTCACGCCCTCAACGTCGACCCGACCCACCGACCAATAAAGCAGAAGAAGAGACACTGTGCCCCGGATCGGATCCGGGTGGTCGACCAGGAGGTAGACAAGCTCTTGGAGGCAGGATTCATAAGGGAGGTAAGCTACCCCGAGTGGCTGGCAAATGTTGTACTTGTCCGAAAGGCGAGCGGGAAGTGGAGGATGTGCATCGACTATACCGACCTGAACAAGGCGTGCCCTAAGGATAGCTTTCCGCTTCCGCGAATAGACCAACTGGTCGACGCGACTTCCGGATATCAGCTGCTGTCTTTCATGGACGCCTTCTCCGGTTACAACCAGATAATGATGGCCCCACAGGACGAGGAGAAAACTGCCTTTATAACAGACCGGGGGCTGTACTGCTACAAGGTAATGCCCTTCGGTCTGAAGAATGCTGGCGCCACTTACCAGCGCCTCGTCAACAAAATCTTCAAAGAGCAAATCGGCCGGAACATGGAGGTGTACATGGACGATATGCTGGTGAAGAGCTGCCATGCAGACCGGCACATCGCGGATCTGCAGGAGACTTTCACCACCTTGCGGAAGTTTCGCATGAAGCTGAACCCAGCGAAGTGCGCCTTCGGCGCTTCGGCCGGAAGGTTCCTCGGTTTCATTGTCAACCAGCGGGGTATCGAAGCCAACCCAGACAAAATCAAGGCCATCCAAGGTATGTCCCCTCCGACCAAAGTAAAGGAGGTTCAGGAGCTCGCTGAAAGGGTCGCCGCGCTTGGACGATTTGTGGCAAAATCGGCCGAACGCTGCCAACCATTCTTCAAGGTGTTAAAACGCCCGAAAGACTTCCTCTGGACGGCCGAATGTCAAGCAGCATTCGACCAGCTCAAGGAATACCTGGCGTCTCCCCCCTACTGTCCAAGCCGCAAGAAGGGGAGATGCTCTACCTCTATCTGGCGGTCTCCCCAACCGCGGTCAGTGCGGTGCTGGTTCGGGAAGAGGCGAAGCTCCAGAAGCCTGTGTACTACATCAGCCGGGTCCTACGGGATGCCGAGACACGGTACACGAAGGCTGAAAAGATCGCCTTCGCGCTGCTGACTGCGACCAGGAGGCTTTGCCCCTACTTCCAGGCTCATTCGGTCACCCTCTTAACCGATCAACCACTACGGCAGATCCTCAGCAACCCCGAGAATGCGGGACGACTGGTGAAGTGGGCAGTAGAACTCGGTGAGTTCGACATCCGCTACCAGCCTCGACCCGCCATCAAGGCCCAGGTGCTCGCGGACTTCCTCGCTGAGTGCACGGTGCAGGAGGCGGAACCTAAACCGCCGGACACACCCAGCCTCGACCTCCCGATTTGGACGCTTCACATCGATGGGTCGTCCAACCCCGAGGGTGGAGGGGCCGGGCTGGTCCTTACCAGTCCTGATGGAGTGATAGCCGAGTATGCCTTGAGGTTTGGATTTTCAGTGACCAACAACGAGGCAGAGTACGAGGCCCTAGTCACGGGACTCAAACTCACCAGGGAGCTCGGCATTCGGCGTTTGAAGGTCTTCACCGACTCCCAGCTGGTGGTCGGGCAGGTTCGTGGGGAGTTCGAGGCCCGGAGCCCGACCATGCAGAACTACGTCCGGAAGGTGCAAGCACTCATTCCCAACCTCGGCAGTGTCGACATCCAGCAGGTCCCCAGAAGCGAAAATGCCAGGGCCGACAGGTTGTCCCGCTTGGTGGGCACAGAGGCGCACAACTTGTCGAGGGCAATCTACCTGGAGACCCTGGATGCCCCGAGCATCGGCGAGGCTGGAGCGGTGATGGCGATTGATCCGGAGCCATCTTGGATGGACCCGCTCGTCGCCTACCTCGCCGAAGGGATCCTCCCTGAAGACGAAGATCAAGCTCGGCGACTTGTCAAGAAGTCCGCCCACTACGTACTCTATGAAGGGAGGCTGTACCGGACCTCGTTCACCGCTCCCCTCTTAAGGTGCCTCCGCCCCTCGGAGGCGGCCTACGTCCTCGGCGAAGTCCATGAGGGCGTCTGCGGATCGCACTTGGGGGCTAGGTCCTTAGCGCACAAGATCATGAGGCAAGGCTATTATTGGCCTACCTTGTTGGAGGACTCGAAGGATCACGTACGGAAATGCGACGCCTGCCAGCGCCACGCCAACGTCCAGAGAGTCCCTTCTGTCCCCTTGGCACCAATCACCGCGCCCTGGCCCTTCGCACAGTGGGGAATGGATATCCTCGGACCATTCCCCGTCGCTTCAGCTCAGCGGAAATTTTTGATTGTTGCAATCGACTACTTCACCAAGTGGGTGGAGGCAGAGCCGCTGGCCACTATCACGGAGGCGCAAGTCCGGAAGTTCGTGAAGAAAAACATCATTGTCCGATTTGGGGTACCTCGGGTCCTCATCTCGGATAATGGTCGACAGTTCGACAACAAGCATTTCCGTGACTTCTGCGAGGAGTTCGGGATCGAGCATCGGTTCACATCTGTGTCGCATCCCCAAACCAACGGTGAGGCCGAGGTCACAAATCGGACAATCCTCCAAGGAATTAAGGCGCGAATCGGTCGAACGGGGCAAGCTTGGGTCGAAGAACTCGAGAATGTCCTTTGGGCGTATCGGACCACGCATCGGACCCCTACCGGGGAGACGCCTTTCAGCCTAACCTATGGCACGGAAGCGGTTGTTCCCGTGGAGCTCGGACTCCCCTCGCCCCGGGTGGCCGCGCACCGACCCGAGGCCAATTCGGAGCAACTTCGAGGAAACCTAGACCTCTTGAAAGAAGCAAGAGAAATGGCGCAGGTTCGGATGGCGATGTATCAGCGGAGGGTGGCCCGATATTATAACTCCAAGGTCCGACCGAAACTTTTCAGAATCGGAGATCTGGTGCTAAGGCGAGCCAAAGCATCTGAACCCGCGGAAGGTGGGAAGCTGGCGCCAAATTGGGAAGGCCCGTATAGGGTTCGCTGGGTAAACCGACCTGGCTCCTACCAGTTGGAGGCCCTAGATGGTCGAGAAATTCCGAGGAGCTGGAATTCCGCTAACCTGCGGGTGTATTACCAGTAGAACGACAAAGCCAGGAAGACAGTTCGAAAAATGTACAATTCTTTTCGTTTCAATAATTCCTGGTTACAACGGTGTGTTCGTGTGATTACAAAGAATTTCCCAGAGGGGAATTGGGGAGTAAAGAAAACAAGGAAGAGGTGGAGACTCCGTGGAGCTGAAGATCTGGGATCCCGAAACCTCCATCCGAAGCAGCTGCAATCCCACCGGGCGTGGGTGCTCCTCCCCGGAGGCGCCATCGACGCCTCACGCAAAAGACGAAGAGCCGGCGCAGACGAAGAAGAAGTGGACGAAGGAGGAGTTCCCGCTGCCTCCAGAGGAACGCCACCTCCAAGGGATATTCCGGTCCTCCCCAGGAGAAGGGGAGGGAAGGAACACAAGGGAGAAGAGCGCGAGGAGGCGCGAACCCGGATGAAGCGTCTGGCGCAGAGCTCAATCGGGAGGCGGGGCTGAAAGGAGGGGGGATGTGATCCCGGATGAAACGCCTAGAGCGGAGTTCCGCCGGGGAGAACCTCCCTGTTGATCCCAGATGAAACGGCTAGTTGGCGGAAGTCGCGAGGGGCGCGCCTCCCGTTCCACCGGCGGGGGTTTTCCAGCCACACGCCGGAGAGGAGGTCCACGAACCATGGCAACCTGAATAGCTCCGGCTTGACAGGCTCCACCGCGCCTGCACTTATATTTATAGCCAAACTGAGGCCCCCCGGTCGTTCCGATGCGGGTGGCTCCAATAAAGGCGGGCGCACCGAATCCGGAGCCGTTCCGGCTCTCGAGGCGTATCCTCCCACGATCTCCTAAGAGTCGTTCTCCTTAATTGCATTCTTCATGCAGGACACTCCGGGCAACGTGTATCCCGCGGCCCACGTATCTCCGCTCGCGCCCAGGCCGCATCCGCCTCGAAGAGCGCGCGTATCGCGGCCGCTTAACTGACACTCCTTGCAAGCAGCAACTGGCGATCCGATTTTCCAGGTAACGCTTCAATTAGCATTTAATAACCTTCTGGTGTTCTCCAGGCGACGCTTGGAGAAGAGGAGAAACACGATCATAGCTGGCCACGGAGAAATCTCGTCGAGCGGCAAGCGACAGGCGCGTGACCAACGAGCGGAATTCCCCGAAGGCTCGGCCCTCGGATGCCAGGCTAACCCGATGATCATCCCGGGAGCAGACTAGCCTGAAGCCCCGACCGGTCGCCTCGGCTTGTGCCAGCCTTGGCCGACCAACGAGCGGAAACTCCCGAGGCTCGGCCCTCGGATGCCAGGCTAACCCGATGATCATCCCGGGAGCAGACTAGCCTGAAGCCCCGACCGGTCGCCTCGGCTTGCGCCAGCCTTGGCCGACCAACGAGCAGGAATCTCCCGAGGCTCAGCCCTCGGATGCCAAGCTAACCCGATGATCATTCCGGGAGCAGACTAGCCTGAAGCCCCGACCGGTCGCCTCGGCTTGCGCCAGCCTTGGCCGACCAACGAGCGGAATTCTCCGAGGCTCGGCCCTCGGATGCCAGGCTAACCCGATGATCATCCCGGGAGCAGACTAGCCTGAAGCCCCGACCGGTCGCCTCGGCTTGCGCCAGCCTTGGCCGACCAACGAGCGGAATCTCCCGAGGCTCGGCCCTCGGATGCCAGGCTAACCCGATGATCATCCCGGGAGCAGACTAGCCTGAAGCTCCGACCGGTCGCCTCGGCTTGCGCCAGCCTTGGCCGACCAATGAGCGGAATTTCCCGAGGCTCGGCCCTCGGATGCCAGGCTAACCCGATGATCATCCCGAGAGCAGACTAGCCTGAAGCCCCGACCGGTCGCCTCGGCTTGCGCCTGCCTTGGCCGACCAACGAGCGGAATCTCCCGAGGCTCGGCCCTCGGATGCCAGGCTAATCCGATGATCATCCCGGGAGCAGACTAGCCTCAAGCCCCGACCGGTCGCCTCGGCTTGCGCCAGCCTTGGCCGACCAACGAGCGGAATTTCCCGAGGCTCGGCCCTCGGATGCCAGGCTAACCCGATGATCATCCCGGGAGCAGACTAGCCTGAAGCCCCGACCGGTCGCCTCGGCTTGCGCCAGCCTTGGCCGACCAACGAGCGGAATCTCCCGAGGCTCGGCCCTCGGATGCCTAGCCTAGCGCCGGAAGAATTTTCTGAGGCCTAACCCTCGGATGCCTGGCCTAGCGCCGGAAGAATTTCCTGAGGCCTAACCCTCGGATGCCTGGCCTAGCGCCGGAAGAATTTCCTGAGGCCTAACCCTCGGATGCCTGGCCTAGTGCCGGAAGAATTTCCTGAGGCCTAACCCTCGGATGCCTGGCCTAGCGCCGGAAGAATTTCCTGAGGCCTAACCCTCGGATGCCTGGCCTAGCGCCGGAAGAATTTCCTGAGGCCTAACCCTCGGATGCCTGGCCTAGTGCCGGAAGAATTTCCTGAGGCCTAACCCTCGGATGCCTGGCCTAGTGCCGGAAGAATTTCCTGAGGCCTAACCCTCGGATGCCTGGCCTAGCGCCGGAAGAGTTTCCTGAGGCCTAACCCTCGGATGCCTGGCCTAGTGCCGGAAGAATTTCCTGAGGCCTAACCCTCGGATGCCTGGCCTAGCGCCGGAAGAACTTCAAAAGTTAGGAGTCGGCGAGACGCCACCAAAAGTTAAAAAGAGGAAGGACGAAAGTGAAATGAAGAAACACTCTATTTACATTAACTTTCATTGTTTCTGGGCCGAGACCCATACAACTTGGCAAAACGCCAACATACAAAGAAAAGGACAAAGAAAGGTACAGAGGGTCAGCTTGGAGGAACCCCTGGGTCGGGAACGCCGGGCACGTCCGCAAGGGGTAGGGAGGCAGTTGGAGAATCAGCAGGCAATGGCGCCGGAGGGGAGTCGAGGAGGGAGACCCCACTCAGGTCAATCTCGGGGTATTTGGCCGACACCCTGGCCAAGCCTTCATCGAAGCCTAAGACAAAGGAGTCGGACCCCGCGTCCGACATGTCACGGACGAACTCATCGGACCGAGGATAGGCCTGTACCGCCTCCGACATGTCACGGATGAACTCGGCGGACTGACGATAGGCTTGTACCGCCAGACGCCCGATTTCCGCGCTCTTCTCGGCCAGCGCCGCCTCTGCTCGCTCCGTAATCTGAGCTTTTGCCTCCATGACCTTCGCCACAATCCGGTCGTCCGCCTCGGAGGAGACCCTCAGCAGATCAGCCCGAGCCTCCTTGTGCTTCGCCTCGGCAGCAATGCGAGCAGCCTCGGCCTCCTCCAGGCGCGAACGAAGCTCCTGGTCGCTCGCGCGGGACTCCTCCAAGACCGACTCCAATTCGCCCAGCTTGGCTTCAAGAGACCGGGTTCGGTTGCGGGCGTTGTCGGCTGACTGCCGGGCCTTCTCCCACCTCTCCCGGAAGTCGGCAGCCTTCCGGGACTGCTTTTCGGCCCGCTCCTCCGCCTTCCTGATCTCGCTTTCGAGACCCGAGGCAACCTTGAGTTGCTCCTGAGCCTCCAACAGTTGCCTCTCGAGGGCGGCGAAGCCGAGTGCCCGCTCTTCGGCCACCTGGAGCCTCGTCTCGAGGTCCCTGGTCGTCCTCCCCGCCGCAGCCTGGCCTCCCTCCTCTACTGCTTTCAGTCGGCTCTGGGCCCTCGCCAGGAGCCTCGCCTGTTCCTCGTGGCTCTCCTCCAGACGAATCATGTACTGGGCGAGCTAAAAGATAGGAAAAATGAGAGCGTCAGACGGGGATCAATAGAACTTATAAGTGGCGGAAGCGACCAAAAGAACACTCACCGACATAAGACAGACGCAGCTGGCAGCCCCGACGTCAGGGATCCTCATCTGCCGGACCTGCCTATGGTCCTTCTCCAGCAGCACCGTCTCGATGAGGTTTCGGGCGCCGGCGAAAGTGAAGGCCGACCCCGACTTCGCCCCGGAGCCGGACGGTGGTTCTACAGCCTTACCCTTACCCATCGCTTGGGGAAGAGTCATGCTGACCGTGCTCGGGGCGGGGGCCGTTCCAGGAATCGACAGGGTCCCGCTTGGCCGGGGCCTCGGCGCGCCCCTCCTTCTCGTGTCATCCGAAGCCGACCGAGTCGAAGGCCGGGTTGGGGACCGATCGCGTCCAACCCGGCCGTCTCGGGCGCGCTCGGATGACACCTCCGGAATAACGGTAGTCTCATCACCGGAGGGCTGATACAGCGCCAACTGTCGGTCCGAGCCCGCGGCGTCCCCCTGATCGGTGGGTCCGGACCCGTCTGTCGGCGTCGTAGTCGCCTGCTGGCGGGACTTCTTCGCCGGTGGGACCCCGCTCGGAGGAGTCCGTTTCTTCCTCCGGACCGCTTCCAGTAGGGACGTCCTACCAACAGCCATCGCCTTGTCCGACCGCATGACGTCGTCGATTTCTGCAAAAAGGACGAGATGGTCGGAGACTGAGAAGCTGATGGAAAGAAGAAACGAAAGAGGAGAAAAAAGCTAAAAAAGAAGTGGTGGCGGGCTCACGGTCAGCGGGGACCGAGCTCAGACCGACGTTCACCAAGGTGTCCTCAGAAATAAGGCGAGACACCGGGGGGAGCCGGCCCTCGGCAACCAACCCCTTCAAGACGGCGACGCCATCGGATTCCTCCCTCGACAACCTCGATAGGCCGATCGGGGACTTCATCGGCGTCTCCCAGGTTGCCCTGATTCCCCAAGAGGGATCTACGTCAATGAAAAAGAAACGCCCCTTCCAGCCGTGAATGGAGGAAGGAGCCTCCTTGACGAGGCTGTACCCTCGCCGCGCCGCAAAGCACCACCACCCTCTGTCCTGGGGGTGGCCGTTCAGGCCGTAGCATTCCCAAAAGACATTCAGGGTGGCGGGAACCTCGTGCATGCGGCAGAGAACCTGGAAGGCCGTCAGGGCGCGCCATGAGTTCGGCACCAGTTGCGTCGGCGCCACTCTTAAACCCCGAAGCACCTGCACAACTAAGTCCGAGGGGGGAAAGCGGAACCCGGCCCGAAGGATGTCCTCGTTGATGGCGACCTTCCCTGGAGGAGGATGGGACATCCTCTCCTCGGGCCCCGGGAGCGTAACGTTGCAGGCTTCGGGAAGGTGGTACCGGGCCACGAACCTATCTAGGTCTTCGGGGACCAGATCCGACTGAATGCGGTCCGCTCTTACTTCGTCCATACCTAATGGCCAGTGGATCTACGGTCAGGACGGGGCCAAGAAGGGGGAAAGGACCGGAACGACTGAAGTACACTAATATGGAAGGAGAAAGTATGGAGAGAGCAACTCACCGGAAGGGAAGGAAGAACGGCTCCGAGGGCGTCAAAGGAGGAGCGAGCAAACAGTCCGACGGCAACGACAGCAGCGCAAGGGAGAAACTCGAAGATGCCTGCGAAGAGAAAAGCGGACGGGGGAGGGCCCCCGATTAAATAGGCGGAAAGGCGGGTGACGCCTCGGTGACGTCAGAGGACGCCTGGCTGCCGAAGGATCGCTCGCGCCCCAAAGGCGAATCGACGCCATTAAGGAAGGATATCCGCCGAAATCCGCAGACTGCCAGATCAGCGACAACCGCTATACGCCATACAGGAGGCGGGGAGCTCGAAGTGCGCGCGCCTTTCCGAGGGATGGCGGCAATCTCGAAGCATCACTCCCTTCACCCGTTCCCCTCCTGGTTCCAGGCTCGGAAGTGGGGGGCTACTGTTACGGGGGAATTTAGCCACCATGCCCCACGTGACCGGCACGCGCGCCCAGGAAGACTACGGCAGTCCCTTGATCCAGCAATCCGACCCCGAGTCGGATATCTTCGGCTCCGCAGCCCGACCCCGAGTCGGCTGCCCCTTGATCCAGCAATCCGACCCCGAGTCGGATATCTTCGGCTCCGCAGCCCGACCCCGAGTCGGCTGCCCCCTGATCCAGTCATCCGACCCCGAGTCGGCAATCTCCCGACAACGACAGGCTATTCCCCTGAGGCACGCCGCGGCCCCCTGCTCCACTACTCCCTGCAACGGTCGCATCCGGCGCTGCTCCACGATCCCCTGTAACAGCCGTACAAAGCGGAGCCCCACTACGCCCTGTCATGGCCGTACCCAGCGCTGCCCCACGACGCCCTGTAACGGCCATGCCAGTGGCAACTCCATCGTGCCACACGATGACCAACCCCCCAGAAAGACCCCCCAGCCTGGTATATATGCGGCTGGGGGGGAGAAGGGGGAAGGTAAGCAAAGGTTTTCCAGAGTATTCTCTTACCTGCTGCTGCTATCTCTCCTTCTCCTTCAATCTCCTCTGACTTGATCGTCGGAGGGCCCCCACTACCCCAGTGGTGGTGCGAGGCTTGCTTGCAGGTTTCCCGGTGGAAGGTGGAGCGCAATCAACCCAACTCCAAGGGAACCCCGTTCACACCGCTGTGCCAATCGTTCTCGGTTTGGACCACCAGCAACACTGCATAAAAGAAAATTTGGCTATTAGTATATGAATTGACTAAATACATTAGACTTGGACTTTAGTCTAAAGATACTCCCACTATTTTATACAAATTGGTAGCCTCTACCTCCAATTCGAAAAATTACTCTTAATTCTTTAGTGGGCACTGGAACCCAATAGATTGCATATAGGCCCGAGTGTGGCTTGGCTAACCCATATGCACCTGTTGGTAGGTTCTAAACCAGTTGCTTCACCAAGTAACTTCTAGTGATAATTTTGCCCTAGGTTCTTCGGCAGGCATGTGGCGCCTCCACCGAATACCCTAGTCAGGTCCAACCATTAAATGATAGGGTTAAGTCTAATCAACTAATAGACGACCAAGCCCGAGTGTGGCTCGACTCACCTGACCGTCTATTGAAGGTACACTTAACTCATCATATATTGAATGACAATTCCAATGCTTGATAAGTACCAGGCGTGTGGCGCCTCCAATAATTATCAAAACATTGGACCCATTATCACCCAACTTAATGGGAGGCTATGATCTAGTTATCCCCATAACCATTTCATTTTAAGGACCTAATAATTTTAGAGGATTTCTTAATTAGGATAGATAAGAAGATTCGGTTAGTCTAATTTCTTCCACTGACTTCACCAAATCAGATTAGACTCAAACCGGTTAAGGAGGCACCTAAATCAGTTAAACTGATTTTCCTTATAGGCATGGGCTAACTCGAATCATTAAGTGATCCAATCAAAATGTGATTGACCATGTCGGCCAGGTAAGTGAGATCGGTGGAAGAGATATGCCATTAACTCGAGAAAGACGAATCAGTGCGAGTAGCTTCCAATTAAAAACCATCGGTCAAAACTGCCAAACTTACCTTAGACACCAACTGGTTAATCAATTTCGATTTGATTACTCAAATTACTCGGGCTAGACCTCTAAGCCTAAATCAAGTTCCATCTTGGTCTAATCAAAGACATGGACTTGATCCATTTACAACTATTGTAAATTGACCTAGAATTTTCTTGACCTAATCTAGTTACTACTTAATTAGATTTGATCAATTAATTCTATTTGTCCATGTATGATTCTAATCTTAGGTCTAACCCAATCCTAGGAACTTGATTCAAGCTAACCCATATGCCCAAAGAATTATGCAATGTCAATTAATTGAGTTACAATTCTATTTCATAACACTTAATTCTCAATTAAGTTTAGACTTATGAAAGTTTTGATCATTGCATATTTCTTTTAATTACATATTAATTACAATCTTTCAGTTCTTAAAACATATTTTCAGATCTGAGTTTTTATAATTAATCACATGTAATCAGATTTAATTCATGTTTAAGTCATTATGTTTTATGTTCATGCATCACATATACATAACAACATGAATGAATACAAACAACATACATCTTATGTATTTATTTTTTTTACTTTTATTTTCAGATCTGATTTGTTTATTAAAATCAGAGATCATATGAATCATAAACTTTATTTAGATCTAATCTAAACAATATTATGATTTCAGATTTATTTATGTTATAAATCTTAACACAAACATGCATCATATGCATTCAAAATTTCAGATCTAGTTAATCATGCATAATCAGCAATTAAATCAATCATAAAAAATACTTTAGATCTAATCTAAGCATGCTCATGATTTCAGATTTAATTAAAAAATTAAAACATAAAAGTTTAAATATGAACCTGGCTCTGATACCACTGAAAGTAAATCCTAGGTTCTTCGATGTTTAGCATTCTGAATTTTTTTTTTTTTTTTGAAAACCATGGCTGAACCTGATCGGGTTGCCTACATACCCCTTCACAAGGGGGATCAAGCCACACGTAGTTCTTTTTAAGTTTCAAAAATGCAGTGGAAAAATGAATCAAACAATTTAATTCATGCATGCTTACAAGATCAAATCTAGAAATCAGCACATTAAGAGCACATAGGATTATTCCGAAATTGTTTAAACAATTATGCTAAAACTTTTATGCATGATTAACTATCAGATCTGAAACTTAAGAACTCTATTCCAATTAATCTCCGAATATCCATCGAATGGATTCTGGAGATATCTCCGTGAGGAGCCCCAAAAGAGGGTAAAACCTCGGAGAATCGGATCTAGATCTTGACACCATAATAAATGATTAATGTTAGTGTTGCCCAGATAGACAACCCAAGAGGGGGGGTGAATTGGATTTTAAAATAATTTAGATGATTAAAATGATGTGGTTGATTAATTAAAAACTATTGCAAGTTATTTAATTAATGCTAAGTGCTGTGAGTGATGTGAGGGGAAGAAGAAGAGAGACAATCCAATGCAAACACAGAGTTTTATAGTGGTTCGGAGCTACCCCTTGCTCCTACGTCCACTCCCCAAGTCTCTCTTGGGAATTCACTATAACCCCCTTGGATTACAGCCGGTTGTTTTGCAAGCTCACAACCAAACTTGTTGTTTTACGAGCTCACAACGAACTCGGTCGGTTTTTCCAGGCTCACCGACTAGAACCAACCCCGATTGTTTTCCCGGGCTCACAATCAAACCCTTACACACGTTGGTTTTTAACTTGGCTCACCAACCAACCTTAATCCCCTTGATTCAATCCTCCGATTGAACCAAGTAAATACAAGTTACAGAAAGAAAACAGAAAATAAGCTTCTCAAAAGCAGATTTAAAACAATATAATCAAAGAGGAGTTTAGAAGCCCTCAAACGCTTTTAAGCTGGAGAAGAGCTAAGGCTTCTTGAACTCCGGTCTCCTCTTGAATGTGTAGTCGACTTGAATGCTGGAGGAGAAGGCTTTAATTGCTGGGAAGATGTAGGTGGAGCAGTAAATGCAGATCTTTCCTTTTTCGTTGAAGAGCACGTTGCAGAGCTTGAATCCTTGATTAGTTGGAGTGGAATGACTGTTCTCTACCTTGCTACAGTCTTCTGTGGCTATTTAAGCCAACCCCCACGGAAACTAGCCGTTAGAGTGCTTTTTCTGCCCGTTCTGCACACTCTGCGCAGCCTGACAATATGACCGTTGGTGGGTTGGAGTCGACTCGCGCGATCAGGAGTCGGCTCGGCTGTAGCGGGAGTCGACTCAAGCTTTTCCGGAGTCGACTCGGCAACTGTTCCAAATTTGAATTAAAGTTGCCGTCACGACTGGGAGTCGACTCGTCTTGACCTGGAGTCGACTCGCCAACTTCTAGAGCTGACCTGGCAATTTTGGAGTCGGCTCATCCACTGAAGTCCGTGGATCCAATTTTGAATTTTGTCCACTCGAGTCGACTCGACTGTCCTTGGAGTCGACTCGAATCTCAGAGCCCGAACTCCCGATTCTCTGTCTTTTGGCTCATCCAGTCTTGGAGTCGACTCGAACTGTCTGGGAGTCGACTCGAATCTCAGAGGCAGTAACTTGGTTTTCTGTCTGTCTTGGGGTCGCGGTGTCTTGGAGTCGACTAGCGTAATGCGGGAGTCGACTCGAATCTCAGAGTCCCAAAAATGCTCTCTGACTTTTTTCTTGTGTTCCGCTGAGAGTCGACTCATGCTTTCTTTGGAGTCGACCTGCCAACCATCGGAGTCGACTCGCGTTCCACTGGAGTCGACTCGAATCTCAGACCCGAAAAACTGCTCTCTGACTTTTCTTTGTGTACCTCTTGGAGTCGACTCTTACTACCCTGGAGTCGACTCGTTGAACATTGGAGTCGACTCGCGCACTTCAGGAGTCGACTCGTTGACAGGTTCTGAGATGAGGCTTTCTGTTCTTCTTTCTGTTCTCAGTCGGAGTCGACTCGTACTAGTCTGGAGTCGACTCGAGCTCGTGCCAGTGAACTTGATACGCTTGGAGTCGACTCGTGATACTTGGGAGTCGACTCGAGTCTCAGACTTTGGTTCAGCAGACTTCTTAACTTATCCAAAATACTATGAACCAAAATCTAGAGACACTTGGACAGGATTTTCACTGAAACATTCAATTGAATTCATTAGTAATCACAAGATATACTCAAATGCTTTGAGCTCATCAAAATCAAATGGGGTTTTAATCAATCACTCCACAATCTCCCCCTTTTTGATGATGACAAAACTTTGAGTATATGTAAAATGACTTGCTCAATAAATAATGAAATAAAATCCATAAATAAATTCAAATGTCTGATAATTTAATTTATCCAAGTTTGAAAGGAGTGAAACAACAAATTTTGGAGTTAAAGCTCCCCCTTTCATTCGGAATTATATAAGCCTTCATATTATGCAATCAATTGTTTGGCTTATATGTCATTAATGATTTAGCTTGATTAAAATTCAGATTCTCCCCCTCAACATATGCATTCAACTATGTTTTGATTCTCTGAATTTCCTTTTAATGCTTTGAAGTTTTTGAACTGAATTTTTTGTTTTTAGAGGGAAAATCTGTCAATTTGTTCTTGAGTAGGATTCAGCTAATCTCCGAATATCCCTTAAATAGATTCTGGAGATTACTCCATTAGGAGCCCCAAAAGAGAGATAATGAGCCTCGAGGTACCGAATCCACTTAGAACAAATTTGTGTGTGTTTTTAAGAGTTTATCTTTTTATTTATTTCCATTGATTTCTTTTACATATTTTTTTTTCATATTTCTCCCCTTTTACACATTTTATACATATTTCTCCCCCTTTTTGTCATCATACCAAAAAGGAGCTAATCAACCACAATCAATGGCACAACCAATCATCAAATGGCACATAATTGAAGATAAGATGTCTACTCATTGTATTGATATGAATTGAAGTAGATTTGAGCATACAATAAGTAAAGTAAAACAATACAAAACAAAACTCAAACACATCTATGTCCTCCTCGAGGATGAAGCTCCCCCTCTCGAGGATGCATCTTCTCCTCTGGAGGATGTGGCTCCTCCTCTCGAGGATGTGGCTCCTCCTCTCGAGGATGGTGCTCCTCCTCTCAATCGGCTCTGCTCCATGAGGAGGGTGAGTGCATCTGTGACATGGCCAAGCTGTGTGATGATAGACGTGGTGGCTCTGCTATGTGTAGTGGAGAGCTCTGTCACCGACGCCTGAAGCCCAGTCACCGATGTCTGAAGTGCGTCCAGCTTGTCGATGAGTACATTCGACAAGCGCTCGGCCCCCTCGGTGGTGGTGTGCATGTCACGACCTATCTCCTCTCGCATCTGTCGAGTGGAGCTCGTGACCTCACTCATGCTGTGGAACTGGGCCTGGACCAAACTCCGGACATTGTAGATCTCTTTCCCGTACATGAGCCGTCATGTCAGTCACGGCTGTCAAGGAAGGGACCAACTGAGAAGATACGGGTGCAGGAGTGGGAGCAGGCACCGCACCTCGGAGCTCCCGAAGCAGCTCATCCCTCACCTCTCTGACTATCTCCTGTCGCAGCTCCCGGAGCTGCTCAGGATCAATCCGGACCGCCATAGAGGGTGGTGCCGAGGAGGAAGGTCCGGCGAAGGTGGTAGGAGCAGGAGGAGTGGATGGGAGGTCTGGATGGTCTGGAAGGTCTGGGTAGTCTGAATCGGGCTCAGGACTAGGTGAAGGTCTGGTGGTCTGAGCGGTGAGGGACGACTTCCTAACCCAGATCCCTTCTCTCTTCCGAAACCCCATCCTGTGCATGGTCCCCGTACACAAGCGATCTGTCCATCGCAATGCACGAGAGGGTTCCCTCTCAGGAATGGGAATCTCGTACTCCCTAAAGAGAAGAGTAAAAATCATGCCGTATGGGAGGGTGAGCCTAGGTCTATCTAGGGGCTCACACATATACCTATAGATGAGTTTGGGAAAGTTGACCGGGGTGTCCTGAAGAATGTAAGACATAATAGCTAGGTCCCTCTCATTTACAAAATCAAATCTTCCTGTCTTAGGGAAGATGGACCTGGACAGAATACTCAAAAGGATTCTCACTTCAATAGGAAGTGAGCTAGCAGATACCTCGTCTAGGGGGGACTGAGGTGGATGCCCTAAGACGACCGTAAGGGCCTCAACTCTATCCTCAGGGTGTGCGGGAGCCACCCCTACTAATGGAAGGTGGAGGATGTGGGCAATGAGATCCTCCGTGACACGCACAGGGACACCTACTACTGTGCCCTCGATACCTCCATCTCCCCGATGGACGGTACTATAAAACTCTTGAACAAGGCCAGGGTAAGTGGGAAGGTCCAAAGTGAGGAAGTACTCTAGGCCCTGGGCTCTAAGCCTATCACCTATGGTGAACCCTTCCCGGGAGAGATAGTCAAAGTCGACATACCTCCCGGTGGTGACGGCCTTCCCGGCCAACGGCCTTGCGGGAACCGCCCTAGGCGGGGAACGAGCCGGAGGTGGTTGCCTCGCGGGATCGTGCCGCGCCTTGGAGCGCCGCTCGGGACCGGCCTCGGGACGGGACCTCTTCCTAACCACGGTCTTACGAGGCATCTTGACCTAAACGGGAAGAAACACCTAAAGGACGGAGAAAGGTCGACGGAGGAGACTCGGGACGGACCGGAGACGACCTAGGAACGGACGAAAACCCTAAGAACCGGTGAAAAATCGATCGAACAGAGGTTGGAGACGATCGGGGACGACCTAGGAGTCGGCTCTAGGGCTTTTTGAACAGTGGCGGCTTGAAAGAAAAGTGTTTGCGAAACGACAAACCTAGGGTTAAAAAGTCGGATCCCGACTGCGAGTCGACTCCCCTGAGTCGCGAGTCGACTCGACCTCGAGTCGACTCCAGAATATGCGCGAGTCGACTCTCCTTATGCGCCTGTAGACTTCGAGTCGACTCCCGACAATGTGCGAGTCGACTCCCGCAAATGCGCGAGTCGACTCCCGCAAATGCGCGAGTCGACTCCCCCTTAGGAGCCGGCTCTGAAACTTACTCGAGTCGTCTCTAACCTTGGCACGCACCTAAAAGTCATGCTATAACCGTGCCAAATGAGGGAAAATCACCTAATTGGGATCTGATTTGATGATCATTGAATAGAAACTCTATTTTAACCGCATTCTAATCATCAAAATCAATTAATCTAGTAGAAACTCCCACTAGGATGGATCAATCACTCCTAATCCCCTCCTAAGCACGCTAAACCTCTCTTCACTTAGGGGTTTTGTAAAAATATCTGCTAATTGATTATCAGTACAAACAAATTGGAGTGACACATCACCATTCAATACATGATCTCTTATGAAGTGATGTCTTATCTCAATGTGTTTAGTTCTTGAATGTTGAATTGGATTTTTAGTTAGATTTATGGCACTTGTATTATCACAATTAATGGTGATTTTATCTTGTTTAATCCCATAATCTTCTAATTGTTGTTTAATCCACAAGATTTGAGCACAACAACTCCCGGCTGCCACATATTCAGCTTCTGCAGTGGATAATGCAACCGAGTTTTGTTTCTTGCTAAACCATGAGATTAGGTTTTCTCCTAGAAACTGACACGACCCGCTGGTACTTTTTCTATCAAGCTTACATCCAGCGAAGTCTGAATCTGTGTACCCTATTAAGTTTAGGCTAGATTCTTTAGAGTACCATAGCCCTATGTTCTTAGTTCCTATTAAGTATTTAAAAATTCTCTTAACTGCAGCTAGGTGTGATTCTTTAGGATTAGCCTGATATCTAGCACACATGCAGACACTAAACATAATATCAGGTCTACTTGCAGTAAGATACAGTAAAGATCCTATCATACCTCTATAAAGTTTTTGATCTACAGATTTACCTGATTCATCTTGATCTAATTTGCATGATGAGCTCATGGGGGTGCTGATTGACTTGTTTCCCTCCATATCAAACTTCTTGAGCATCTCCTTGATATATTTTGCTTGATTGATGAAGATTCCTCCTTCAGATTGTTTGATTTGAAGCCCTAGGAAGTAGTTCAGCTCTCCCATCATGCTCATCTCAAACTCACTCTGCATCAAATCAGCAAACTCTTCGCAGAGGCGATTGTTAGTAGCACCGAAAATGATATCATCAACATAAATCTGTACTAATAGCATCTCCTTATTTTGTTTTTTCAGAAATAATGTTGTGTCTACATTTTCCTTAGAGAATTCATGTTCTAATAGGAATTTACTAAGTCTCTCATACCATGCTCTAGGTGCTTGTTTTAATCCATAAAGTGCTTTGTTCAGTTTATACACATGATTAGGGTATTGATGATTTTCAAAACCAGGAGGTTGTTCTACATACACTTCCTCATTAATATATCCATTTAAAAATGCACTTTTTACATCCATTTGAAATAGTTTGAAATCCTTAGAGCATGCATATGCTAATAATAGTCTAATAGCCTCAAGTCTAGCTACGGGAGCAAAGGTTTCATCAAAATCTATGCCTTCTTCTTGATTATAACCCTTTGCCACTAGTCTAGCCTTATTCCTTATAACAATTCCATTTTCATGTAGTTTATTTTTATATATCCATTTTGTACCTATAATTGGATATTCAGAAGGCCTCTCTACTAGATCCCACACTTTGTTTCTAGTAAATTGGTTTAGTTCTTCTTGCATTGCATTTATCCAATTTACATCATTTTCGGCTTCTTCTATATGTTTGGGCTCAAAGTGTGAAACAAAAGCTAGATGGTTATTCAAATTTCTAAGTGAAGCTCTAGTCCTAACCGGTTGAGATGGATCATCTAGAATGAGTTCCTTAGGATGCCCGTGAGCATACCTCCAAGCTTTTGTTAGCCCATGATCCACAATAGGCTCTTGGCTTGATGATGCTTCTTCAATCAATTTTTGATTATCATCTTGTAATCCCATCTCATCTATCTTTTCTTCAAGTATTTCAACATCATCATCAAAATTAACCTTCTTACTAGATGAGATGTCACTAGAGTCATCAAAAACAACATGTATAGATTCTTCTATAACTAGGGTTCTTTTATTAAAGACTCTATAGGCTTTACTAGTTGTAGAATAACCTAAGAATATTCCTTCATCAGATTTAGGATCAAATTTTCCTAGATTATCTTTTCCATTATTATGTACAAAACACCTACATCCAAAGACATGAAAGTAATTAACTTTTGGTTTTCTGTTTTTCCAAAGTTCATAAGGTGTTTTCTTTATAATAGGTCTTAATAAAACTCTATTTAATATGTGACAAGAGGTATTAATGGCTTCTCCCCAAAAGTACTTAGGGAGGTTACTTTCACATAACATAGTCCTAGCCATTTCCTCTAATGTTCTATTCTTCCTTTCCACAACTCCATTTTGTTGTGGTGTCCTAGGTGCAGAAAAATTATGGGTTATCCCCTTTTTACTACAAAATTCGTCAAATAATTGATTTTCGAATTCGGTACCATGGTCACTTCTAATGGCTATGACTGAAGACTCTCTAGCATTTGTTACTTCCTTATGGAACTTCTTAAACATAGAAAATGCTTGATCCTTATGCGCTAGAAACATGACCCATGTGTACCTAGAGTAATCATCTACTATAACTAGACCATATTTATTTCCACCTAGGCTTGTTGTTCTAGTTGGACCAAATAGGTCCATGTGTAGTAATTCTAGAGGCCTAGAAGTAGAGACACATTTTATGGATTTAAAAGAGTTCCTAGATTGTTTGCCAAATTGACATGCTTCACATATTTTGTTCTTTTCAAATTTTAATTTTGGCAAACCTATCACGGAGTCTCTTTTAACTAGTTTAGTTATTGTGTCCATGCTTGCATGACCTAACTTACGGTGCCATAACCAACTAGCATCATTATCTTTAGTTTCATTTACAACTAGACATTGGTTATGTTTTGCAAGATCTTCTAGGTCTACAACATATACATTTCCACGTCTAATTCCTTTAAAAACTAAACTATTATCATTAGGATTTGTTATAATGCATAGTGATGGTTTAAATATAACATCATATCCTTTATCACATAATTGACTAATGCTTAACAAGTTATGCTTGAGACCATCAACATATCTAACATTATCTACAAAAGTAGAAGGGGTGATTTGAACTTTACCAATACCAATGATGTGACCTTGGTTGTTGTCTCCAAACGTCACATCACCTTCCTTCTTAGCTTCAAGGGTGAAAAATTGATCTTTATCACCCGTCATGTGCCTTGAGCAGCCACTATCCAAATACCAGCAGTTTTTGTTGACTTTGGCTGCAAGACACTCCTACACAAGCAAATCATGTCATCTTAGGTACCCAAGTTTTCTTGGGTCCTTCATGGTTAGTCAAGTTGGTTCCTTTTGGAACCCATACCTTTTTAATTTTTTTTTTAGTTTTACTTTTCCTAAAATTACACACATTTGCTTTATGACCTACTGTACCACAACAAAAGCAGGTTATTTTCTTAATTTTAGTTTCTCCAGCTTTAACAAAGAAGTTACTAAGAAGTTTTTGTTTATTTCTTGGTTTATATCCTAAACCCGCTTTATTAAATACGGCTCGTTGATTATTAAGTATCATATTTAACTTTTCAGAACTATACGTAAACTTTTCAACTAAAGGTTTGTATTTTCCAAGTTCTTTAGTTAATGTTTGATTTTCTGCTTTTAAATCATTTAGTTCTTTTGTGAGATCCTTGTTTAAGATTTGTTTATGGTTTTTAAGTTCTGAAAGTTCCTTAGTTAGTTTTTCATTATCTTTCGTTAAGTTGTTAGTCTTCTTAATTAAGAGTTGGTTGCTTGTCTTAAGTTCTAGATTTTCTTTGGTAAGATTATCTTTATCCTTAATTAATGAATCATGCTTATGAATGTAAGTTTGGTTAGTTACTTTTAGTTCTCTGTTTTTAACATTTATATTCTTATATTCAATCATTAATTCATTAAACGCATCATAAAGTTCATCAAATGTAAAATCAAAATGCGTATCGGAAGTTACCTCGTTTTCGTTGGCCATGAAGCAGAAATTGGCCTTCTCTTCTTGTTCTTCATCCGATGATGAAGATGATGCGTCGGAGTCCGATAAGGTGGTGACAAGGGCTTTCTTCTTCTTCTTGTACTTGCTGCCCTTCTTTAGTAAGGGACACTCAGCTCTGATGTGTCCCGGCTTTTTGCACTCATAGCACCCAATCCCCTCATTTTCTCTTTTCTTACCTTTGTCCTTGCGGTAGGAATTTGAGGGGCCTCTCCTTTGATGATAGGACTTCTTGTGGTTGATAAATTTCTTGAACTTGCGCACAAGAAGTGCCTCACCACCATCTTCCTCATCTTCTTCTTCTTCACTACTGCTACTGCAAGATAAATCTTTGTTAGATGAAGCAGATTTTAAAGCTATTACCTTTTTCTTATGGGAGGACTCTTCCTCGTTGTGTTGTTTCATGGTGAGCTCGTGCGTCATAAGGGATCCAAGAAGCTCCTCAAGTGGTAGCTTGTTCAAGTCCTTGGCTTCTTGGATTGCCGTCACTTTAGCTTTCCACGACCTTGGTAGACACCGAAGGATTTTTCTGACAAGCTCACTGTTAGTATAGTTCTTGCCAAGGCTTTTTAGGGCATTGACAATATCAGTAAACCTAGTGAACATGCATGTGATTGTTTCATTTGAATCCATTTTAAATAGTTCATATTTATGAACCAAGATGTTTATTTTGGATTCCTTGACTTGATTCGTGCCCTCATGGGTCACTTCAAGTCTGTCCCAAATTTCTTTTGCAGAATTACAAGTTGAAACCCTATTGAATTCATTACGGTCTAAGGCACAATAAAACACATTCATAGCTTTAGAGTTTAATTGTGCCTTCCTCATGTCATGTTCATCCCAATCCGTTTCTAGTTTGGGTACCTTGACACCATCTACATATATGGATGGGATGTATGGGCCATTCACTACAATGGTCCACATCTCATAGTCTTGGGCTTGGATGAATATTCTCATCCTAGCCTTCCAGTATGAGTAGTCGGATCCATTGAAGAAAGGGGGTCTTTGGGTGGACTGACCCTCAATGTGAGAAGATCCAAATGGGGTTGTCATTTTGATCTTTTAACTCTTGAGTGGAAGAGTTTTTGGCTCTGATACCACTTGTTGCCCAGATAGACAACCCAAGAGGGGGGGTGAATTGGGTTTTAAAATAATTTAGATGATTAAAACGATGTGGTTGATTAATTAAAAACTATTGCAAGTTATTTAATTAATGCTAAGTGCTGTGAGTGATGTGAGGGGAAGAAGAAGAGAGACAATCCAATGCAAACACAGAGTTTTATAGTGGTTCGGAGCTACCCCTTGCTCCTACGTCCACTCCCCAAGTCTCTCTTGGGAATTCACTATAACCCCCTTGGATTACAGCCGGTTGTTTTGCAAGCTCACAACCAAACTTGTTGTTTTACGAGCTCACAACGAACTCGGTCGGTTTTCTCAGGCTCACCGACTAGAACCAACCCCGATTGTTTTCCCGGGCTCACAATCAAACCCTTACACACGTTGGTTTTTAACTTGGCTCACCAACCAACCTTAATCCCCTTGATTCAATCCCCCGATTGAACCAAGTAAATACAAGTTACAGAAAGAAAACAGAAAATAAGCTTCTCAAAAGCAGATTTAAAACAATATAATCAAAGAGGAGTTTAGAAGCCCTCAAACGCTTTTAAACTGGAGAAGAGGTAAGGCTTCTTGAACTCCGGTCTCCTCTTGAATGTGTAGTCGACTTGAATGCTGGAGGAGAAGGCTTTAATTGCTGGGAAGATGTAGGTGGAGCAGTAAATGCAGATCTTTCCTTTTTCGTTGAAGAGCACGTTGCAGAGCTTGAATCCTTGATTAGTTGGAGTGGAATGACTGTTCTCTACCTTGCTACAGTCTTCTGTGGCTATTTAAGCCAACCCCCACGGAAACTAGCCGTTACACTGCTTTTTCTGCCCGTTCTGCACACTCTGCGCAGCCTGACAATATGACTGTTGGTGGGTTGGAGTCGACTCGCGCGATCAGGAGTCGGCTCGGCTGTAGCGGGAGTCGACTCAAGCTTTTCCGGAGTCGACTCGGCAACTGTTCCAAATTTGAATTAAAGTTGCCGTCACGACTGGGAGTCGACTCGTCTTGACCTGGAGTCGACTCGCCAACTTCTGGAGCTGACCTGGCAATTTTGGAGTCGGCTCATCCACTGAAGTCCGTGGATCCAATTTTGAATTTTGTCCACTCGAGTCGACTCGACTGTCCTTGGAGTCGACTCGAATCTCAGAGCCCGAACTCCCGATTCTCTGTCTTTTGGCTCATCCAGTCTTGGAGTCGACTCGAACTGTCTGGGAGTCGACTCGAATCTCAGAGGCAGTAACTTGGTTTTCTGTCTGTCTTGGGGTCGCGGTGTCTTGGAGTCGACTCGCGTAATGCGGGAGTCGACTCGAATCTCAGAGTCCCAAAAATGCTCTCTGACTTTTTTCTTGTGTTCCGCTGAGAGTCGACTCATGCTTTCTTTGGAGTCGACCTGCCAACTATCGGAGTCGACTCGCGTTCCACTGGAGTCGACTCGAATCTCAGACCCGAAAAACTGCTCTCTGACTTTTCTTTGTGTACCTCTTGGAGTCGACTCTTACTACCCTGGAGTCGACTCGTTGAACATTGGAGTCGACTCGCGCATTTCAGGAGTCGACTCGTTGATAGGTTCTGAGATGAGGCTTTCTGTTCTTCTTTCTGTTCTCAGTCGGAGTCGACTCGTACTAGTCTGGAGTCGACTCGAGCTCGTGCCAGTGAACTTGATACGCTTGGAGTCGACTCGTGATACTCGGGAGTCGACTCGAGTCTCAGACTTTGGTTCAGCAGACTTCTTAACTTATCCAAAATACTATGAACCAAAATCTAGAGACACTTGGACAGGATTTTCACTGAAACACTCAATTGAATTCATTAGTAATCACAAGATATACTCAAATGCTTTGAGCTCATCAAAATCAAATGGGGTTTTAATCAATCACTCCACAGTTAGATTAATACCTTTTATGATGGATGAAACTTATGGATCTGATCCTTGACTTCGCAGCCACGTACATGAATGGCCTCTACGAGAAGTACAAGCGAAGCCCTAGGTAGATCGTCTTTTGTGGGAGTGCTAGCTCGCGCAGGAACGCTGCAATGGCTGAAACTTTCTCCTTCTAAATACTCAACCTTTGATTGTTATTCAAGAAGATGGAGGATGGACGTGAGAAAGAAGGAGAAGAAGGGATGGAGGCCCTCAGGAAATTTTTTTAGATTTTTTTGAAACCTCTAAATATGGTATATCTTGAACCCAAGGCATGGGGGTCTTTTATAGCCAAAAGACCATCCCACGTCTCACACCTAATTTAGCCAACTAATTTGGCTGATAAAATTTCTAAAAAATTCTAATGGTTTGGCAGCTAAGAGGAGATAAACATATCCAAATTTTGTGTATTTTGGATCCCTAAAAGATAGGAATTCATGCATCCAAAGTTCAGCCGCAGACCACCCTATTTCATGCACCATGCAATCCCTACAAATTAGAAAATTCATCTAAATCTTTCTAGAAAGATTTAAGGCGCCATTTTTATAGAAAATATAGCCCCACGCCTCCTCTATTCTCACACTAATTTTTGTCTAAAAATAAAGAGGATAGGCATAGAAAATATTAGGGATAAATTAAGGTGTCATTCTTCTCCAAGAAGATAAGGATAGGTTCCTAAAATTTAGGGATTCTTCTCCTTATCCAATTCTGATTATTTGGACTCATAATCCTTGTCAAATAAGGTCTTCTAATTGATTTGGATCAATCCCAATTCAATTGGGTCAAGTCCCATCAATTGGGTCAAGCTCAATCTACTTGGGTTGAACCCAATCCAAATAGGTCGAAACCCTGATGCAGCCCAAATTGAATCCTATTCAATTTGGCTCAACCTAAGCCCAATTACTCAATCAAATTGAGTTCATTAGCAATCTAATTGCTAATTAGTCCTCCAATAATTCAATAATTACTTTAATGCAACTTTTGCTTTGGATAATTTGTCAATCGAATTGACCAAATTATCCCTGAATGATTCTTAATCATCAATCAGCCATTTGATCAACCTAGAAACTTCTATGCGTGTGACCTCATAGGTTCGAACCTAAGTCGGTAGTATAGGAACGTCTTCCTATACTAATCGATGTGACCATCTAGCAATGGTACCCGACGTCCGGATAGGCCGAATATATGCGAAGCAAATATTCTGGAACCCTGGACTATGGTTACTGTATAATTCAATCCCTTTGACTCCTAATACTAGGATGACTTAGAGCTCACTGTCAACCCTATAATTAGTACATCCATTATGTGATTAACTTTAGATATCCCGTGACTCCTCACTGGGATTACCCTGGCCAAGATTTTGCTAAATTAATCACAAGACATTATCTTCTGTTTCTAGGAGGCATCAATTCCATCTCGACTCACAACTGACTACGCAAATACTTGACTGCACCCAGTGACCTTCCATCACTGAATTAGAAATTTAGGTAGTCCAGTACCAAAGTACAGTGAGTTGCTTGCTAGTCATAGGTTGCGATCTCAGGTCAGAGGGCCAAACTTATACCCATATCCACTCGAAACATCTCTTGACAGTAGAGCATTCCGAAATTGGTCACGTTCAGTGAAATGTACTCCTACACTTCGCCTGTATGGCATACCAGTGTCTCCACACTCCTTGTTAAGAGGACAACCAACGTATATGTCACACAACGACCTAATCTCGATAATGTTGTCGTCCTAGTAACAACATATCATTTGGTCGCGAACAAGTTTAAGGACTCAAAGATAAATTCTCCTTTATAATAACATAAGTCCTAAGGACTTCATCATATAAGAGTTCATTTGAAGATGAAATGATGAATAATGCCAAATAATACTTTATTAATTTGTCAATTTATTTACAAAATTCAATCTTCAATATGCTGACGATTGATATTTAGGATACAATTTCCAACAAACGCATCGTGACCCCCCCACTTACTTGGGAGCTTATCTGGTCAACTCAGTTCATTAGACCGGATTGGAGGCTTAGGTGCCCTCTTCAAACCAGTAGGAGCTGTCTAGTGATTTTAGGATAAACACAAGGATTTGATGTGTTTTTCCTTTAGTGCATGCTTGACTGTACTTGACTGATCCAACAGGTTTTAGTGTATGCTAGGATTTTGTTCCAGATCTCCTGAATTAGTACCTTTTGATTATGAAATAGAGCGTTCTATTAGGACCATTCGAGCCGAAATCCGCATCTATAGAACCATAGAATCTGCTCCACCTGTCGAGATGGCTGAAGAACAACCCAAGCTATTAAAGGAGTACTTTACTCCTTCCATTTATACCTCTCCATCTTGTATTCAACTACCTGATACCACTGCTGCTATACAGTTTGAAATTAAGTCTAGTGTCATCCAAATGCTTCTCTCTTTTTATGGACTTAACAATGAAGACTCATACAAACATTTAGATGAGTTCCTTGAGATCTGCACCACTGTCAAAATTCAGAACTTCACGGATGATGCTCTGAAACTTAGGCCGTTTTCCTTTTTTCCTTAAGGATAGAGCTAAGCAGTGGCTCCATTTATTAGAAGCCAATTCCATTCTCTCTTGGGCTCAAATGCAACATGAATTTCTGAAAAAATATTTTTTCCATGGGAAGAACGAACCAATTTAGACGTGCGATCACGAGCTTCTCCCAATCTGACGGGGAAGAATTTCATGAAACCTGAAAAAAATTTAGAGACTTACTCTAAAAATGCCCGCATCATCAAATACCCAAATGGCAACTAGTGCAATGCTTTTATGACGGGTTGTCTGAACGAAATCGTCAAATGATTGATGCTTCTTGTGGGGTAACTGTTCGTCCGATTCCTGTCTACCTAAAAATATGCTAGACAGATCGTTGTTAGAACCGACGAACAAAAGTTAAATTTAATTTCTACTCTTACCTTCTCTACTCGATGAATAGTGGTCGTAAGAGGTCGATCCACAGGGAGGCGGTTGGAGTTGCATAAAAATTAAAACGTTCACTCGGATTCAAAATCGATTTTTGAATGATAAAAGAAAAACATTATTTTGAGGATGTTGAATATTTTCTAATTGAAATTAACGGAAAGACAGTTACTTAAATTCGAAAAGCATTTACATATTTGACTAATCAAAGAAAAGCTTTGGCATAAATTAAAATGGATAAAATAAGAAGATTGAAGCGAACACAAATTGCATGAAGGAAGATTTAATTGTATTGCATAACAAAGAAAAATTAAAAGATTTCATAAAAAGAAAACAAAAATTAACTTGAACCTAGAACAGGGATTGCATGAAAGAAAATTGCTAGATTTCATAAAAGAAAATTGATTACAAATAAAAATGGAGATTGGAAGCCTAAGAAAACGAAACAAGAAGCTTCTCTCTCCGGGTGGAGCCCCTAAAACAAATAAAATATTATTATTTTTTTTTTCTTCTTCTTCTTCTTCTCGGAAAACAGGGCTCCCCTGTTCCTTCTCCTGTGAACCAGCCGAGCTCCCTTCTCTCCCTTGGACCAGCCGGCCCCCACCCAGCCGAGAGCCGAGCTCCCCCGGCCACCACCCTCTCCGAGCTCCCCTTCCTCCTCTCGTCCTCCCCTTCTTATAGATCGCCCGAGCCTGGAATGGAAGAGAAACGGGCGCGGGATCAACGGGCGGAAGTAGAGGCGGAGGTTGGGGTCTTGATGATCCATGGAGCTCGCACGCGGCTGAAAAAGCTGGGAGGAGGATTTGGAGGGAGGGATCGGTGGAAGGAGCCAATCACGACCGTGGTGGATGATCTGAATCATGGAGGATTTGATGCATGCGGAAGGTGGGGACGCTGCGGGATGGATGCGGAGCGGGCGTGGGATGATGGCTGCTGGGATTCCGGAAGAGCTTGGACTCGGGAAGGCTGATCCGGAAAGGGGCGCTGCGGGATCTTTGCTGGAGGAGACGGTTGTCCGGGTCGCACACGGAAGAGGGAGGAGCTGCAGACGCATGATTTGTGGGAGGAATGAATGCACGGAACGGCTGAGGGCTTCACGGCTTGATCGGGTGCTGCAATCGGAAGACGGGATCGCTGGATCATGGCGCGGGAGGAGAACGTTGAAGAGTGATCCGTGGAAGGAGCCGATCACGGCCGTGGTGGAAGCTGGGATGGATTCCTGTTGCTGCATCACGGGCGAAAGAAATGGCGGAGGAAGGGGTCTTGAATCCGGAAGAGCTTGGATCACAGTGGCTCGGACGCGATGGAATTTCCTTCGGATGGTTGGCTGCTCATGGACTCGGGGCCGCGGGATCGACGGAATGGGCGCACGGCTGGGACGGGTCGCGGACTGCTGGAGACGCGCTGGGACGGCTGGGGATGGGCTGATCGCGAGATCCCTGGGACGTCTGGCTTGGATGCGGTGAACTGAATATGGGTCATGTGCCAGTTTCTGCAATGGAATTGGATTTTTGGAAGAAGGTCTGGGACTTTCTTTGCCCTCCTGAGATGGGAGCTGGGAGATACCGAGTTCCGTCCAATTAGTCATATAGTTAAAAAATAGTGTGATATGAAATTTGGCTTGTAGACGGACGGACTGAGTTCGTCACGGTTCATCTGTTCTGACTGGAGGTCAAGTGCAATTCTTTCAAGTCATGGGTCACCCAGCACCTCATAGTTATGATATGGCCAAATTAGATTTTCTCAAAATTCTTTCCCAAAAGTACAGAAAAATTGGATCCGATTTGGACCCGAACCCGACTCGGACCCGACTCGATCTTCAACCGGATCGGTCTGGGAAGGAATTCTTCTGAAGTCAAATTTGTACTCAATGTGCATTTTATTTCTAATTTATGATAATTTGTGTCAAATCCAAATATAATATTAATCTAGCGAATTTATTATTATCGGTTAGCAATAACACTAATTTTAGTGACATGTAGGTCGCACTTTTGTGCTCTCATCACACCCCCCAACTAGCTTATTGTTAGTCTCTAGCAATTAACAAGCAAACGATAAAATGAGGGCACAAAAAGATGTAGTCTAACTTATGATTTTTTTTTTCTTTTTTTTTTATATTGAAGCTAAATACACAAACTAAGATATGTATCCATTTTCGTAGGAAGTCACGATTGCACTTAGCACGTGCAACAAGCCTTTAAACCCCTAGGTTACCCTAGTGGACGAGTGTTGTCTCGTGAGGGTTCGCAGTGAAGTTACCTACAAACTTCATTAGTTAGGGATTTCTAATGTTTAACTCAAAATTTGAGCAAGTATTATTGTATGAACTTAGAATTGCAAGGACAATAAAGACTTATTGCTATCATATTTAAGCAGACTCTAACTCAAGTTCCATTACTCCCCATCTATCTGCTAACAAGTCAAGAATGTAGTGAGGTGCAAGATAGTATCATATAAATGAGTGGCTTTCACTTACTTCCAACATGATCACTCTAATTTTCAAGACTTTCTAGAGTTAAATGGTAATGAACACCCCAAATTTATTTATTCTCTTTTTTTTTCAGACTAAATGCTAAGAAGAATGACTTGTGCAATATCTAGCCTTATTAAGCTTTCTAGCTGACCCATGTAGCGAGTGTTAGGCCAATGACTCCCGATCCAGATGGCTCAGGGCACTAGGTGTAGAGACACCCTAACAGGCTTAATAACTCAAGTTAACTAGGCTTCAAGGCCAAATTAGTCACTCAGAGTTTAATCTCAATCATCCTCACCTTTTTATGCGAACACTCGCTGCTTGCCAGGCAAGAGGCCCGGTTACTCAGTGAGAAGACTTAAAATAAACTCATTATTTTATTTTATTTTATCCTTTTTTTTTAGGGTGTTCATCACACATATAACTTTAAATTATCCCGAAGATTAAAAGTATTCATAGTAGTTGCAAGTATACATACCCCACTATTCATGTGCTTACGTGTTGGTGCTAAATCATCTTGTAACATGTTAGCAGAAGATAGGTGGGACGAAAACTCAAGCTAGAACTGCTATCATATTCCTTAACTCAAAGCTATTGTCAAAGCAATTCCTAGTTTGTACAGCCAAAAAGATTAGAGTTTGAGTTAAAAATTTGAACTCCCTTTTTTTTTAATTTTAATTTTTTTTTTGGCATAAAAAATCAAAAATATTCTCACCCCCATACCTAAATCTAACATTGTCCTCAATGTTAAAGAAAATTTAAAGCAGTAATAGGATAGAGGAGAAGTTACCTGATATGGGTGGGTAAAGTGACAATAGGGACAAACCTGCATTTTTTTTTTGATTTTTTTTTATTTTTTTTTATTATTTTTTTATAATATTTATATGTTAGGTTGCCTCCCTTTAAAACCCATGGAATTTGGGTAGCATATTTATTGTCGCAGCCTGAATTTCAAATTGGGCTGCGTTATTTATTGGCAACACTGTAGGTGGACTAGCGGATGCAGGAGCGAATAACTCATTCAGGGTTTTAATATGATCACCCATTGTAGAGATTGGTAGTTGATCAATAATTCGTCGGATGTGACGATACTTTTTTTTCAACCTCTGGGTTAAATGGTGTTAACTTACCCCTTAATGATTTTCTACCATGCATATATTATTCACAACTTAATTAGACTCGACTCCTAAACGAAATCCTAAAAGAAAAGAAGGGCTAGACACAGCTGACCACAACCAACACCACACAACAATTTGATCCTATTAGTCTTAGAACTAAGTGAGGTTTAGTAGCTTCTTAAATCTAGTTGCACAGAGACTTATCAGGTTAAAAAAGTTCCTAAAATTCTCTCTAGATTAGACAGCTCCTAATCTCCCTTTCAGATTAAGCTTGAGCTTACCAGTTAAGTGATCCAGTAACCAGTGACCAGGAAAGTCCCGGGGTGTGTGGTGGTGCCAGAAGGGATACACCGATACCACAATACCCGTAACAGTTCTCACTGTTGTAAAACTTTCCTAGACATCACCAATTACTAAATTCTCACTGGAGTGGCTTTCAGCCGCTTTTTTCCAAGAGCCTAATTGAGCTCGAAAACCCTAAGGCCAACGTCTAATTTGATTTTAATTTAATTTGGCTTAGGATAAGAATGCAAGGTGGTGATTTTTGGGCTAAGGACAGGTAATGACTTTCCGACCTTATCTTTTTAATGGGTTTTGCCCTTAATTACTTTATGCAAATGCTTAATACTAAATGCAGCAAATAATCAATGGTTTTTTTTTTTAAGTTTATGCAATGTCATTAGGTTGTACTGATTAAATGAGCAAGCAATTTTTTTTTTATTTTTTTATTTTTCTTAATTTTTTTATTTTTAATTTTATGTTGTTTTTTTTTAATTTTTAATATAGGAATAACTTGAATGTAAATTAAAACTAATCCTTATGCGTCAGTCAATCTCCGAATGCCCGTTGAATAAGCTCTGGAGATTACTCCGTGAGGAGCCCCAATAGAGGTATGATCACCTCGGGGGATTGCGCCTAATCAATTACTAGCAAAAATAATATAGATTTTTTTTAAAAAAAAAATTTTAAATTTTTTTTTTTGAATTTTTTTAATATATTTTTTTTAAATTTAAATTTAAATTTCAAATTTCGAATTTCAGAATTCAAATTTTGAATTTAAATTTTTGAATTTTTGAATTTTGAAATATTTTTTATATTTTATTTATTTATTTTTTTTTGAAATTTTTTTTTTCAAATTTCAAATTTCAGAATTTAATAACTACGAAATTATTAACTAAAATAATCAAAATAATAAAAATAAAAACTTACTACCGGAGTGCGTTCACTCCGGGCATCCAAAATCCAATTTGATCTTCGTGATCGTTCTTGCTTCTCGATTTGCCTCCCCGGCAACGGCGCCAAAATTCTGTTCGTCCGATTCCTGTCTACCTAAAAATATGCTAGACAGATCGTTGTTAGAACCGACGAACAAAAGTTAAATTTAATTTCTACTCTTACCTTCTCTACTCGATGAATAGTGGTCGTAAGAGGTCGATCCACAGGAAGGCGGTTGGAGTTGCATAAAAATTAAAACGTTCACTCGGATTCAAAATCGATTTTTGAATGATAAAAGAAAAACATTATTTTGAGGATGTTGAATATTTTCTAATTGAAATTAACGGAAAGACAGTTACTTAAATTCGAAAAGCATTTACATATTTGACTAATCAAAGAAAAGCTTTGGCATAAATTAAAATGGATAAAATAAGAAGATTGAAGCGAACACAAATTGCATGAAGGAAGATTTAATTGTATTGCATAACAAAGAAAAATTAAAAGATTTCATAAAAAGAAAACAAAAATTAACTTGAACCTAGAACAGGGATTGCATGAAAGAAAATCGCTAGATTTCATAAAAGAAAATTGATTACAAATAAAAATGGAGATTGGAAGCCTAAGAAAACGAAACAAGAAGCTTCTCTCTCCGGGTGGAGCCCCTAAAACAAATAAAATATTATTATTATTTTTTTCTTCTTCTTCTTCTTCTCGGAAAATAGGGCTCCCCTGTTCCTTCTCCTGTGAACCAGCCGAGCTCCCTTCTCTCCCTTGGACCAGCCGGCCCCCACCCAGCCGAGAGCCGAGCTCCCCCGGCCACCACCCTCTCCGAGCTCCCCTTCCTCCTCTCGTCCTCCCCTTCTTATAGATCGCCCGAGCCTGGAATGGAAGAGAAACGGGCGCGGGATCAACGGGCGGAAGTAGAGGCGGAGGTTGGGGTCTTGATGATCCATGGAGCTCGCACGCGGCTGAAAAAGCTGGGAGGAGGATTTGGAGGGAGGGATCGGTGGAAGGAGCCAATCACGGCCGTGGTGGATGATCTGAATCATGGAGGATTTGATGCATGCGGAAGGTGGGGACGCTGCGGGATGGATGCGGAGCGGGCGTGGGATGATGGCTGCCGGGATTTCGGAAGAGCTTGGACTCGGGAAGGCTGATCCGGAAAGGGGCGCTGCGGGATCTTTGCTGGAGGAGACGGTTGTCCGGTTCGCACACGGAAGAGGGAGGAGCTGCAGACGCATGATTTGTGGGAGGAATGAATGCACGGAACGGCTGAGGGCTTCACGGCTTGATCGGGTGCTGCAATCGGAAGACGGGATCGCTGGATCATGGCGCGGGAGGAGAACGTTGAAGAGTGATCCGTGGAAGGAGCCGATCACGGCCGTGGTGGAAGCTGGGATGGATTCCTGTTGCTGCATCACGGGCGAAAGAAATGGTGGAGGAAGGGGTCTTGAATCCGGAAGAGCTTGGATCACAGTGGCTCGGACGCGATGGAATTTCCTTCGGATGGTTGGCTGCTCATGGACTCGGGGCCGCGGGATCGACGGAATGGGCGCACGGCTGGGACGGGTCGCGGACTGCTGGAGACGCGCTGGGACGGCTGGGGATGGGCTGATCGCGAGATCCCTGGGACGTCTGGCTTGGATGCGGTGAACTGAATATGGGTCATGTGCCAGTTTCTGCAATGGAATTGGATTTTTGGAAGAAGGTCTGGGACTTTCTTTGCCCTCCTGAGATGGGAGCTGGGAGATACCGAGTTTCGTCCAATTAGTCATATAGTTAAAAAATAGTGTGATATGAAATTTGGCTTGTAGACGGACGGACTGAGTTCGTCACGGTTCATCTGTTCTGACTGGAGGTCAAGTGCAATTCTTTCAAGTCATGGGTCACCTAGCACCTCATAGTTATGATATGGCCAAATTAGATTTTCTCAAAATTCTTTCCCAAAAGTACAGAAAAATTGGATCCGATTTGGACCCGAACCCGACTCGGACCCGACTCGATCTTCAACCGGATCGGTCTGGGAAGGGATTCTTCTGAAGTCAAATTTGTACTCAATGTGCATTTTATTTCTAATTTATGATAATCTGTGTCAAATCCAAATATAATATTAATCTAGCGAATTTATTATTATCGGTTAGCAATAACACTAATTTTAGTGACATGTAGGTCGCACTTTTGTGCTCTCATCAGTAACTTTCATGCTTAAGAGTGAGCATGAGGCATGGCAGTTGTTTGAAAACCTTAATGAAAATTTCCTCCACCATGCCTCCTCCGCTCGTCAAGCACCCCCGAGTTCTCAAAGAAAAGGAACCATATTTGAAGTTAGCCAGTCCATAGGTCTATCTGACAAAGTAGATGCACTATCCCGCAAGTTGGACCAGCTAATGTCTAGAGAACAGCTTCCAAACTTTCCCCAAGCACAAGTGTGTGCTCTCTGTTCTAGTCCATTTCATACTATTTTTGAGTACCCTTCGGCAGCACAATTTCCTGAATTTGTGCAAGAACAAGTAAATGCTGCCCAAACGCAATCCCGATCCGGTAATGATCCATATTCTACCACTTACAACCTGGGATGGCGCAACCATCCGAATTTCTCTTGGAAGCAGCAGACTCCCAATACTTTCCAACCTTATTCCCAAAACTTTCAACAATTCCAGAATGTTCATCCGAACCGTCCTCCTACTCACAATTCATAATTTCAACATGTCCCTCCTCCAGCACCCCAAAGAGATATGGCTTTTTAGCAAAAAGTTTTGACTGCCCTTCAAGGACTCGAAGCCAATACACAATTGTTGCACTTCCACACCCAGTCTATTGCCAAATTAGAAACCCAGCTAGGGCAGCTAGCGAGTGCACTAAATAAAAGAGAGGAAGGCAAGCTTCCAAGCCAACCAGTGAGTAACCCAAGAGGGCAGTACATGGCTCAAGAGACTCATCCAAATGATGTTCACCATGAACAAGCTAATGCCATGACTACCTTAAGAAGCGGACGCGTAGTGGACAATAAGATTGGAGAAAAAGAACATGAAGGAAATGAAGACAGGAGTATGACTGTGCCCAAAGAGAACCCAAACTCATCTATGTCGCCATCGAGTCCAGTACCGACCACACCGTTTACACTGAAGGCTCCTTTCCCTCAGTGTCTGAATGCACCTTCTTTCTTTGGCAAGAAAGAAACTTGTTGCCCAAGGTGACAACCCAAGAGGGGGGGGGGGGGGGTGAATTGGTTTTTCTAAATTTTTGGTGCTTTAAAGGTTTTCTTAGTTAAGTACAGTGGATGCTTTCTTAAATTATTTGAATGAATTAAACTAGAGCAAAGATGAAAGAAAATGCAAGAATAAACATAAGAACAAGCACAACATAAACACAACGATATATAGTGGTTCGGTGCACCCCAAGGCACCTACGTCCACTCTCCAAGCGTTCCCTTGGGAATTTTACTATAACCCCTCGGATTACAGTAGGATTGTTTTTCGGGCTCACAATCCAAAACCTTTACAATTTGGTTTTCCGGGATCACCAATAACCTATGTTGATTTTACGGGCTCAACAACGAACCTTCACAATTGGTTTTACGGGCTCACCAACAAACCTACGTTGGTTTTACGGGCTTACCAACAACCTACGTTGGTTTTACGGGCTTACCAACAACCTACGTTGGTTTTACGGGCTTACCAACAACCTACAATGTTGGTTTTACGGGCTTACCAATAAACCTTACAACAAGAATAAAGAACAAGGAACTAAAGCTCCTAAATGAGCAAATAAAACAATTATGAGCTACAAAGAAGAGTTTAGAATATAGTTATCGCTTTAATAAGGCTCTTCTCTTCTTTGTCAAGATTGCTTCACTCTTCAAGGGTTGGTGGAGCTCTTAATGTCTCTTGGAATCTGCTCAACCGCTTTCTTTTGGCTCTTTGAATGAAGCTTGCCTTGCTAGGGTTTTCTCTTGAATGCACTTAATGTTTTTTCAAAAGCTTACTTCCTCTGATGAATACTTCCTCTTAAATACTTCTCCAACCTCCAAATAGTCCTTCCTGACCATTGGATTGAAGAAACTAGCCGTTTATAGCCGTTGGGAGTCCAAAAAGCACTTCTGCACAACTAGCCGTTATGCTTCTGCCCGTGCTTGGGTCGACCCAAACTTTCCTGGGGTCGACTCAAACCACTGTTCATCAGACTTGGGTCGGCTCAAGCTTTTCTGGGGTCGACCCAACTTTCACTGGGGTCGACTCATGCTACATTGGGGTCGGCCCTCTCAGGAAACACAGAACCTTATATTTCAGCCGTTTTTCACTGGGGTCGACTCAACTCTTTTTGGGTCGACTCAAGGTACAGTGAGGTTGACTCAAGCTTTTCTGGGGTCGGCCCTCTCAGAAAATTCAGAGACTTGCTTTCTTGACGTTTCAATCTTGGGTCGACTCAACTTTTTCTAGGGTTGGGTCAACCTGGAGTCGGCTCAAACTTTTTTGGGGTCGGCTCAACTTGGGGTCGGCTCCAACTTTCTTAGGGTCAACCCAACCTTGTGCCACTGATCCAGAATGTGCCATTCTTGTGTCATTTTGCTCCAAATATTTTCGGATCGACTCCATTTCTTCTAGGGTCGACTCCAACTGTGTGCCAAATGTTTTAAGGGTGTGCCACATGGTGCCAATGTGTGCCAAATGTGCCAGGGTTGGCTCCAAACCTCTTGGGGTCGACTCTAATCATGATTCCCTGCATCTTAGGGTTAGACTTGTACATAAGATCAATAAACCATATTCCAAGTAAATTACAATGCATGGCACAATAGAGTTTCATACCCTTAACAGTAAAAATTACTGAATTGCCCTTTTAGGTATTTTTAACGTGAAACTTTGCTAAAATGGATTCTTAAGCTTTCTACCATTCTCTATTACAAATTTTATCTCATTTATCAATCTTGAGAGTGGTTTAGACTATATAATCCTAATGTATCATGAGTGTATCGAGGGTGTGCCATTTATCATTGATGCATCGAGTTAATTTGCATTTCTAATTTGATATAGCCTCAATGGTTGTGTTAATCATCAAAATAACATTATCATCCTCAATCTTCTCCTTTTTGATGATTACAAAACATTGAGTGTAAGCAAATTGGCATTCATATGAAAAGTTAGATTTAATATTCATAAAGTACTTTTGGTTCAAGAGTTTCAAAGTAGTCTTATTTAGAGTTTGTATAAATGAACCAAGAGCTCCCCCTATCCTATCCAAATGGATGCCAAATGAGTTTTAGCTTTGCTCCCCCTTACTCTTGTATTTCATTAAGACAAAATTTTCAAAAGTTTGTGTCAAAGCAAGAGTTTCAAATCATGTATCGAGGTAAGAAAAATCTCTATAATTATGTGCCAGAATTTAGATTTTTTTTTGTTGCATATCTCCCCCTTAAGTATATAATATATACCTTTTATATTTTCTTCCCTATTATATTTTCTCCCCTATACAGTTTTTCTTATAGAATTTGCTTCTAGTTTCTCCCTTATATTTTCTCCCCCTTTTTGTTTTCATCAAAAAGAATAAATGAAAGGGTTAGTATCGAAAAGACCATCACAAAGATCATAACTCAAGAGAAACATTGTATTTCATCTATGCCAAAAGTACAATGTTTTAGAGAAGAAATACAAACTACCACAAAGAGTAAATATAAGTCAAAATAAATACAAAGTCCAGGAGACACTTTAAAAGCATACTTCATGATAATGCTTTAGAGTTAATCAGCTTTAACAAAATCAATATATTTCAATCTAAACTGATTTATATTCAATTCAAAATATAAAGCATTATGAGCATTATCAAAATCAAGGATAAAATGTTTGGCTTTAAGAATGAGACATTTGAGATACGAGCCAGAAGAGATCTCTAAATATAGATTCCAAAGATAGTTTTCAAATCAAGTGTAGATGGAGTCTTTCTCAAGTTATTTCAATGAGTATCAAGAATGATATTCAAAGAAAGCACGAATGAAAATCCAACATATATTTTTTTTTGCAAGATCTTTAATATCATATGAAATCTTTTTTTTATTTAAAATCTTTTTCTAATATATTAAGTATGTAGCAACCTAATTAATTTTCAGATTATAGTATAATAGCAGATAAAGATCAAAACTTCTATACTCGAATAAACACATGATCATGTTGAATTATTAATTCTTAATGATTTCAAAGTTCTTCCATGATATAAAAGTATTGGGGCACAGATACCAAAACATAAATTCATGCAATTCATAATACATAAAATCCAAAACTTTGAAAGTTCTTTTGGAGCTCTTTTTAAACACTTTCTTCTCTAAAGATCATAGCATCAAAATCAATTAAAATGAATTGGCTCAGGATTGAAATACTAAAGTGCAAGCCAATAAGAGCTCATTAGTAGATTCCAAAGTAAATTTCCAATACTAAGACAAATGGAATTCTTTTCACTTAGTTTTCAAAACAAGTGATTTACCAATTAAGTACAGATGATAATCAACTTTCGAAAGATATTTAATGAAGCACAAAGTCTAATACCAAAATATGCTTAAATTGATATCAGTTTGAAACCAATTAGACATTAAAAGCATGCTAAAAGTCCTTTGCCAGATTTACATAGAGTAATCTTTAATGATTTAGCTTTAAGAAATTCATGTCTCTTTCTTGTATGTAAGGCTCTTGATATCAATTCATGCTTTGTAAGTAAAACAGTTAAATTCAGAAATTAACAAGAATGATCATGAATCAAATATAAAACATTCAAGGTATGCATCAAATGTAAGTGACTTTTGAATAAGATACAGCATGCAAAGATGTTGAATATCTAAAGCTCCCCCTCAAAAAATGCATTCTTCTTTAAACATTCTTTTCTTTTATTGAATTTCAGATTTTAATGATAAGCATGAATAAAACTGAAATTTTGTGATATCAAGAATGTAGAGTTTTTCAAAATATATAGCAATCACTCTATTTAAACTTTCAAGAACAAATTATGCTTCCTCTTAATTTTTGAGAATATGCACTGAAGTATTAATCAGAAAATAATTCTTTTGAAGTGCAAATTTCTTTCAAAAGTAATTATATTTTCTTTTCTTTAAAAATTATTTGAGTAAGATGTAATATTTCAAGCTTTAGGATCATTCACTCTCTTCTTAAAAATAGCTTTTTCTTTTAATGATAGAAGCAATTAAGTATGCAAGAAAAATATATAGAAGATCATTCAAGTGTATATTTATAAATTTCAATTTCTTAGTCATAGTTTCTCAGCAATGTATACATGAAGCACAATAAATCTTTTTTAATATCAAAATAAAATCATATGTTTAGAAATATTTGTTCGCAATCAAGATTATTGAAAAATACATCATTTAGACCAATTTTAATAAACTTATGAGATAGAAAATAATATATTTTAGATGCGTATCGGAGCAAACAATCAAGGCATCAAAATTAATTCTATTTTTCTTAGACCGTAGTTTTCATCTAGGAATCATATTAAGTTATTCCCCAAAATGATGCAATCATTGAAGCATATAATGAAAGTTACAAAAATGCAACGATAGAAGCATTTTTAAATTAAGTTTAAGCTTTTATATAAAATTAGATTCTGAATTTCATAAAAATTTTCAAGAAAGCTTTCAGGATTATAATTTGAGATGTGCATCTTCTACATTGTAGCTCATCTTAAATTATTAAGATTGAAAACACATATTTCAAGAACATTAGAGCACATCCAGAATCTTTGTAATTCATATTGAATTTTGGTACAAATTGGAGGACATTATGTACTAATGTTAGGTAAGTTGAAAGATAAATTATAATCAATTCATTCTGCCTAATTTGCAAATTCAGATTATCCTTTTCTTTTATTTTTCAGAAGATATTCATTAAAATAGAAGTATCCTTTTCTTCTCCTTTTTGTAAATATATTCAACTTTCAGATTCCAAAGGTGATCATGAACGACAAATCTAAAATTTCTTTCAAAAATATTTTTAGAAAAATTCTTATGTAATTTTTCAAATATTCAAGCATTGGAACCGATTTAATAAGAAATTTTGTTTTTGATCAAAAGAGTACACGAGAAATCCAAAATATTATTGATGAGTATAGAATGCAAGTAAAAACAATTTTCATTAGGCTTTGGAACACAAGTTATTTCAAAGTCAAAGGTGAAGCAAAAACTTGTGTACAAAGTTAAAGCCTATTCCAAATTATGAGTGTCATAAAAAGAAAAATAAATTTGCTATTGGTAGAAACATGTTTCAATCAAATTATTCAAGCATGGAGCATTTCAAACTGAATATTGAAAACATATAATTCAAAGTATGCAAAACATAACAAGCATGTCATGGATCAAAATCAATTCTTTTCAAATAAAATTCTCCCTATTTAAATACAATTTAGCACTGATTTTATCCTTAAGGTGTGTTTTCAAATGATTGAAACTTCATTTGCTTTTTCACAACCTTCTTATATATTTTCATTTATTTATCATTCATTCCCCAAATTTTTTTTTAATTTCTTTCTTTAACCACTCAATGAACATTTTGATTATCTTCATTTGTTTTTCGGTTTTACTTTTCTATGCTCTATATTCTATTTGCTCCCTATCCGGTGGAGTTGGAAGGGGCACGAGGTACTACCACTAGCCTTCCTCTTGTGCCGTTCCTAATATACCCTACACCGAATAGTTGGGTCAAATAGTGCCGGGTACTACCACTAGCCTTCCTATTGGCACCATCCCTATGATGAGCAATATAGAAAGGTTAAACTGTTCTCTTCAACAACAAGATATTCACTCCAAACTCTCCCTATTTAAATATAATTAATTACGGATTTTATCCCTTCCAAAAGAATGCTCACACAAGTCTCACAAATGCTGAATATATTATGCTTGCTCTGCTTTTTCTTAAGATTGGAGTATTTACTTAGCTTTTACTTCTTCCGAACAATGTTCATTTTCTTTGTCTTTATCTCTCTCTTTTTGTTATTTTCAAGTAATTACATGAAAGAGCAGAATAAAAAATTAATCTAATATGCTGCATATAAATGTATATCATGCAAACAGCATTTTCATTATGCCCAATGATTCATAGCTTATCACAAGTTATTTTGAATTAGAGATTTGAGGCATAAAATTGTGTATTTCATGGTTATGCATTATACAGGAAAAAGTAAACTTCAATTTAATCACACCATGAAACAATTATCACTAGCATGAGAATGAAGCATGATATCAAGATGATCAGCAATTAAAGGTTTAATCATGCTACTATATAATTTCAGACTATTGATTTTGCTCAACTAACTCACAAGAGAAGGTTTTAGATTACCAGTGCATTTAGCATTCTTCAAGCCAAATACCTTTTAGATTCTTTACACCCTTGGCTGAAGAAAATCTCTCTTTTTTTGTTTGCAAGGGAATGTTTATTGTATCTTTCATCGAGGTGTCCTTCAAGTTAAAATTTCTTGCTCATAAATCCTGTATCATTAGCAAAATTTTTTTCTTTTCTTGAAGAAAATTCATTAGATTCTCTAGGATACAAAAACATTCATACAACATATTTCTTAACTAGATGACTCAACATGAGACATGACAATAATTGAATTTAAGTCACTTTACTCAAGAGATTGCCTAAATATAAGCAAGCACAAGTCACTTGAACTAAAGAGATAACTTCATTAAGTAAAATGGTTCAAGGACAAGCATGTGAGGCAATAGAAAGATTCATTAAAGTTAAATCAATTTTTTGTTTTCAGAATCAATTTAACTTAGATTATTTGCTTAAGATAATTATCAATAAAATATACAAGTTGAATTTTAATTAGATTATCTTAAATAGTTGTTTCTATCAAAATTCTGATTATGATTTAGCTTTCAACACAGATACTCTTGTTTCAGGAAGACAAACAATCTTCTTTTAGAGCAAATAAGAAATATTTTTGACTTATGAGAGATAGTTCAAGAAAATTAATATTCATGCTTTAACAGATTTTTATGCTCAGATTAAACATGATGAGTTAAAATTAATCAGTGGAATTTGAGATCATTTTAGGAGATGGTATTAATCGTTCAATCAAGGATACAATGATTATGCTCAATGAAGTTTTAACATGAAGGTATGAAATCAGCATCAAACGTTTATACTAGAGAGGGAATTTAGATTTTGTAAACTTGAAGAAAGAAGGTTATATGTATATCCATTCATTGTTTTCTTTATCATGATGCAAGCACTAGAAAGTTTCATGCTAAAATCGTTGAGATAAGATTTAACATATGAGGCATTTAAAAACATTGATGCAGAGAGTATCGTAATTTCATAAAAAGATAATTTCGATACACGATGTAGAATGTTAAATCTTATACTAGATTTAATGAATAAATTGAGACTTATCTTTAATTATGTGTCAACGCACCCATTTGTATGAAAGTTTCGTTTGTTCCATGGGTAGCTTGGCACACCTACATCTACACCCTCATATTTTCATTTTGGGTATCCAAGCTTGCTTGGGTCCTTGAGGGTTAGTGCATATGGTTCCTTTTGGAACCCAAATCTGTTTAATCGTAATAACTTTACCATTTGATTTATTCGTATTAGAACCATAAGTAAAGTTTTTATGCCCAATCTTTTTATGTTTGAAATAAGTTATCTTATTTGATGGTTTGCTTGGCGAATTAATAACCTTTTTCTTTAGGGGTTTATTGTTGAGCAAAGGAATCCAGTCAAGTCTTGATTTATCAAAAATAGCATGTTGGCTTTCAAACATCGTTTTTAATCTTTCTGAACTTACAGTGAATTTGTTAATAAAAGATTTCAATTGGTTAACTTCTTCACTTAAGTTTTGATTTTCTTTAATTAAATTCTGATTTTTCTGAATCAATTCTTCTGAATTTAATCTTAAGCATTCATTCTCAGAATTTAATTTGTCTTTCATTTCAGCGGAAGAATTTCTTTCTTCTGACATTTTCAGATTTAGCTTTTTAAGATTTTTATTTTTCGTAGCTAATTTTCTACATTCACCATACAAATCATGAAAAGCATTTAATAGTTCATCATAAGAGAATTCTTCCTGAAATTCATTAGGTGTAAAATCAGATTCAGATTTTACCTTATCTTCTTGTGCCATAAAGCATAAGTTAGTTACCTCTTGTAGTTCTTTGGAGCTAGTATCATCATTGTTGCTCCTAACTTTCATTTTCTTGCTTGACTCTTCCTTGGTCAAGGCTTTCTTGCTTTTTATTTCTTTCTTCCCTTCTTCTTGCTTCCTCTTCTTCTTTGTCTTTAGGAAGCTTTTGAATTTTTCGGTGTTTGGGTATGGATCCTTGTTTTCATCACCGAATTTTTCATTTGTTGTTCTTTCTTCCTGATTGGGAGATTCAACATCTTTTTCTGCAAGCTCACTGTTAGTATGTAATTGAAGCACATGTGAGCTAATCTGAATTTTGTCATAAATATTTTCTAAAGTATCCTAGATCTCCTTAGCAGATAAGCATGCAGAGATTTTATTAAATTCAGTTTCATGGATAGCACAATATAGTATGTTCATAGCATTAGCATTCAATTGTGCTAAGTCTTTTTCATTAATAGTGTGAGAGAGTGAGTGAGGGTCATTTGTTATGACATTCCATAACTCATAGTTTTGTGATTGAACAAAGATTTTCATTCTAGCTTTCCATTGGATATAGTTATTTTCATCAAACAGTGGAGGTCTGTTTATGGAAAGTCCCTCGGTAAATAACATATTATGCGGGGTTGCCATGATCTTTGGCTCTAGTCGGTTAAGACTATAAATGACAAGAGAGCACCTGCTCCGATACCACTTGTTGCCCAAGGTGACAACCCAAGAGGGGGGGGTAAATTGGGTTTTTCTAAATTTTTGGTGCTTTAAAAGTTTTCTTAGTTAAATGCAGTGGATGCTTTCTTAAATTATTTGAATGAATTAAACTAGAGCAAAGATGAAAGAAAATGCAAGAATAAACATAAGAACAAGCACAACACAAACACAACGATATATAGTGGTTCGGTGCACCCCAAGGTACCTACGTCCACTTCCCAAGCGTTCCTTTGGGAATTTTACTATAACCCCTCGGATTACAGTAGGATTGTTTTTCGGGCTCACAATCCAAAACCTTTACAATTTGATTTTCCGGGATCACCAATAACCTATGTTGATTTTACGGGCTCACCAACGAACCTTCACAATTGGTTTTACGGGCTCACCAACAAGCCTACGTTGGTTTTACGGGTTGACCAACAACCTACGTTGGTTTTACGGGCTTACCAACAACCTACGTTGGTTTTACGGGCTTACCAACAACCTACGTTGGTTTTACGGGCTTACCAACAACCTACGTTGGTTTTACGGGCTTACCAACAACCTACAATGTTGGTTTTACGGGCTTACCAACAAACCTTACAACAAGAATAAAGAACAAGGAACTAAAGCTCCTAAATGAGCAAATAAAACAATTATGAGCTACAAAGAAGAGTTAGAATATAGTCATCGCTTTAATAAGGCTCTTCTCTTCTTTGTCAAGATTGCTTTACTCTTCAAGGGTTGGTGGAGCTCTTAATGTCTCTTGGAATCTGCTCAACCGCTTCCTTTTGGCTCTTTGAATGAAGCTTGCCATGCTAGGGTTTTCTCTTGAATGCACTTAATGTTTTTTCAAAAGCTTACTTCCTCTGATGAATACTCCCTCTTAAATACTTCTCCAACCTCCAAATAGTCCTTCCTGACTGTTGGATTGAAGAAACTAGCCGTTTATAGCCGTTGGGAGTCCAAAAAGCACTTCTACACAACTAGCCGTTATGCTTCTGCCCGTGCTTGGATCGATCCAAACTTTTTTGGGGTTGACTCAAACCACTGTTCACCAGACTTGGGTCGGCTCAAGCTTTTCTGGGGTCGACCCGACTTTCACTGGGGTCGACTCATGCTACATTGGGGTCGGCCCTCTCAGGAAATACAGAACCTTATATTTCAGCTGTTTTTCACTGGGGTCGACTCAACTCTTTTTGGGTCGACTCAAGGTACAGTGGGGTTGACTCAAGCTTTTCTGGGGTCGGCCCTCTCAGAAAATTCAGAGACTTGCTTTCTTGACGTTTCAATCTTGGGTCGACTCAACTTTTTCTAGGGTCGGCTCAACCTGAAGTCGGCTCAAACTTTTCTGGGGTCGGCTCAACTTGGGGTCGGCTCAACTTTTCACTGATCTAGAATGTGCCATTCTTATGTCATTTTGCTCCAAATATTTTTGGATCGACTCCATTTCTTCTAGGGTCGAATCCAACTGTGTGCCAAATGTTTTAAGGGAATGCCACATGGTGCCAATGTGTGCCAAATGTGCCAGGGTTGGCTCCAAACCTCTTAGGGTCGACTCTAATCATGATTCCCTGCATCTTAGGGTTAGACTTGCACATAAGATCAATAAACCATATTCCAAGTAAATTACGATGCATGGCACATTAGAGTTTCATACCCTTAACAGTGGAAATTATTGAATTGCCCTTTTAGGTATTTTTAACGTGAAACTTTGCCAAAATGGATTCTTAAGCTTTCTACCATTCTCTAGTACAAATTTTATCTCGTTTATCAATCTTAAGAGTGGTTTAGACCATATAATCCTAATGTATCATGAGTGTATCGAGGGTATGCCATTTATCAATAATGTATCGAGTTAATTTGCATTTCTAATTTGATATAGCCTCAATGGTTGTGTTAATCATCAAAATAACATTATCATCCTCAGAACTTCATTGGAAGAAATAATGGAGGTATTCAAACAAGTCAAAATCAATCTCCCTCTCCTTGATGCTATAAAACAAGTTCTATCTTATGCCAAATTTCTCAAAGACTTTTGTACCCAGAAACGAAAATCTCGGACACATGTGCCTAAAAAGGTCTTCCTAACTGAGCAAGTGAGCTCCATCCTCCAGCACAAAACCCCTCCTAAGTTCAAGGATCCTAGTGCACCTACCATCTCTTGTGTGGTAGAAGACAATTCTATTGATCGAGCACTATTAGATTTAGGGGCAAGTATTAATCTCCTTCCTTACTCAGTCTATGAGAAGTTTGGATTAGGTGAACTAAAGCCTATTTTAGTGTTCCTGCAATTGGCTGATCGATCTGTTAAAATACCATGAGGAATAATAGAAGATGTCCTAGTCAAGGTAGATAAATTTTATTTTCTAGTTGATTTCATCGTCCTTGATATGGAACCTGTGCCTAATCTCAAGAGACAATTCCCTATGAATCTTGGTCGTCCCTTCTTAGCTACAGCCAATGCATGTATTAACTGTAGAACTAGGGTGATGGATATATCCTTTGGAAATATGAAAGTCAAACTGAATGTATTCCACGCCTCTGATCAACCCGCAAGGAAAGATGAGTGCTTCCTAGTAGACAAAATGGACGATCTTGTAGAAGAAGCCCTTCCCTACATTCTGACAGATGACCCTTTGGAAGCATGTTTAGCCCATTTTGACATTGATAATTTTGATTTAAACAAGGCCATAGAAGAAGTCAATGTCCTCCTTGACAATCCGTCTCCCACAAATTCTCATCCTTGGCATATCCGATATGAACCTCTTCCTATCCTTTCTAGTATGCCACAGTGCCCCCCCATCGAGTTCCCTCTCAAACTTGAGTTAAAGCCACTTCCGGTAACCCTTAAGTATGCTTTTCTAGGACCTGAAGACACCCTACCTGTAATCATTGTGGCTGACCTATCTGACAAACAGGAGAGTCAACTTTTGAGTGTGCTCGGAGAACACAAACATGCAATTGGATTGTCCGTAACTGATCTAAAGGGGATTGACCCATCTATTTGCATGCATCGCATTCACCTAGAAGAAGATGCAAAACCGATCCGGGAAATGCAAAGGAGACTCAACCCTAACATGAAAGAGGTGGTCAAGAAAGAAGTAGTAAAGTTGCTAGATGCCGGAATCATTTACCCTATCTCTGATAGCAACTGGGTGAGTCCGACTCAAGTAGTACCAAAGAAGTCGAGCATTACTGTGGTTGAAAATGCAGAAGGAGAGTTGATGCCTACACGCACGACCACTAGCTGGCGTGTTTGTATTGACTATAGAAAGCTTAACTCCATGACTAGGAAGGACCATTTTTCTTTGCCCTTTATTGACCAAATATTGGAAAGACTAGCCGGTCAGGGTTTCTACTGTTTCTTAGATGGTTATTCTGGGTATAACCAAGTGGCCGCGTATCCCGATGATCAAGAGAAAACCATTTTCACATGTCTATTTGGGACATTTGCGTATAGAAGAATGCCATTTGGACTTTGCAATGCACCCGCAACATTTCAACGATGCATGATGGCAATTTTTTCTGACATGGTAGAAAAATTTCTGGAAGTATTCATGGATGATTTTTCAGTTTTTAGCCCCTCATTTGATGATTGTCTCAGTAATTTAGCCCTGGTTCTGAAAAGATGTAAGGAGACCAATCTAGTGCTGAGTTGGAAAAAGAGCCATTTCATGGTTCAAGAGGGTATAGTCTTAGGATACATTGCGTCCAAAAGGGGTATTAAGGTAGATAAAGTAAAAGTTGATCTTATTTCTAATCTTCCTCCATCCAAATCAGTGAAACAAATCCGTTCTTTTCTAGACTATGCTAGTTTTTACCGTCGCTTCATCAAAGACTTCAGCAAAATCTCTAGGCCCTTGTGCAATCTCCTTGCCAAGGATACACCCTTTGTCTTTGATAAAGCATGTAAAGAGACTTTTGAAAAACTCCGATCTAAGTTGTCTACGGCACCTGTCATACAACCTCCCAATTGGACCCTCCCATTTGAACTTATATGTGATGCTTCTGACTATGCCATTGGGGCGATTTTAGGGCAACGGCTAGAGAAGTTACCTCTTGTCATCTACTACGCTAGTAAGACACTCTCAGATGCGCAATTAAATTATACCACTACTGAGAAAGAATTACTAGCTGTAGTATTTGCTCTCGATAAGTTTCAATCCTATCTCTTAGGATCTAAGGTTATTGTATTCACTGATCATTCTACTCTCCGGTACCTTCTTTCAAAGAAGGACACCAAGCCTCGCCTAATTCGATGGATCCTGTTGTTACAGAAATTTAATCTAGAAATTCATGATAAGAAAGGTACCACAAATGTTGTAGCAGACCATTTGTCTAGAATCCTTATTGAGCCTCCTCATAACGTTTCACCACTTCATGACTCCTTTCCAGATGAACAATTGTTTGAGGTACAACAAGTGAAAACACCGTGGTTTGCCAACATAGTGAATTATCTTGCCGTAGGACAAATTCTCGATCATTGGTCCAAGCAGGACAAGGATCGATTCTTTTCGCAAGTTAAGTTCTACTTTTGGAATGACCCCGATCTATTCAAGTATTATCCTGATCAAGTAATCCGTCGATGTGTGCCTGAATGTGAATTCCGGAGTATTCTTGATTTTTGTCATACCCAAGCTTGCGGGGATATTTTGGAGATAGAAAAACTGCAGCTAAAGTCTTACAAAGTGAATTTTATTGCCCCTCATTGTTCAAAGATGCTCACAATTTTTGCCAGACTTGTGAGCGATGCCAGTGAATGGGTACAATCATCCGTAGAGATATGATGCCACTTAATCCCATTTTGATTATAGAAATTTTTGATGTCTAGGGTATAGATTTCATGGGTCCTTTCCCACGTTTTTTTGGTTTTGAGTATATTCTTGTCGGGGTAGATTATGTCTCGAAGTGGGTAGAAGCTGTTGCCACTAGGACTAATGATCACAAGGTTGTGGTTAAGTTCTTACAAACAAATATATTTAGTCGCTTTGGCACACCCCGAGCTATCATTAGTGATGGGGGATCACATTTTTGCAACCGATCTTTTGAAGCTTTGGTTCGCAAATATTCAATCACCCACAAAGTTGCCACCCCATACCATCCCCAAACAAGCAGGCAAGTTGAAGTTTCCAATAGGGAGATAAAACACATCTTAGAGAAAACAATACGCCTTGATAGGAAAGATTGGTCTCAAAGATTAAACAATTCTCTCTGGACTTATCGTACTGCCTATAAGACTCCTATTGACATGTCTCCTTATCGACTGATTTTTGGAAAAGCTTACCACTTACCCGTAGAACTCGAACATAGAGCTTTTTGGGCCGTTAAAAAGTTTAACTTTGATATGGCAGCAGCTGGTTCTAATCGGAAACTTCAACTCAACGAGCTTGAAGAGTTACGCAATGAGGCATATGAAAATGCCAAAATTTACAAGGCAAGGACTCAGGCTTTTCATGATAAATCCATTAATCGTAAGTCTTTCGAGCCTAATCAAATGGTTTGGCTATTCAATTCTAAATTGCATCTCTTTCCTGGTAAACTTCGCTCTAGGTGGGATGGTCCCTTTTTAGTTAGAAAGGTTTTTTCTCATGGTGCGGTAGAAATTCAAGACATCAATCATGGTCGTATCCTGAACGTCAATGGTCAAAGATTGAAACCTTACATAGAATGTGTTGCAGATGGACAGTTGATTGAATTCCTTGATTTGATGGATTCTATTTATCGAAATAATTAAGAATGTACTGCGTCTGGCTGAAGACGTTAAACTTAGCGCTTGTTGGGAGGCAACCCAATTCTCATAGATTATTTTTGCACATTTTCTTGTCGCATTTTTTTCAAGAATCCTCATATTACTGATGCAACTAAGGTAGAATGCTTCTATCCTCCATATGCATCATATTTTCGTCCAAAATAAAATAGAATTAACTAATAATATAATATCTTAAAAAAAATATTGAGGATAATGTCTGATCTAGGTTGGGGGGTATAGGATTGGAATTTTTGAAGAAATTTTTCGAATTATGAATAAGTTTTTCGAATTTTTGAAAAAAAATAATTTCTATGCTTTAGTGCTGAAATGATAAACATACAAAGTATATAAAATCTTAAAAAGCCCAATAACTAGTCAGGAGTAAGTCAATTTAAGTTCTTTTTATTAAAAGTTCTTTTAGTAAGTTGTAAGATAATTTTTACTTTTGAATTTTACAACACACATGACCTGCACTTCTAAGGGTTAGGTTCAACATTATGTTGTTAAGTATGGTAGCAACCTTGAGTCCTGATGAATCATACCTATCCCATATTTATTAAAAAAAAAAGAAAAAAAGAAGTGAATTTAGTCAGGTACATTGAAAAGGGCTACCTATCGTTAAAGGTCAGCGAGCTTGTGATGATGAAGCCGAGCATAGGTCCGTAGGGGAGTCTTGATGCCCAATACCTTATGCCATCTAGTGTGGGAGTTGTTGACTGAATGCTCGCTACACGGAGGAATCATTACAAGAGTAAAAGTGCATAATTTATTTATAAATACAAAATAAATAAATTTTAAAAAAAACAGCGAAAGAGAAAATAATATTGACCTTGAAAAAGATGATAGTGTGAAAGCCATCGTTGTAAAAATTTGAGTAAACTGGAATATTACAGATAAAGCCCATGAGGTATTAAAGTAAACATCCACAACTCTCATAATCCTGCAAGATAAGGATGATTTTGAATCAGTGAATAGGTCTTATCTGACCCATTCTTGGAAACTACTAGCTTTAGCAATATTTTGGAAAATCTAAAGCCTTAGCTTGTGTATGGTCCAGATATCACCAAGCACCCAAGTATAAATAAACCTTACAACTCTCTAACAGAAGCTTAATAACCTCAACTGGAATTGCATCTGGACCTAGGATTTGGGCTGACTTAGTAATTAAAACTTTATGTGCTTTTGAAATTCTTGGCACTCAGGCATTTGAAATTAAATTTTATAAAATAAATTTTTTAGACAGCAGTTTGTAGGTATCTGAGCCGGAAACCCTCACGAGACAAAACTCGTCCACTAGGGCCACCTAGGGGTTTAAAGCCTTATTGCATACGGTAAATGCAATCGCGATTCCTGCGAAAGTGAGTTAGCTTTTATTTTGCTCGAGAACTAGCAAAATGCAGATTCGGGGGTATGATAAGTGCTAAATAATACATAAATTATCCTTTTTCTCATAGTACTTATCATAATTTTAATACACATATTTTGTAAATTTAACCAAAAAAAACTGTGTTACCTCCACCATTGCATTTTAATAAATTATCAAAGGTAATTCAAGTTTGATTTGATTATTTATTGATTGAGCCTTATGTATGCAGGTCAAGTCTAATCCAATTGAATAATGCTTAAACCCACACTGCACTTCATCAAATTCTTTTCCTTTCTTCACACGTTCACCTTCTCAGCATACAGCCTTCCCATGCCCACGTCCTCACCTTGTAACAAGATAACCTAATCTTCCATGTCCAAAGAACAAATCCAAACTCCCCTCATCCAAATAAGTCCTCCAGCTTATCTCCCCTCCTCATAATCAACTTTGTCCCAAAGAACAGAGCCAGCAAAGTCCTAGCGTCATCTCCTCCCAGATTTCATCTGCATCATCCGCGATTCAAGGATCATCTTCCGAACCAATCCATCCGCTTGCATTCTTATCCCTTCTTCAAATCCCAGCAACCGTGACTTTCTCCCAGTTGAATCTCAACATCTTCATCTCCCACGAATAAAACCAATCCATCCGTTCCTAACCTCAAATCCCAGCGTCTGAGATCTTCTCAGCCTCCATCCTTACCCCTTCTTTGGATTAACTTCATCGTCCACGGCGTGATCTCATGAAATCCCCAACGTCAAGATTAGATCTCTCCCCTGTTTCGGAACAAATCCCAGCCAAATCCAAACCCCCTCCGTGATTCAACCCAGCAACAGCATTCAACCATCTCCGCGTGCATCCCATCATCCCTTCATCATGGGTCAAGCCAACAAATGCATCCTTATCCCATGGCAAGCCATTCCAAGCTTCAACAGCATCACTCCACTGTTCGGATGAGAACCAGCAACCACCAGCTTATTCCAGCATCCACGGATGAGCTCAAATCCCCTGCATCCGCAACAATCCCATGCTCATCCCATGCGACATCTTCTTCTTCCACCAGAATCCCAGCAAATCTAAGAGTTTCAGCTTCTTCCGAGTGGCATCAAACCATCATCCAGATTTGATCTCCTCCCAGATCTTCTTCCGGATTCCTCCCATCCAAGATCGGCTTCCACATCATCCCGTTCCTTCCGTGTCCAACAAACAGGGCTCTGTTTCGGAACAGAGCTAAGATCCTCCACGTTGAAGCCGCATCACCAGCATTTCGGATCACATCCAGCTTCATCCCGAGCTCCACGGATCCATTCAGCCTCATCCTCTTCTCCGAATCTCCCAGCTTCATCCCGTTCACATTCCAGTCATTCCACAAAATCCTAGCAACCCCACGATTCATCTTCAACTCCTCTGCTTTCGGATTACCTCTCAACCATCCAGCCAAGATCTATTCCGCATCCTCCCACAATTGCAGCTTTCCTCCCAACCTTCTCCAAGATCTTGCTCACAGCATCAATCTTCTTCCGAATCCCCTGTTTCCCGCGTCATTCCGGATGAACTCCATCCATCTTCCGCAAGATATCCTCTCAGCCGCATCTCCTCTGTTCCCATCCATTCGGAACAGAGGAGAGAGGGGGAGATGGCAGCCTATAAAAGGCCCAGGCATGAAACGGGGGAGGCAACTTCTTGGGTTTGGTTCCACATCTCTCCTCAGAGGCCAAGTTCCCACGAGAAGAAGAAGAAATAAAAGGAGAGATTAGTTTGGGGGATTTTGGGAATGACTTCCCATATGAGCTGAGAAGGAGCTATTTTCAGTGGAGTCTCTAGGAGAATGAACGAATAGATGGAAGCCCGCTGCTGCGCTGCTGCTGTCACCCATGACTCCATGGAAGGCTAATCTCCTCTCTAGGGCTGGATGCAGCCCTAGCAAAAGGATAAGAATTTTGTATTTTTTTTATTCTTGGGGTTGTATGAACTTATTGTTTTTAATGGATATATTCTTTTATCTCACATTTAATTTCTGTGATTTTAAATGTGGAGTTCATACAATTGTTCTTCATGATCACTAAGTAAATATAAGATAGTCCATGCTTAGGGAAGATGCAGTGTCCTACCACATTAGTTTAGGGTAGACATTTCATGCCAACTGAAGATGGATTATTCCCAAATTACTTTTTTGAATTTCTATTTAAATGCTTATTAGGCTTGTAGCCGATCTACATAATAATCCAAGAATGAAATAAATTATAAATAACCCTTATTTCTGAGTTAGTGGTGAATTTCTTGCCCTAGGTTCCCCCATACTGATATCATTTTAATTGCATTTCTTATTAAGTTGCTTAGTTTAATAGTCTTCACAAATTCTCTTTTTCAAATATTTTTAAGAAAACAACTGTACCCCAATCCCTGTGGATCGATACCCGTAATCACTATCCTACCAGATACGTGCTATTGCGTGGTCTTTAAAGTTGACTATCATTGCCCTGCCAATCAAGTCTTCATTTTGTATCATTTTGTATCATTTTGTACTATAGTATTTGATAATGTCTTTACCATGTCTTCATTCTTCTAGGATCTTCGTTCTTTTAGGATCAGTTGTTCGTTTGGTGCCTCACTGCAAACAAGACCGCCTTCAAATGGAATGAAGAATTGGCCCATGACCTTTAAAACTACAATTGTCATATTACTTAAATCAAAAGGTACAACAAGCCACCTTTCATCTTGCCATTGTGGTTCTTCACTTAAGCTAACAACTCTCATACCATGTAATATGGTAGAATTGTAGTCGAAAGGAACTTGGTCAAATGCTAAAAACTCTGGTTGATTCCATTCAGATGAAAATTTATATACCCTACATAAAGGTTCAAACTCAAAGGACACCATTACTTCTTTATACTAAACACTGCGTGAAAACTCTCTTTCCATTTTAATTTGGTTTTTAATTTTGAAGACCTTTCAATTACAATGTAGACTAAAAGAACTTTCATGTTATTAAAAGTGTTAGTTTTAACTTGAACCTTTTAATCTCAAATGACTATTCGACATTTCTCGTTTAAAAGTTTCAAAAATTCAATATTACTCGACAACTTTTGTATGGATGTTTATGAGGAGGATGCCAATCAAAAGTTTGCATGACCAAAAACATTGTTTTTGCAATTGATTTTCTAAAATCATCCTTTCATTGATTTTCACTTTATACCTTATCATGGAATAGATGGAATGAAAAGATATTTCCTAAGATTTACCAAATATTATATATATTAGTATCTACGTAATTATGTGTGAGAACACAATTGATCTAGCTAGACTAATTTGGTTGAGTAATATAGGAGAGGGGGAAGGGCAGTGTGAACAAGAGTTCTGACAATACCCATGTGAATGCAAGGATGATGAAAATGCTACATTGCCGACATGAGCAAGGGGCCACCCCCTTTCAATAACAATTGCATCTCCTTGAGATATGTCAAGGATCAGCCACTAAATATCGATAAAATAGAGGGCGAACCATCCTTGTTTCTCCTCCCCCTCCTCTGCTTTAGAAGCATACTTCCAAGATCCGATAGTTGCAATCATCATGTCCCTCCTTTCCTATCATTTTTTCTCTTCTCTTCTATCTCCTTTCCTCAGAACCATAATTGGATGCTAGTGACTGTCAATCGAACCGCAGAGAAACTACCTATTTTTCCTCTCCCCCATTCACTCCAACTCACCTATTCTAATTCTAGCTTTGTTGAACCCTCCGTGTAGGCAAATGATAAACCAGCCCTACTCCTATGTGCACTGTCGGGTCTTGTCGACGTGGGAGCTTGGAGATTGAACAGCAAGATCATTGTTCGCATCCCCTACTTCACCCCCACCAATGAAAGAGTAGATGCCCTATAAGCCAATCATTTGATAGGTTTCTCTTTGTAATCCTCCCAATCATATACTTTGACACTTGATATATATCAATAAAGGCATTGTGTTTCATCATTTGCTGCTTATCTATTTTATTATTGGATGATGAACCCCATAAATTAGGACATTGGTTTTAGGGTTATGATGAGATCATACCAGTGAGATCTAAAATCCTAAAATCCTAATTTAGAATATTCCCAGTCAAATTGGTATATTGAGTCGGGGATCAATATTACCGGAAAGACTGGCACATCTTATGTATGCTCAATATAGAGGGTGATTGATCTCACAATCACTTGTGTGAGACACTAATACAAAGATGTGGGTGCTCATTAGAGGAATGAGTTCACTGAAATGACCAGCCATGAGAACATCTTATGGATTCTTACTTAATTATCAAAAGATGGTTCTCATAGTGGGAGTTGTGCAAGTGATCCTTAGACCTGAGATCACCATGGTACCTTGTGCACTTGAAGCTATGTTTTGGTTTACCCTCATTCACGACATTGCGTTGTGTACGGGGTATTCTGGATATGGTGGATTTTGTACGAAGGTTGTGAGTAGGTCAACAAGGAATCAGTCACTTCTAGTAAGAGAAGGTAACATCCTACTTACTCTAATCTTATGATGATTCAAGAAGCCTTTGATCAAAGCAAAATGAATATTAGAAAGAGTTTCTAATGTTTCATTGTTTGAATTATCATATAAAAGATTGAGAGAGACATGAATAAGTGATTGAGTTTGATATTGATCCATACTCATGCACTTATTCAGGATGTAGTATGACTGAGGGATTGAATTGCACAGTAACTTGCCACTGAAGGGTATGTTTGGATTTGTCCAATACATTCCTCATCTTCCGGGTAGACATGATACGTTGCTAGACGTCAATCATGTCTTGTGGGTTGATTGAATCAAAGAGTTTGATTAGATCAAAGCATCAGAAAGGTTCTGATTGCTAAGTCAGGTTTAGCACTAAATTGAACCTAAATTGGATTAGAGGTATTCTAATCAGGTTAGGTCATCTTGCACCTGCACCTACTGCTGGCTAAGATAAGGAACCCAATGGGTCACACACAAGGGAATTGATCAAGGGTCTAATTGGATTAGATCATGTTTGCAAGATGAACATGCTAGCACGTGTTGCAAACCCTAGCTCCTGATTCAAATTAAATTCGAATCTGATTCTTAGGTTAGGTTGATCTAATATGATTAGATCATGACCTAATATGGGTTAGCCAAGAGTTGAAACCCATTTGGCTTTAATTAGACCTGATTTGATTAGGTTTAATGTTTTCTTTAAGTTGGTTAAACCCAATTGGATTGGGTTTGATAGGGCCTTCACTTCTGGACCATTGGATCGCTTCCTGGATGAAGGATCTGGTCCACTGGTTGGCGCCTTCATCTGGACCATTGGATGGATTCCTGGATGAAGGATCTGGACCATTGGTCAGCGCCTGAATCTGGACCACTAGATGGATTCCTGGATGAAGGATCTGGACCATTGGTCAGCGCCTGAATCTGGACCACTGGATGGCTCTCTGGATGAAAGATCTGGACCGTTGCTCAGCGCCTGAATCTGGACCATCGGTGATGGCATCTTGCTTCTGGACCATTGGATGGCACCCTGGATGATGATGCCTTGATCTGGACCATTAGATGGTGCCTAAATCTGGACCATTGGCTTTGATTCACTGCATTTGGGCCCTTGGATCATCAGGATTTAAGAGGGAGACATGAGAAAGAAGTTGATACACCCTTCTCCTTAGCACCCCATCATGATGGGATGCCTCTCTTGGCACATGCCTCATCATGATGAGGTATGTGGATGGGATGCATCCCTTTATGATGCATCCCTCCATCTCTTATAAATAAGGAGGTGCCTTGGGGTTCTAAAGATCATCAAAGAAAAAGTCTCTCCTTCTCTCTCCCTTATTCTTTCTTTCTTACAAGCCTCTCTCTTTTGTCCTAACCCAAGACAAGAGGGTCTTCTTTAGGACAAAAAGGCTAGTGAATGTTTTAGAGGTAGAAAGGAAGAAGGAAGTGAAGGAAAATCAGCCAATTAAATCCTTTGGAAGGATTGAACAATTAGAATCAAGTTTTGGTGGAGCTAGAGTCTTGAACCCATTCCTGTGTGGATCAACATCGGAGGGTGAACATTTGGGCACCTTAGGACATCTTCAGACATATTGGAATAGCGTGATAGGTATTCTTCTATACCAAGATTATATTTTCTACATTATTTGGTTATACTATTAAGGTGATCTTAGCTTATTAGGATTTCATATAATGGGTTTTATAAGAAAATTTTATAATTCCGTATCTTCCGCTGTGCCCTAGGGCACTGGGAAACCCAACAGTGGTATCAGAGCCACCCTTAATCAGTTTAACCAAATGATAATACATGCTATTATCTTGATGCTATGAGATAGCTAGGTTGTTTGTATGCATGATTAGTTTATGCTATGAGATAGTGTTATATTCATGTTGTAGCACAGTATAATTGCTAGTACTAAATTATAGAATGTGCAATGAGACCTGTTGCTGGGGGTTCAAACCGAGAACGATTGGCACAGCGGTGTGAACGGGGTTCCCTTGGAATTGCTTCGGTTGCGCTCCACCTTCCGCCGAAAAACCTGCAAGCAAGCCTCGCACCACCACCGGGGTAGTGGGGGCCCTCCGACGATCAAGTTAGGGAAGATCGAAGGAGAAGGAGAGGTAGCAGGTAAGATGATACTCTGGAAAATCTTGCTTACCCTCCCCCTTCCCCCCCAGCCGCATATATACCAGGCTGGAGGGTTCTTTTGGGGATTGGTCATCGTGTGGCGCGATGGGGTTGCCATTGACATGGCCGTTACAGGGCGTCGTGGGGCAGCGCTGGGTACGGCTATGGCAGGGCGTAGTGGAGTTCCGCTTTGTACGACTGTTACAGGGGATCGTGAAACAGCGTCGGATACGGCCGTTGCAGGGAGTAGTGGAGCAGGGGGCCGCGGCGTGCCTCAGGGGAACAGTCTGTTGTTGTCAGAGATTGCCGACTCGGGGTCGGATTGCTGGATCAAGGGGCAGCCGACTCGGGGTCGGGCTGCGGAGCCGAAGATATCCGACCCGAGGTCGGATTGCTGGATCAAGGGGCAGCCGACTCGGGGTCGGGCTGCGGAGCCGAAGATATCCGACCCGAGGTCGGATTGCTGGATCAAGGGGCAGCCGCAGTCTTCCCGGGCGCGCGTGCCGGTCACGTGGGGCATGGTGGCTAAGTTCCTCCGTAACAGTAGCCCCCCACTTCCGAGCCTGGAACCAGGAGGGGAACGGGTGAAGGGAGTGATGCTTCGAGATTGCCGCCATCCCTCGGAAAGGCGCGCGCGCTTCGAGCTCCCCGCCTTCTTTACGGCGTATGGCAGTTGTCGCTGATCTGGCGGTCTGCGGATTTCGGCGGACATCCTTCCTTAATGGTGTCGATTCGCCTTTGGGGCGCGAACGAACCTTCGGCAGCCAGGTGTCCTCTGGCGTCACCGAGGCGTCACCCGCCTTTCCGCCTATTTAGCCGGGGGCCCTCCCCCGTCCGCCTTTCTCTTCACAGGCATCCTCGAGTTTCTCCCTTGTGCTGCTGCCGTTGCCGTCGGACTGTTCGTTCGCTCCTCCTTTGGCGCTCTCGGAGCCGTTCTTCCTTCCCTTCCGGTGAGTTGCCCCACTCTGCAATTTAGGCCCCTCCGTACTTTCTCCTTTCGTATTAGTGTACCCCAGTCGTTCCGGTCCCTTCTCCCCTCTTGACCCCATCCTGACCGTAGATTCACTGGCCGTTAGGGATGGACGAAGTAAGAGCAAACCGCATTCAGTCGGAGCTGGTCCCCGAAGACCTAGATAGGTTCGTGGCCCGGTACCACCTTCTCGAAACCTGCAACGTTACGCTCCCGGGGCCTGAGGAGAGGATGTCCCATCCTCCTCCAGGGAAGGTCGCCATCAATGAGGACATCCTTCGGGCTGGGTTCCGCCTTCCCCTCTCGGACTTAGTCGTGCAGGTGCTTCGAGGTTTAAGAGTGGCGCCGACGCAACTGGTGCCGAACTCATGGCGTACCCTGACGGCCTTCCAGGTTCTCTGCCGCATGCACGAGGTTCCCGCCACCCTGAACGTCTTTTGGGAATGCTATGGCCTGAACGGCCACCCCCGGGACAGAGGGTGGTGGTGCTTTGCGGCGCGGCGAGGGTGCGGCCTCGTCAAGGAGGCTCCTTCCTCCATTCATGGCTGGAAGGAGCGTTTCTTTTTCATCGACGTAGATCCCTCTTGGGGAATCGGGACAACCTGGGAGACGCCGATGAAGTCCCCGATCGGCCTATCGAGGTTGTCGAGGGAGGAGTCCGATGGCGTCGCCGTCTTGAGGGGGTTGGTTGCCGAGGGCCGGCTCCCCCCGGTGGCTAGCCTTATTTCCGAGGATGCCTTGGTGAACGTCGGTCTGAGCTCGGTCCCCGCCGACCGTGAGCCCGCCACCACTTCTTCTTTCTTAGCTCTTTTCTCCTCTTTCCTTTCTTCTTTCCATCGGTTTCTTAGTTTCTAACCATCTCGTCCTTTTTGCAGAAATCGACGACGTTATGCAGTCGGACAAGGCAATGGCTGTTAGTAGGGCGTCCCTACTGGAAGCGGTCCGGAGGAAGAAACGGACTCCTCCGAGCGGGGTCCCACCAGCGAAGAAGCCCTGCCAGCAGGCGACTCCGACGCCGACAGACGGGTCCGGGCCCATCGATCAGGGGGACGCCGCGGGCTCGGACCGACAGTTGACGCCGTATCAGCCCTCCAGTGATGAGACTATCGTTTTTCCGGAGGTGTCATCCGAGCGCGCCCGGGGCGGCCGGGTCGGACGCAGTCGGTCCCCAGCCCGATCTTCGACTCGGTCGGCTTCGGATGATACGAGAAGGGGGGGGCGCCGAGGCCCCGGCCGAGCGGGACCCTGTCGATCTCTGGCGTGGCCCCTGCCCCGCGCACGGTTGGCATGACTCTCTCCCAAGCGATGGGTAAGGGTAAGGCTGCAGAACCACCGTCCGGCTCCGGGGCGAAGTCGGGGTCGGCCTTCACTTTCGCCGGCGCCCGAAACCTCGTCGAGACGGTGCTGCTGGAGAGGGACCGTAGGCAGGTCCGGCAGATGAGCATCCCTGAAGTCGGAGCTGCCAGCTGCGTCTGTCTCATGTCGGTGAGTGTTCTTTTGGTCGCTTTCGTCGTTTATAGGCTCTGTTGATCCCCGTCTGACGCTCTCATTTTTCCTATCTCTTAGCTCGCCCAGTACATGATCCGCCTGGAGGAGAGCCACGAGGAACAGGCGAGGCTTCTGGCGAGGACCGAGAGCCGACTGAAAGCTGTAGAGGAGGGAGGCCAGGCTGCGGCGGGGAGGACGACCAGGGACCTCGAAACGAGGCTCCAGGTGGCCGAAGAGCGGGCACTCGGCTTCGCCGTCCTTGAGAGGCAACTGTTGGATGCTCAGGAGCAACTCAAGGTTGCCTCGGGTCTCGAAAGCGAGATCAGAAAGGCGGAGGAGCGGGCCGAAAAGCAGTCCCGGAAGGCTGCCGACTTCCGGGAGAGGTGGGAGAAGGCCCAGCAGTCGGCCGACAACGCCCGCAACCGAACCCGATCTCTTGAAGCCAAGCTGGCCGAATTGGAGTCGGCCTTGGAGGGGACTCGTGCGAGCAACCAGGAGCTTCATTCGCGCCTGGAGGAGGCTGAGGCTGCTCGCGTCGCTGCCGAGGCGAGGCACATGGAGGCTCGGGCCGATCTGCTGAGGGTCTCCTCCGAGGCGGACGACCGGATTGTGGCGAAGGTCATGGAAGCGAAAGCTCAGATTACGGAGCGAGCGGAGGCTGCGCTGGCCGAGAAGAGCGCGGAAATCGAGCATCAGGCGGTACAGGCCTATCGTCAGTCCGCCGAGTTCATCTGTGACATGTCAGACGCGGGGTCCGACTCCTTTGCCTTAGGCTTCGATGAAGGCCTGGCAAGGGTGTCCGCTAAATACCCCGGAATTGACCTGAGTGGGGTCTCCCTCCTCGACTCCCCTCCGATGCCATTGCCTGCCGATTCTCCAACCGTCTCCCCACCCTTCGTGGACGTGCTCGCCGTTCCCGACTCAGGGGTTCCTCCAAACTGACTCTCTGTACTTTTCTTTGTTCTTTTCTTTGTATGTTGGCGTTTTGCCATGTTGTATGGGTCTCGGCCCTGATGCAACGAAAGTTAATGCAAACAGAGTGTTTCCTTATTTCACTTTCGTCCTTCCTCTTCTTAACTCTTGGTAGCGTCTCGCCGACTCCTGACTCTTGAAGTTCTTCCGGCGCTAGGCCAGGCATCCGAGGGTTAGGCCTCAGGAAATTCTTCCGGCGCTAGGCCAGGCATCCGAGGGTTAGGCCTCAGGAAATTCTCCCGGTGCTAGGCCAGGCATCCGGGGGTTAGGCCTCAGGAAATTCTTCCGGCGCTAGGCCAGGCATCCGAGGGTTAGGCCTCAGAAAATTCTTCCGGCGCTAGGCCAGGCATCCGAGGGTTGGGCCTCAAGAAATTCTTCCGGCGCTAGGCCAGGCATCCGAGGGTTAGGCCTCAGGAGATTCTTCCGGCGCTAGGCCAGGCATCTAAGGGTTGGGCCTCAGAAAATTCTTCCGGCGCTAGGCCAGGCATCCGAGGGTTAGGCCTCAGGAAATTCTTCTGCTGGTCGGCCAAGGCTGGCGCAAGCCGAGGCGACCGGTCGGGGCTTCAGGCTAGTCTGCTCCCGGGATGATCATCAGGTTAGCCTGGCATCCGAGGGCCGAGCCTCGGGGAATTCCGCTCGTTGGTCGGCCAAGGCTGGCGCAAGCCGAGGCGACCGGTCGGGGCTTCAGGCTAGTCTGCTCCCGGGATGATCATCGGGTTAGCCTGGCATCCGAGGGCCGAGCCTCGGGGAATTCCGCTCGTTGGTCGGCCAAGGCTGGCGCAAGCCGAGGCGACCGATCGGGGCTTCAGGCTAGTCTGCTCCCGGGATGATCATCGGGTTAGCCTGGCATCCGAGGGCCGAGCCTCGGGGAATTCCGCTCGTTGGTCGGCCAAGGCTGGCGCAAGCCGAGGCGACCGGTCGGGGCTTCAGGCTAGTCTGCTCCCGGGATGATCATCGGGTTAGCCTGGCATCCGAGGGCCGAGCCTCGGGGAATTCCGCTCGTTGGTCGGCCAAGGCTGGCGCAAGCCGAGGCGACCGGTCGGGGCTTCAGGCTAGTCTGCTCCCGGGATGATCATCGGGTTAGCCTGGCATCCGAGGGCCGAGCCTCAGAGAATTCCGCTCGTTGGCCACGCGCCTGTCACTTGCCGCTCGACGGGGTTTCTCCGTGGCCAGCTGCGATCGTGTTTCTCCCCCTCTCGAAGCGTCGCCTGGGGAACACTAGAAGGCCATTAAATGCTAATTGAGGCGTTACCTGGGAAATCAGACCGGCCAGTTGCTGCTTGCGAGGAGTGCCAGTTAAGCGGCCGCGATACGCGCGTTCTTCGAGGCGGATGCGGCCTGGGCGCGTGCGGAGATACGTGGGCCGCGGGATACACGCCGTCCGGAGTGTCCTGCACGAAGAATGCAATTAAGGAGAATGATGCCTAGGAGATCGTGGGGGGATAAACCTCGAGAGCCGGAACGGCTCCGGATTCGATGTGCCTGCATTTATTGGAGCCACCCGCATCGGAACGACCGGGGGGCCACAGTTTGGCTATAAATATAAGCGCAGGTGCGGTGGAGCCTGCCAAGCCGGAGCTGTTCAGGTTGCCATGGATCGTGGACCTCCTCTCCGGCGCGTGGCTGGGAAATCCCAGCCGGAGGAACGGGAGGCGCGCCCCTCGCGACTTCCACCAACTAGCCGTTTCATCTGGGATCAACGGGAGGATTCTCCCCGGTGGAACTCCGCTCTAGGCGTTTCATCCGGGATCACGCCTCCTCGCGCTCTTCTCCCTTATATTCCTTTCCTCCCCTTCTCCTGGGGAGGACCAGAATATCCCTTGGAGGTGGCGTTCCTCTAGAAGCAGTATGAACTTCTTCTTCGTCCGCGCCGGCTCTTCGTCTTTTGCGTGAGGCGTCGATGGCGCCTCCGGGGGGAAGCACCCACGGCCAGTGGGATTGCAGCTGCTTCGGGCGGAGGGTTCGGGATCCCAGATCTTCAGCTCCACGGAGTCCCCACCTCTTCCTTAGTTTCTTTACTCCCCAATCCCCCTCTGGGAATTCTTTGTAATCACACGAACACGCCATTGTAACCAGGAATTATTGAAATGAAAAGAACTATATATTTTTTGAGCTGTCTTTCTGGCTTTGTCTTTCTACTGGTAATATACCCGCATGTTAGCGGAATTCCAGCTCCTTGGAATTTCTCGACCATCTAGTGCCTCCAACTGGTAGGAGCCAGGTCGGTTTACCCAGCGAACCCTATACGGGCCTTCCCAATTTGGCGCCAGCTTCCCACCTTCCGCGGGCTGAGATGCTTTGGCCCGCCTTAGCACCAGATCTCCGATTTTGAAAAATTTTGGTCAGACCTTGGAGTTATAATACCGGGCCACCCTCCGCTGATACATCGCCATCCGGACCTGCGCCATTTCCCTCGCTTCTTCCAAGAGGTCCAGGTTCCCTCGGAGTTGCTCCGAATTGGCCTCGGGTCGGTGCGCGGCCACCCGGGGCGAGGGGAGTCCGAGCTCCACGGGGACGACCGCTTCCGTGCCATAGGTTAGGCCGAAAGGCGTCTCCCCGGTAGGGGTCCGATGCGTGGTCCGATACGCCCAAAGGACGTTCTCGAGTTCTTCGACCCAAGCTTGCCTCGTCTGACCGATTCGCACCTTAATTCCTTGGAGGATTGTCCGATTTGTCACTTCGGCCTCACCGTTGGTTTGGGGATGCGACACAGATGTGAACCGATGCTCGATCCCGAACTCCTCGCAGAAGTCACGGAAATGCTTGTTGTCGAACTGTCGACCATTATCCGAGATGAGGACCCGGGGTACCCCAAATCGGACAATGATGTTTTTCTTTACGAACTTCCGGACTTGCGCCTCCGTGATAGTGGCCAGCGGCTCCGCCTCCACCCACTTGGTAAAGTAGTCGATTGCAACAATCAAGAATTTCTGCTGGGCGGAAGCGACGGGGAACGGTCCGAGGATATCCATTCCCCACTGTGAGAAGGGCCAAGGTGCGATGATTGGTGCCAAGGGGACAGAAGGGACTCTCTGGATGTTGGCGTGGCGCTGGCAGGCGTCGCATTTCCGTACGTGATCCTTTGAGTCCTCCAACAAGGTAGGCCAATAATAGCCTTGCCTCATGATCTTGTGCGCCAAGGACCTAGCCCCCGAGTGCGATCCGCAGACGCCCTCGTGGACTTCGCCGAGGACGTAGGCCGCCTCCAAGGGGCGGAGGCACCTTAAGAGGGGGGCGGTGAATGAGGTCCGATACAGCCTCCCTTCATAGAGTACGTAGTGGGCGGACTTCCTGACAAGTCGCCGAGCTTGATCTTCGTCTTCAGGGAGGATCCCTTCGGCGAGGTAGGCGACGAGCGGGTCCATCCAAGACGGCTCCGGATCAATCGCCATCACCGCCCCAGCCTCGCCGATGCTCGGGGCATCCAGGGTCTCCAGGTAGATTGCCCTCGACAGGTTGCGCGCCTCTGCGCCCACCAAGCGGGACAACCTGTCGGCCCTGGCATTTTCGCTTCTGGGGACCTGCTGGAGGTCGACGCTGCCAAGGTCGGGAATGAGTGCTTGCACCTTCCGGACGTAGTTCTGCATGGTCGGGCTCCGGGCCTCGAACTCCCCACGGACCTGCCCGACCACCAGCTGGGAGTCGGTGAAGACCTTCAAACGCCGGATGCCGAGCTCCCCGGCGAGTTTGAGTCCCGCGACTAGGGCCTCGTACTCTGCCTCGTTGTTGGTCACTGGAAATCCAAACCTCAAGGCATACTCGGCTATCACTCCATCAGGACTGGTAAGGACCAGCCCGGCCCCTCCACCCTCGGGGTTCGACGACCCATCGATGTGAAGCGTCCAGGTCGGGAGGTCGAGGCTGGGCGTTTCCAGCGGTCTAGGTTCCGCCACTTGCACCGTGCACTCAGCGAGGAAGTCCGCGAGCACCTGGGCCTTGATGGCGGGCCGAGGCTGGTAGCGGATGTCGAACTCACCGAGTTCTATTGCCCACTTCACCAGCCGTCCCGCATTCTCGGGGTTGCTGAGGATCTGTCGTAGTGGTTGATCAGTTAAGAGGGTGACAGAATGGGCCTGGAAATAGGGGCGGAGCCTCCTGGTCGCGGTCAGCAGCGCGAAGGCGATCTTTTCAGCCTTCGTATACCGTGCCTCGGCATCCCGTAGGACCCGGCTGATGTAGTACACGGGCTTCTGGAGCTTTGCCTCTTTCCGAACCAGCACCGCACTGACCGCGGTTGGGGAGACCGCCAGATAGAGGTAGAGCATCTCCCCTTCTTGCGGCTTGGACAGCAGGGGAGGAGACGCCAGGTATTCCTTGAGCTGGTCGAATGCTGCTTGACATTCGGCCGTCCAGAGGAAGTCTTTCGGGCGTTTTAACACCTTGAAGAATGGTTGGCAGCGTTCGGCCGATTTTGCCACAAATCGTCCGAGCGCGGTAACCCTTCCAGCGAGCTCCTGAACCTCCTTCACTTTGGTCGGAGGGGACATACCTTGGATGGCCTTGATTTTGTCCGGGTTGGCTTCGATACCCCGTTGGTTGACAATGAAACCGAGGAACCTCCCGGCCGAAGCGCCAAAGGCGCACTTCGCTGGGTTCAGCTTCATGCGAAACTTCCGCAAGGTGGTGAAAGTCTCCTCCAGATCCACGATGTGCTGGTCTGCCTGGCGGCTCTTCACCAGCATATCGTCCACGTACACCTCCATATTCCGGCCGATTTGCTCTTTGAAGATTTTGTTGACGAGGCGCTGGTAAGTGGCGCCAGCATTCTTCAGACTGAAGGGCATTACCTTGTAGCAGTACAGCCCCCGGTCTGTTATAAAGGCAGTTTTCTCCTCGTCCTGTGGGGCCATCATTATCTGGTTGTAACCGGAGAAGGCGTCCATGAAAGACAGCAGCTGATGTCCGGAAGTCGCGTCGACCAGTTGGTCTATCCGCGGAAGCGGAAAGCTATCCTTGGGGCACGCCTTGTTCAGGTCGGTATAGTCGACGCACATCCTCCACTTCCCGCTCGCCTTCCGGACAAGTACGACATTTGCCAGCCACTCGGGGTAACTCACCTCCCTTATGAATCCTGCCTCCAAGAGTTTGTCTACCTCCTGGTCGATCACCCGGATCCGATCCGGGGCACAGTGTCTCTTCTTCTGCTTCACTGGCCGGTGGGTCGGGTCGACGTTGAGGGCGTGAGAGATGACCTCCGGGTCGATCCCAGGTACATCGGCCGCCGACCAGGCAAATACATTGGCATTGGCTCGGAGGAATTCCACCAACCGGGCCTGAGCTCCCGGGTCGAGATTGGCGCCGACCCGGACCGCCCGATCCCGGCGGCCTTCCTCGAGGGGAACTTCGACCACACCCTCGGCCGGCTCCCCCTGCCGCAAGGCCACCTCGTCTCTGGCATCAAGGGACTCGACGCTTAGGGCTTCTGCGGGCTTCTTCCCTTTGAGGGTCGCTAAGAAACATTGCCGTGCGGTCGGTTGGTCACCTCGGACCTCCCCGATCCCGATCGTCGTGGGGAACCGCATGAGCAAGTGGTACGTGGAGACCACCGCACGAAGGGCGTTCAGCCCGGGTCGTCCGAGGATGGCGTTGTAAGCCGAGGGAACACGGACGACCAAGAGCCCGAGTCGCACCGTGGCTTCTGCGGGTGCGACGCCCGCAGTCACAGGCAGCTCAACGACACCTTCCACCGGGACAGCGTCTCCGGTGAATCCTACGAGGGGGGTGGACATTTTGGGCAACAATTGTCTGGACAAGCCCAGCTTTTGGAAGGCCTCGTAAAACAAGATATCAGCTGAGCTTCCACTATCCACAAGAACACGCCTTACATCATAGTTTGCCATGGTGAGGGAGATTACCATGGCGTCATCGTGGGGGGTCTGAACCCCCTTTACATCCTCATCACAAAAAGTGATTACGTTGCCGACCCTCTGCCTCTTTGCGACGGCCGCCCCCGATGCCTCCGTCGAGCCCCCTGCGTTCCTCACGGGTCGGGGGCAGCCCCCAGTGATAGTGTGGATCACGCCCGCAACGGGTCGATTCTGCTCCCGAGGCCTTGGAGGAGCCGGGTCGGCCGGACGCGGGTCTGCGGGGGGATGTCGGTCGCTCACATATCGACCGAGACGCCCCCGGCGGATGAGAGCCTCGATCTCGTCCCGAAGCTGGAAGCAGTCTTCCGTGTCGTGGCCGTGGTCTCGGTGGTACTCACAGTACGCCCGGGAGGGCCTCTTCCCAGGGATCTTCCGCATCTGTCTCGGGGCCGGGAGGTCCTCCCGCCCCTTGATCTCCATAAGGATCTTGGCCCGGGGAGTCAGGAGAGGGGTGTACCGGTTGAAACGTCGGGGCGGAGAACGAGGGCGTGGGGCGCCGTGGTTCTTCGCCGGCGACGGGCTTCTGCGCCGACACTGGGGCGTCGGGCTCCTCCGCTGGCGTGCCTCTTTCCGTCTTTTCTTCCCAAGCTTTGGAGGGATCTCGGCGGCCTCCTTGCTCCGGTGGGCGGCCGCCTCCTCGGCGTCCGCATACTGGTTCGCCCGGGACAACAGCTCTGGGAAGCTCCGCGGCAGGCGTTTGTCCAGGGAGAAGGTGAGTCTGCCCTTCCGGAAGCCACGCTTCAGGGCTGAAAGAGCTACCTCCTGACTCAGGCTCCGGACCTCCAGCGTAGCCCTGTTGAAGCGGGTAAGATAATCCCGCAGGCTTTCTCCCTCGTTTTGCCGGACATCAAAGAGGGAGTCGGAGACCAGTCGCCGCCGGCTACTGACGGCGAAATGAGTGACGAAGAGGCGAGTGAACTGGTCGAAGGACCGGATTGAGTCGGCCTCCAGCCCGGCGAACCATGCCCTCGCCGGGCCACGGAGGGTTGCCGGGAAAGCCTTGCAGAGAAGGGGATCTGATGCTCCGTGGAGGAGCATAAGGGTCCTGAAACTCTCGACGTGATCCCGCGGGTCCGCCGCCCCGTCATAGGGCTCGATCGCCGGCATTTTGAACCCCGGCGGATTCGGGGTCCGCAGGATCCTCGAGGCAAGCGCCGGCTGGGAGGAGATCTCTAAGTCGGCGAAGGGATCTTTGGAATGGCCCTTCAGGACCTGGAGTTGTCGGTGGAGATCGTCCACCCGCCGGTCCAGGGAGCGCGACCGGTGGGTGGGAGACAAGGAGCGGCGAGAGGGGGACTGACTGGAGCGCGGGTTCCTCGAGGATTGGGGGTCTGGGAACGCGCCCGGGCCCGCCTCTCGGACCCCGCGCGGCTCCGGTGGGAAGGTCCCGGCAGAATGGAGCGTGCTCGAGAATCCTCCTCGCGCCGGCGCTCATCCCCATGGGAGAGGAAGGAGCGCAGGTTGAGGAGGACAGGCGAATGTTCAGGCCGCGGCGGCTTCTGAGCCCGCTGCGGCGTCCGGGAAATCGCACCCTGCAGATTCTGCACCGCCTCCGCGAGGGTGCGAACCTGCTGGGTTAGTTGGTCGAACTGGGCGGCTTCGACCGTCTGAACGGGCGGTGGGGAGGTGGAGTGTTGCTGAGAGTGTGTTGGAGATGCAGCGGCCTTTCGGCCAGAGGCATGAGAGGCCCCGCGACCGGAAGCATTGGAAGCTCCACGACCACCTCGCCGTGCCATTACGATCGCTCTGAGATCCGGGCCCTTCCTCTAGCGCCAACTGTTGCTGGGGGTTCAAACCGAGAACGATTGGCACAGCGGTGTGAACGGGGTTCCCTTGGAATTGCTTCGGTTGCGCTCCACCTTCCGCCGGGAAACCTGCAAGCAAGCCTCGCACCACCACCGGGGTAGTGGGGGCCCTCCGACGATCAAGTTAGGGAAGATCGAAGGAGAAGGAGAGGTAGCAGGTAAGATGATACTCTGGAAAATCTTGCTTACCCTCTCCCTTCCCCCCCAGCCGCATATATACCAGGCTGGGGGGTTCTTTTGGGGATTGGTCATCGTGTGGCGCGATGGGGTTGCCACTGACATGGCCGTTACAGGGCGTCGTGGGGCAGCGCTGGGTACGGCTATGGCAGGGCGTAGTGGAGTTTTGTTTTGTACGGCTGTTACAGGGGATCGTGAAACAGCGTCGGATACGGCCGTTGCAGGGAGTAGTGGAGCAGGGGGCCGCGGCGTGCCTCAGGGGAACAGTCTGTTGTTGTCAGAGATTGCCGACTCGGGGTCGGATTGCTGGATCAAGGGGCAGCCGACTCTAGGTCGGGCTGCGGAGCCGAAGATATCCGACCCGAGGTCGGATTGCTGGATCAAGGGGCAGCCGACTCGGGGTCGGGCTGCGGAGCCGAAGATATCCGACCCGAGGTTGGATTGCTGGATCAAGGGGCAGCCGACTCGGGGTCGGGCTGCGGAGCCGAAGATATCCGACCCGAGGTCGGATTGCTGGATCAAGGGGCAGCCGCTGTCTTCCCGAGCGCGCGTGCCGGTCACGTGGGGCATGGTGGCTAAGTTCCCCCGTAACAAGACCAATATAGTAGTATGAAAACTTTGGGCTGACCCATTCTGGAACAATCGACTCAGTTGGTGTCTAGGAAGGAAGCCACAGGTGGTTACTTAATTAGGACCTCACTCTCTGAGTGAGGGGTGCCTCCCACCTGCTTTCCTGGCCAATTATTTGATTGTCCTTTATGGTTGAGCTTAATGTTAGTAAGATACTACTATTTGAAAGCCCTCACTAAATTCATAATTAAGTCGTAGTGTTAATTGCTTTAAGCTGAGCCATTCTGAATCAATTGACTAAGTTGGTGTCTAGGAAAGAGGCTACAGGTGGTTATTTAATTAGGACCTTACTAAGTAAGGAGAGCCTCCCATCTGCTTACCTGGCCAACTATTTGATTGACCTCCATGGAAAAGCTAATTGCTGATATAACACTATAAAGGTCCTTCCTTCATGCTTAGATATTATTATGTCAATATCTACGCTAGCTTGTTGTGATTCCCACAAGGCTAGTATTAGGCATTGATATTGTAATATCTTGGTGCATATGATGCATATGGCATATTTTAATATGTTGCCTTGTTGTGATTCCCACAAGGGCAGCATTATTCAAATATGACTGTATAAAAATGAAGGGTTTGACTTAACTAGACACAATAGTTTGTTGTGATTCCCACAAGACTATATGTGTGCTAGAGGATAGAATAAAGTTGGGAATTGCATGGGATGCAATTGGAAAGAGTTTCCCACCTTTGAACTTATAAGGGCTTGTTGTGATTCCCACAAGGTCTTTCATAAGGAATTTGGATCTCAACCCTACTAAAAAAATTAGTATTTTCTCGTTCATCATACTTGAGGGTTATGATATTCGATAAAAATAGTGGGAGTAACAATTAGATAAAAGTCCTTGTCTGATTGAATACATGTCATCATGATTGGTCTGCTTATATTAGTGTTCTTTGTAATTATAGATTAATTCTGCAAAAATGGCATCTTCACTCTGTTAGAAAACTCCGATCATGCCGCTGATAATTCAAAAATTCAGATGCAGCGGAAGAGGCATGTGCGGGATCAACCGTTCATCGCATGAACGTTGTTTAAAAACCGTTCGTAGATAGATAAGGATTAAAAACTTTTAAATAGCATTAGAAGATCAGATCTTCACCTTGTGCGGGTAGATGATCACCGCAAACTGAAGTTCGTGGTCTAGAATGAAAGTTTGCTTGAAGCCGTTCAAGTGTCCGGCCTCTACGGGGATCCACACGAAGCAGTGATCCGATCAAAGCTCTCTTGTCTTCCCGAGGTGCTAGCTCCCTTGCAAAGACTTCTTTTGATGGCTGATTTCCTCTCTTTCAATCAACCCTTGATTGTGCTTGAGAGGAGGAAGAAGAAGGATGAAGAAGAGGAAGAAGAAGAATCCCCACGCAGCCTTCTTTCTTTTCCCTGCGTTGGAAGGAAGAAGGGAGGAAGAGGATGCCGCCAACACCTTTGGCTTTTATCTTCCTTGCTTGCGGCTGAACCAAGAGGAGAGGAGAGGGAGGCGTACGGCAAGGAGGAAGAGGACTTCTTCTATGCCCTAGGTGCCGCCCACAAGTCCCTTTTTATAGACATGTGGAGCTCCTAACATTTAGGAGTTCTTGATGTCTTTCCTAAGAGGGGGCGCCGTCTCTTCTCCCTTCTCCACGTGGAAAGGGGAGGGGCTTATCCCCTTCCTCATGGTAAACCCTAATCCATATTAGGTAAGGATTGGAATGCCCTAATGTGGTCAAGCCCTAATCCAATTAGGCTTAGCCCAAGGGTGAACCAATTTGGATCCAATCTAGGTAAGTCCTAATCCAATTAGAACTTAAATCAATTTTGACTCAATTGAACTCTTCAATCCTAATCCAATTAGGAGTCTTATTGATTCATTAGATTAATAATTAATTGTGACTTAAGAAACCCTAATCCAAATTAGGACATATATAATTTTAGTCCTAATCCAATTAGGACTCTATTTGAATCCGAAGTCCTAATCCGATTAGGACTCTAGGAATCCTACTCCAAGTAGGAATCCAATTTTGATTCAAAACTCCTAATCTCATTAGGATTGCAGGAATCCTATTCCAAGTAGGAATTCCAGTCCTACTCCAACTAGGATTCCCAGTCCTAATCCAATTAGGACTCTAGGAATCCTACTCGAAGTAGGACTCTTGTTTCAAGTCCAATTAATTAATTCCCTTTGTTCCTTCTTCAACTGAATATCAATCGAATTGATTACTTGTGATTCATAATCACTTTTCAACCATCGGATCGGTCAATACTTCTAGTGTGTGTGACCCCATAGGTTCTACTCTGACTGGTAGTGAGATATATTGTGATCTCTATCGCTATATCATTGAAAACTCCTTTCAATGGGTTGGAACGATTCCAACTCAACTCATTAGGATTTATCGATCATCGAGATAATCCCTGTGAGTCCCACCATCCACCAGTGACACCTAGCAGCATGTAGTGGCTACCCAGTAGAATAGAAAGATGAACCTCTAGGTGCAGTTACCATGTGATACAGTCCTACTATCGTGGATCCCTACAGGACGGAGGTCATGGACAACTCGTCAAACCCCATCGTCTGTCATATGTCAAAATTTATTCTACTCGAGTTCGATAGTGGAAAACTCTTTTCCCACTTTATATTACTGCCCTGGCCAAGGTCTTAGAACTCAGTCTAACAAATCACATAGGATCACTCCTCTTCTATAAAGGTCGATAGATCCTTGTAGGTGCATACTCTACTCCTACAGTAAACCTACTGCAGCCAATCTACACTGCATGGACCCATATGGCTAGAGACCATGTATGTGTGCAGTCAAACTACAATAACCTCACTGTGAGTAGCCGAAGCATCGCAGGTCAAAGGACCAGTCACACTACTACAACATCAAGCAAGTCACTGACGAGTGGATAGACATCCAAGTGACTTCTTGTCTTGGTCACGCTCAGTACCCTTGTTCTCTAACAAGCACCTGCACTATCACTTCAGTGTCCCTACACTATGGACTCAAGTCTCGTCCATCCAGAAGGAAAGTGATCTGTGCACTGATCGGATCGATCACCGTCCTCGTGATGATCCATTGATCAGGAGCATTTAGAAATTAATCACCAATGATACATGGCTCAAATTCTCAACTCTTGAGAATATGTATCATCATCTTATTAATTCCTTGGACGATTCATAGACACATAAACAATATGAATGAAAATAATGCCCATTTATTAATCAATAATAATAAAGTCAAGTACAAAATTATGTCCCAGAATTATTAATGTGTTAGCCAGATTGGCTTCTAGGGCATACTTCTAACAATCTCCCACTTGCACTAAAGCCAATCAGCCATAAACCTAAGCCCCATCTTCTCAAGATGCGATTCAGTTTTCTGTCGACTAGCTGCTTAGTGAATGGGTCCGCCACATTTTCTGTGGAGTCTACTCTCTGATCCTCTACTTATTTTCTATCGAGGTAGTCGCTTATTAGGTTAAACTGCCGCTCTATGTGCTTCGATTTCTGGTGAGACCTTTGGCTCCTTAGTTAGTGCTATGGTGCCTTTGTTATCGCAGTAGAGTGTTATGACATCTGATGACATTACACCTAACTCTGCAATAAACTTTTTAAACCAAAAGATTTCCACTGCACCCTTAGAGACGGCTTAACATTCAGCTTCTAAGGTAGAATCTATAATGATCGGTTGTTTGGAACTCTTCCAATTTACTGAACCACCATTGCACATATTCTGATGTAGACTTTCTATCATCAATATGTGTGCATCCTTCTACCTTCAACTCTGATCTTCTTCCAAAGACCAAGAACATGTCTTTAGTTCTTCTCAAGTACTTAAGACTGTTCTTCACAGCTATCCAGTGCTTTTTGCCTGGATCTGATTGACATATGCTCGTGACATTCACAGCATGTACTATATCAAGTCATGTACATAGCATGGCATACATGAGGCTCCCTATTGCTGATGCATAGGGGATCTTGCTCATGCGTTGAATCTCTTCAGATGTGTTGGGGCACATCTTCTAGGAAAGATTAATTCCATGCCTTAGGGGTAAGCGACCCCTTTTAGAATTTTCCATGCTGAACCTTTTCAGCACTTCCTCTATGTACATCTTCTGTGATAGGCCAAGCATCCTTTTAGATCTATCTCTATAGACCTTTATTCCCAAAATATAGGATGCTTCCCCAAGGTCTTTCATGGAAAACCTTTTTGACAACCAGACCTTGACCGAGGTTAGCATGGGAATATCATTCCCTATCAGGAGGATGTCGTCCATGTACAGTACGAGAAATACGACAGCGCTCCCACTAACCTTTTTGTAAACACACGGTTCCTCTTCATTTTTGATGAAATCAAACGTTTTGATTGCGTCATCGAAACGAGTATTCCAACTCCGAGATGCTTGCTTTAGTTCATAGATGGACCTTTGCAGCTTGCAGACCTTGTGATCTACATCACTGGAAGTGAAACCCAAAGGCTGTTCCATATAGATATCTTCATCAAGATATCCATTCAGGAAAGCAGTTTTCACATCCATCTGTCAGATTTTATAATCATGAAATGCTGCAATGGCAAGCATTGTTCGGATGGATTTCAGCATGGCTACAGGTGAAAAGGTCTCCTGATAGTCAATGCCCTCGCGCTGACTATACCCTTTCGCCACAAGCCTTGCCTTATAGGTCTCTACCTCTCCATCCGAACCTATCTTCCTTTTGTAGATCCATTTGCATCCAATAGGTACAATACCTTCTGGTGGATCTACTAAGGTCCAGACTTGGTTGGAATGCATGGAGTCTAACTCTGACTTCATAGCTTCCATCCATTTCTCGGAATCGATATCAGATATCGCCTCGTCGTAGGTTTTGGGATCCTGCGTATGATCCCTATCTCCCACTAGGAACATTTCCTCGGTATCCTCTTCTAGTATACCTAAGTATCTATCGGGAGGATGGGAGACCCTACTTGATCTGCGAGGTGGTTGAGGGATATCGTGTACTGGCTCTGTATTAATGGGTTCGATAGGATCCATGACTCGTTGCTTTTCAGAGACTTTCTCTTCAAGCTCAATTTTCCTCCCACTGCCTCTATTAAGGATAAACTGTTTTTCCAAGAAGATGGCGTGACGGCTCACAAACACATTGTGATCCTCTGAGACGTAAAAATTGTATCATAATGACTCTTTAGGATATCATATAAAACGAGCACTTATGGTCCTAGCCTCTAGCTTGTCTGCCTGTAGTCTCTTGACGTGGGCCGGACATCCCCAAATCTTGAGATGACCAAGACTTGGTTTCTTACCATGTCATATCTCATATGGTTTGGTAGAAATGGACTTTAGAGGGAACTCTATTCAACAAGTAAATAGCTGAAAATAGGGCATCTATCTAAAGTAACAAGGGTAAATCAGTGAAGCTCATTATGGACTGGACCATATCAATAGAGTCCGATTCCTCCTCTCTGACACTCCATTGAGCTGAGGTGTACCAGGAGGAGTCCATTATGAAACTATACCATTCTCCTTGAGATAATCACGGAACTCTCCATTAAGGTATTCACTTTCTCGATCTGATCGATGAACCTTAATAAGTTTTTGTGCTTAATTTTCTACTTCATATCTAAGCTTTTTGAACCTTTCAAAACTTTCATTTTTGTGTCTCATACACATATCCATACCGTGAGTAATCATCGGTAAAATGAAGTAAAAAATTACAACCCCTAGCCTGCACATCGAATGGGCCACACACATCAGTGTGTACTAGGGTAAGTATTTCAGTGGACCTCCCTGTGTCCTACAAAGGATAATTTGGCCATCTTTCCTTGAAGGCAGAAATCACAAATCAAATATGACTCGAAAGTCAATGAGCCCAAAAGCTCATGTTTCTCCAATTTGTTTATTTTGTCTTCTCCTATATGGCCAAGCCTGAGGTGCCATAAATACTTTAGATTTATCTCATTTTTGGATCTATTAGATCCTATGGTATTCACTGTTTGCTCAGATATATTCACAGATACATCCATATGTATGTGATAGAGACTGTCAATCATAAAACTATTTTGAATCAATTTAATTTTTAAATAAATAAAAATCTTTCTGTGCTAAATAAAATACAGAAATCAAATTTCTGCTAGCAATAGGTAACAGTCCCTAATTATCCTGAGCATATCTGACATACCTTCTGAAGGTCTGTCACCCTTCATGTTCTTTATGCTTCCCATGTATGTAGGACAGTTCCTCTTCCAATGGCCATCCATGATGCAATGGAAACACTTTTCCTTGCAATTGGCCTTTTTCTTGGAACTTTCTTACTTGGTGTTTTCTTAGTCTTCTGCTTCTTCGCAGGCTTCTTCTTCTTCCAAATGGACTATCTCTTGAAAGTAGAAACCAACTTGACAGCGAAAACGATGCCCCTTGAACTTCTTCAAGATCCCTAAGGTAGTTACCAATTTATTTAACAATTCTATTTTAGTGCATACAACCTTGTTCATATGGTAGTTTACTATAAACTATTCATATGAAGCTGGAAGGGATTGCGGGATCAAATCCGTTTGCAATTCCTTGTGCATGGTCATGCCAAGCTTCTCAAGCTTCTCTAAGTCCTTTATCATGGTCAAACCATAATCATGGACTGACTGCCCATCGTGCATCTTGGCTTTGAAGAGCCTCTTGGACATTTCAAACCGAGCTGCGTGACTCTGATCACCATACAACTCTTGCAGGTGATTTAATATGTCCCTGGCAGTCTTCATGTTCTCATGCTGGCATTGTAATGCATTGGACATGGATGCCATTGTGCAGCACCTAACTTTATTGTCATTGTTCGTCCACTTAACAAGCGTCTTACGCTGATCAGTGATCGGACGAATTGGTAACATGGAGATTCCATGGTCTAGCATATACCCGAATTTCTCACAATTCAAAACTATTTTTGAAATTTGCTGAGCCAATCTTTATAATTAGGTTTGGTAAAATGGTTGTTCTATAGGATATGAGTTAAGAGTCTAGAAGTTGACTTTATAATCCTCAGAGAGTAAAGATTCTAGTTAGACTTTTGTACTTGATCCTAATCTGTTCTAAGGTCTTTTAGAACAAATGTAACTTCCACTATTTTCTCGAATTCCTCACACTCCCCTGGTAGGAAAACGGAAATCCCACACGACTAGGGTTTCTAGTGGGTACTGCGGTCCTACCGATTTACATGCCACCTCACCTAACAGTTATTGGTGACACATAGATTGATGAATGTACAACTCTTGTACAATGCTTCTCAAGCATGTTGCAGTGTAACTTGGTCTCTAAGCCATGAAGACCTCACCTAACAGTTATTGGTCCCATTTCTTAGTTAAGTCAGACCCACCGTATAACCGTAGAAATAAAGTTGTCATTGGGTCCTCACCTAACAGTTATTGGTGCCCAACCCCACCTTTACCCTACAACATCTCATGTCTATAGAGAGGTCCAGCCCCCCGATGCAACTTGACCACTGTATCCAGCCGAGACAAATCAACATCAGAAAGGCCTTAGCAGCTCTACTACAGTGGAAGACCTATTGACTTAATATTGGTTAATCAGGTCTTAGTGTTTGCAACTTGAGCTCTTCATAAGAGGTAATCGAACAATTGGCCAGGTAAGCAGGTGGGAGGCTCCCCTTATGTTGACCCCCTAATGGATTTTGATGAATACAAAATACTAGAGTATAATTTCATTTATCTTAACAATTTAATTGAGGAATTCATATGTTTTATTAAGAATATTGTTAAGAAATGTCTAGGCAAGTTCTCATAATTTTTATGAATTTATTAAAGAAGTTTTGAGATGAAGAAAACAGATCAGGAAAAGCCGAGACGTCTCCTGATAGTCTCAGAGACGTTTCTGGCACAAACAGGAAGAACTGGCACGTTGGGAGACGTCTCCGGCACCTGCCGAGTCGTCCCCGCGATAGCGGAGTCGACTCTCTCAGTAGCGGAGTCGACTCTCTCAGTGGCGGCAGAAAGACAGTTTTTTCAAGAGATATGCGCGAGATGTCCCCACCGTACGCGGAGTCGTCCCCGCAAGTAAAAAGCAGACTTTCCGAGTCGTCCCCAAGATAGCGGAGACGGCTCTCTCAGGGTTTTCTAGAGAATGATTTTTTTTTCGGTGATAAGGCAGCGGAGACGTCCCCTGAAAGAGCGGAGTCGACTCTCTCAGGGAATTCCAGAAGACATGTTTTTCTGAGATAAAGAAGCGGAGTCGTCCCCGAGGGAGCGGAGTCGTCCCCATTCAAAAAGTGCAAACAAGCCGAGACATCCCCGTAAAGTGCAGAGACGACCCTCTCAGCAAATCAGAAAGGCAAGAATTCAAACGGTACAATTCTAGAGTCATCCCCGTAAAAAGCCGAGTCGTCCCCAAACAACGTAAAAAGTAAAATCTTGTAGCCGAGACGTCTCTCGTTGAAGCGGAGACGTCCCCGGAGCGCCTGGGACGCGACTGACAGCTTTTACAGGTTTGGTCTGAATTTCAAATCTCTCTTACTTTATCTCTAACGGCTATATTTGCTTTTTGGGCTATAAAAGGGAGCTCTTAAGTGCTTCAAAACAACTCTTCACAAACCCAAAAGCTAGATCATTTAAGAGAGAAGCAAGAGAGAGAAGTTCAAGAAAGTGAGTGCATTCAAGTGAAGAAGTCAAGTGCTTTCAAGCTTCCCAAGCGATTTCAAGCTCAACCACTCTCGCGCGCTCGGGATTCAAAGCTCATACTCAAACCTACGCGATCCACATCGGAAGAATCACCATTTCCCACGCTTCCAACGGCAAAAGGATTCTTCCGGGTTCTATTGTTCATCATTGTCTTATTTGCTTATTTAGAGCTTTTTTAATCCTTTGTAAAATCTCTTATTGTGGTGCTTGTTCCAGTCAAGGGACTTGGAACAAGGGAAAGGCGTCCCAAGCCTAAGTGTAATTGGAGGTTTTAGGGTTTGTTGTTAGCCCGGTGTAAAACAACGAGTTGGGTAGTGAACTCGCAAAACTACCGTACTGTAATCGTGGATTATAGTGGAAATTCCCAACGGTGCTTTGGGGAGTGGATGTAGGAGCAGTGGAGGCTCCGAACCACTATAAAAGCTTGTGTTTGCGATTGTTTGTCTTCATAGCTTTATTTCCTGTTTAGCTCATACATTTGTGTGTTTTATTTTTAAATAGTCAAAAGTTTTTAGGACACCCAATTCACCCCCCTCTTGGGTGACCATCTCTGGGCAACAAGTGGTATCAGAGCGGGTGCTCTGTGTATTTCTTGAAAGACCTAACCGTCTTAGCCAAAGATCTAGATGGCAACACCCTTTAACAATGTTCCTGCCGAGGGGCAAGCAACCAATAGACCTCCACTCTTCAATGGGACAAATTATACCTATTGGAAGACTAGAATGAGAATCTTCATTCAAGCACAAGACTATGCCTTGTGGAGGGTTATAGTCAAGGGACCACAAGAACCATCACACGTAGTTAATGGCATTCGAGTTCCCAAACCTGAGGAGGATTGGGATGAGAATGATGATAGGATGGCTCAACTCAATTCTAGAGCCATGAACTCATTATTTTGTTCTTTAGATGTAAATGAGTTCAATAGAGTCTCTACATGTAGTTCCGCTAAGGAAATATGGGATAGGCTTGAAGTTACCCACGAGGGTACAAATCAAGTCAAAGAGTCCAAAGTGAACATTCTAGTTCACAAATATGAGTTGTTTAAGATGGAACCCAATGAAACCATCACATGCATGTTTACACGCTTTACCGATATAATTAATGGTCTAAAGAGTTTGGGTAAATCTTATACTAACCCGGAGCTTGTGAGTAAAATTCTCAGGTCTTTGCCAAAAGCATGGGAAGCAAAGGTCACGGCGATCGTAGAAGCCAAAGACCTCAACACCTTGGGGCTAGAACAACTTTTGGGCTCATTAATGACGCATGAGCTCACGATGAAGCAACATGAAGATGATTTGCCAAAGAAGAAGACAATTGCACTCAAGGCTACTTCGAGTGCGTGTGAAGAAGAAAGTAGTGAGAGTGAGGAAGAAAGTGAGGACGAGGACTTGGGTTTGATAGTTAGAAAGTTTAAAAAATTCATGAGGAAAAAGAAACCCTTCCCTAAGAAAAAGTTTGGAGGGAGAAATGATTGGGAAAAAGAAAAAGAAAAAGAAAGAGACCCAATCATATGCTATGACTGCAAGAGACCGGGACACATTCGTTCCGAATGCCCTCAACAAAAGAAGTATTTTGGAAAGAAGAAGAAGAAGGCATTGAAGGCAACATGGGATGATAGTGACACATCATCCTCCGAGGAAGAGAAGGAAGAGACCGCCAATTTATGCTTCATGGCGTTCGAAGACGACGAGGTATGTCAAAACCCAACTATAAATTTTACTTTAGAAGAATTATATGAAGCTTTTCAAGAACTTATGGGTGATTGTAGTATGTTAGGAGCAAAAAATAAAGAATTAAAAGCCTCCAATCAAAAACTGAAGGAAGATATTGAAAACCTATTAATTGAAAAGGAGAGCGTTAAAAATATTAACACTACTAACCTAGAAATCAAAAATTCAAAACTTAGCATTAAAAATGAAAAGGCAAAAACACTAATTAAGGAATTAAATCTAAAAATAAAATCCCTACTCGATAATAATACCTCACTTGCACAAAATGTTGAATCTCTTAAAAAAGATAAGGAAGAACTAGTTAAAGAAAATTTGAATCTTAAGAATGAGGTACATAAGTACAAACCAATTGTTGAAAGATTCACATAAAGCTCTGAAAAATTAAATCTTATTCTTTCAAATCAAAGAGCTGTTTTCAATAAAGCCGGATTAGGATATAAAACTAACAAACAACAAAAATATCTAAAGAATTTCTTTGTAAAAGCAAAAAATGTAAAAACTGAAAAACCTACATGCTTTCATTGTGGAAAGAATGGACATAAAGCCTACTCTTGTATTCAAAGAAAGATCCAAACTAACAAGAGTACATTTGTGAAAGCTAAAAACATAACTAAAGTATGGGTGCCTAAGGGAACCAACCACACTAACCAAGAAGGACCCAAGAAAACTTGGGTACCTAAGAGCTTCACATGATCATTTTGCAGGTATGCCTTGCAGCCGGGAATAAAAAGAGAATGTGGTATCTTGATAGTGGTTGCTCAAGGCATATGACCGGTGACAAGAGTCTCTTTGTCACCTTGGAATCAAAAGAAGGAGGAGTAGTCACATTTGGAGATAATGCTAAAGGCCGAATCATTGGTGTTGGTAAAATCTCCATATCACCCTCCTCATTTATTGATAATGTATTGTTAGTTAACGGGCTAAAACATAACTTATTAAGTATAAGTCAATTTTGTGACAAGGGCTTTAAAGTGTCATTTGAATCATCACTATGCATAATTAGTAGTCCAATTGACAATGAGATCATACTCACAGGACATAGGCATGGAAATGTTTACATGGTAGATCTTGATGATCTCACCATGAAGGATGGCCAATGTCTTGTAGCCATGAATCCCAAAGTCAATGAGACTAGTTGGTTATGGCATCGTAGGTTAGGGCATGCTAGCATGGATCTAATCTCTAAATTAATTACAAAGGATCTAGTTAAAGGACTACCAAAAATAGACTTTGAAAAGAATAAAATTTGTGCTGCATGTCAATTAGGGAAACAAACAAGAAATTCTTTCAAGTCTAAGAACATAGTCTCAACAACAAAACCCTTGGAACTAATTCACATGGACTTGTTTGGACCCACTAGAACTGCTAGTCTAGGGGGTAAGAAATTTGGTCTTGTAATTGTTGATGATTTTTCACGTTTTACATGGGTTTCATTTCTTGCACATAAAGATGAGTCCTTTCCCGCTTTTATCAAGTTTCATAATAGAGTTTCGAATGAACTCAATCTTAAACTAAAAGCAATTAGGAGTGATCATGGTACCGAGTTTGAAAATCAGCACTTTGAAAAGTTTTGTGACGAAAATGGTATCAATCATAATTTCTCGGCACCTAGGACACCCCAACAAAATGGGGTGGTAGAGAGGAAGAATCGCACACTAGCAGATATGGCTCGTACCATGTTGTGCGAATCGGATCTACCAAAATATTTCTGGGCTGAAGCAATAAATACTGCATGTCACATTTTGAACCGTGCATTAGTTAGATCCATCTTGAAGAAAACACCTTATGAGTTAATGAAAGGTAAGAAACCAAATATAAGCTATTTTCATGTTTTCGGTTGTCGATGCTTTATTTTAAATAATGGAAAGGACAATCTAAGCAAATTTAGTGCTAAATCAGACGAGGGGATCTTCTTAGGTTATTCCTCATCTAGTAGAGCATACAGGGTCTTCAACAAGAGAACTCTCGTTGTTGAAGAATCCATTCATGTTGTTTTTGATGAAGCTAATGGAGATTCTTCTAGAAAAGAAGAAGATGGTGATGCAGGTATACTTGAAGACCGAATGAAGGAATTCTCCATACAAGACAAACAACATGAGGATGAGATCAAAGAAGATACAAATCAACAAGATGAAGAAGATCAACCTCCATCAAGAAATCAAGATCTTCCTAAGGAATGGAGGTATGCACATGGTCATCCAAAGGATCTAATCCTTGGTGATCCTTCACAAGGTATAAGAACTAGATCCTCTCTAAGAAATACTAGTAATTATCTTGCTTTCGTTTCACAAATAGAGCCTAAATCACTAGAAGAAGCTGAAAAAGATGATAATTGGATGAATGCTATGCAAGAGGAATTAAACCAATTTGAAAGAAATGAAGTTTGGACTTTAATGAAAAGACCCCCTAATGTTTCAATTATAGGCACCAAGTGGGTGTATAGAAATAAACTAGATGAAGATGGAATAGTAATAAGAAACAAAGCTAGGCTAGTGGCCAAAGGATATAATCAGGAGGAAGGAATAGATTTTGATGAAACTTTTGCCCCTGTTGCTAGGTTAGAGGCAATTAGACTACTTTTGGCATATGCATGCTTTATGGATTTTAAACTCTATCAAATGGATGTAAAAAGTGCATTCTTAAATGGGTATATAATGGAGGAAGTTTATGTAGGACAACCTCCAGGTTTTGAAAATCACTTACATCCAGATTATGTGTATAAATTGCATAAAGCATTGTATGGACTTAAGCAAGCCCCTAGGGCATGGTATGAAAGATTAAGTAATTTCCTAATTGAAAACAAATTTAAGAGAGGAAATGTAGACAAAACCCTCTTTATTAAAAGAAAAGGAAATGACTTATTGCTTGTACAAATTTATGTGGATGATATAATTTTTGGTGCTACTAATGATAGTCTTTGTCAAGAGTTTGCCAAGCTTATGCAGGGAGAATTTGAAATGAGCATGATGGGTGAGCTCAACTTCTTCCTTGGGCTACAAATAAAATAATCAGAGGAAGGCATCTTCATTAGTCAGTCCAAATACATCAAGAAAATGTTGGAAAAATTCAAGATGAAGGATGCAAAGGAAATCAGCACACCCATGGGCTCAAGTTGCAAGCTTGACAAAGATGAAAAAGGTAAAAGTATAGACTGCAAATTGTACAGAGGTATGATAGGCTCTTTACTTTACCTTACTGCTAGTAGGCCAGATATATTATTCAGTGTTTGTATGTGTGCTAGATACCAAGCATGCCCTAAGGAATCACACTTGCAAGCTGTTAAAAGAATTTTTAGATATCTAGTAGGGACATCTAATGTAGGCTTATGGTATTCTAAACAATCTGACATAAATTTAATTGCTTATTCCGATGCTGATTTTGTCGGGTGCAAACTCGACAGAAAAAGCACAAGTGGCACATGTCAATTTTTGGGTGCTAATTTGGTTTCTTGGTTTAGCAAGAAACAAAATTCAGTTGCCTTGTCCACAGCTGAGGCTGAGTACATAGCAGCTGGAAGCTGTTGTGCCCAAGTTCTTTGGATTAAGCAACAACTTGGAAGACTTCGGTATCAAAATGGATAATATACCAATTAAGTGTGATAATACAAGTGCAATTAATTTAACAAAAAATCCTGTTCAACACTCTAAGTCAAAGCATATAGAGATTAGGCATCATTTTATTAGGGATCATGTGCTGAAAAATGATGTGATGATTGAATATGTATGCACTGAAAATCAATTGGCCGATATCTTTACGAAGCCCCTTTGTAAAGATAGATTCAACTTCTTAAGGAATGCTTTGAGCTTGTATGATCCTAGCAAATGAATTGAACTTGTATTGCATTGCTTTGCTACTCAAACTAGTAATCCACCTCAAGGTAAACATAAGTGAAAATATGAATTCATCTAAGCTAAATGACGAACTGTTTGACTTTCCGGAGGATGGTTACCCTCCCTTGGACTCTTCATGGAGATATTTTCAGAGCCTATTTCATAGGTATTCGAAATTTGGTCAAACATTCCTCATTTCAATATTAATAATTCAAAAATCATTATCAAATTATTATAGGATGTATTATTAAGGGGGAGGATCACAAACAAATTCACTCTGAGTTTATCAAAAGAAATCATGTTAATTAGGGTGATTAAACAAAAATTGGAAAAAGATAGAATTCAGTCTGAAATTTTTCAGTGCCGGAGACGTCTCTGGCAAATCGCAGAGACGTCCCCCCAGGCGAGACGTCTCGCCTTAGTCGCGGAGACGTCTCGGGGACCGAACTAGGTTTTTTAAATAAGTGAAACAGCTCGAGCCGACCCGAGCTATCTTCTCTCATCCCCGACCAAAACCAAAAACCCTAGCCTCCGCTTGTTCTCCATCACAAACCCTAGCCTCCTTCTCCACATTTCCCTAGGATTTCCACTCAATGGCACCCAAAAGAGCTAGGAGGACCGGTGGAAGGCGACCTAGGGCAGCGGCCGACGGTGAGGAACGGAGGGAAGAACCTTCCGCGCCGTCTCCTCCGGTTGCTCCGCCAACCACGACCATCTCCTGTGCAAATCGCACAGTCACGACCGGTAGGTACATAGATTTTGCCTTTTTAGATAATGAGGGGTTCTCTATTGGAGAGAGACTCCGAGCCCAAGGGTGGGAGCACCTTTGCACCCTCAATACCTCGACCTACCCCGGCCTAGTTAGAGAACTTTTTAGCAATATGGCATTAGGGAACTTAGGGTACACTGCATATGTCCGGGGGACATTAGTAGAAATCAATGAGGATGTCCTATCCACTGTTTTACAAATCCCTAAGGACGGTGAGGCTCCAACCTCACATCCCCAAAGGAAAATAGCCCTAAATTTAATTTTAGGAAGAGAGGACTGCGGCCCTCTTGATGTTGTCAATTCCCAAGACCTAAATGCAGAGATGAGATTACTTCTAAGTATTGTCAACAGGGTCTTGTTTCCTAAAACCGGCCGCTTCGATTTTGTTTCGGAGCGAGACCTAGTTGTTATGCATCATATCCTACTAGGGATTCCTCTAAACCTCCCTAGACTTATGTTAAACTATATTGCACTATGTCATAGGTATTCTAGGTTTAGTATACCCTATGGCATGATCTTTACCTTAGTATTCAAACACTTTAAGGTTCACATTCCCGAAAATGAACCTGCAAAGCCCTTGAGAAACACCGACTATTACAATGAGGGCACAATGAGAAGAATGGAGTTTCATAAGATAGATGGATCTTGGGTCAAAGTTCCAAAAAGAAAAGCACAAACCCTAGAGCCTGAGATCCCACATCACGAGTCTGACCACCACTCTCCTCCACCTAGCCACATGGATATCCCTGATATACCCTCCAGCTCAGCTGGACCTTCCACATCCATGCCACCACCTCCTCCAGTCAGTGGGCCTTCCTTCCTATCAGAGGATCAGATGCGCACCTTAGCATCTGTCATTTGCTAGCAGATGAGGGAGGAGATGAGATCCATGATCTCCACTGAGTTGGCCCCCATCAGAGCTTCACATGAAGGGCTTCTACAAGAGCTGAAGGAAGTTAGAGCTCAAATTGAAGCTACAACGCAAGAAATAATTGGTGTGGGTGCCACCCAAACCTGCAGGACAATTGAGCTCAAGGACAGCTTGAAGACCATTTTCAAGAGTCTCAAAGAGTTGACAAGCCCAGGAGGCAACGTGGGCACCTTGGTTGCCCAACTCAGAGGAAGAATTGAAATGGCAACCATAGAATTTGAAGCACTTGTGGCAGCCTTCCACAAGTCACAGGGAGATCAATTTAAGACCCTAATGGATTCCATCAATGCATTCATAGATGCAGCTTGTAAGGTTTACGAGCAACGTCGCCGATGAGGGACATCTTGTAGGATCTTCTTTTTGTAAACCCTAGGCTATTTTGAAACACTTTTTGCATTAAGAAATCAATACTTGTAATGATTTCTTCTCTTCACTATGTACTGACTTCAAAGGTTCACAATGATACATGAATACAATCTCTCTTTTGAAAACTTTGTGTACATTGCCAACTCTGTGTATATGTTTCTGTGATTGTGTATGTGATTTTGTGATGTGCCATAAAAATCTTATCACATACCTTGAGTGTTCAAATTTGATACAAAGAAACAATGCACATAAAACAGGGGGAGCACATCTTGTGATAACAACGTTAAACAAAAAGATGAGTCTGAAATGAATTCCAAAACTAAGGGGGAGTGATATGAATGACTGGATTCATTAATAGAAATGACTTGGACAGGGGGAGCACAACTTGAATATCCTTGAGTGGTTCACGGAAATATGCTGAATCTTACTAGGAAGTATGCTTTAAGCACCTACAGATAATTTGTCCCCTTCATTGTTGATGACAAAAAGGGGGAGTAGATATATAGATAAGGGGAGTAGAACCATAGAACCAATATGGATAAGGGGAGTAGAACCAATATGGATACATTGGAATGCAAAATACAGAATTCATGCTTAAAAGTTGAATTAGAAGAGATAAAATTGAAGAATATTGGTTTTAAGATAATTGCCCTTCTGGAAAAGAAAGGGGGAGTCAAAAAGAACTTAGCTTTCAATTATCTTTAGCATCAATATTTCATTTCACATTGTATCTAGTTCTAATCAAAACATTATACCTGTACATCTGAGCAAATACTGTGTATATGTTTAAATTTCGAATTTTGCATATACTCAGTGTTTTGTCATCATCAAAAAGGGGGAGATTGTTGACCCCCTAATGGATTTTGATGAATACAAAACACTAGAGTATAATTTCATTTATCTTAACAATTTAATTGAGGAATTCATGTGTTTTATTAAGAATATTGTTAAGAAATGTCTAGGCAAGTTCCCATAATTTTTATGAATTTATTAAAGAAGTTTTGAGATGAAGAAAACAGATCAGGGAAAGCCGAGACGTCTTCTGATAGTCTCAGAGACGTCTCTGGCACAAACAGGAAGAACTGGCACGTTGGGAGACGTCCCCGGCACCTGCCGAGTCGTCCCCGCGATAGCGGAGTCGACTCTCTCAGTAGCGGAGTCGACTCTCTCAGTGGCGGCAGAAAGACAGTTTTTTCAAGAGATATGCGCGAGATGTCCCCACCATACGCGGAGTCGTCCCCGCAAGTAAAAAGCAGACTTTCCGAGTCGTCCCCAAGATAGCGGAGACGGCTCTCTCAGGGTTTTCCAGAGAATGATTTTTTTTCGGTGATAAGGCAGCGGAGACGTCCCCTGAAAGAGCGGAGTCGACTCTCTCAGGGAATTCCAGAAGACATGTTTTTCTGAGATAAAGAAGCGGAGTCGTCCCTGAGGGAGCGGAGTCGTCCCCATTCAAAAAGTGCAAACAAGCCGAGACATCCCCGTAAAGTGCAGAGACGACCCTCTCAGCAAATCAGAAAGGCAAGGATTCAAACGGTACAATTCCAGAGTCGTCCCCGTAAAGAGCCGAGTCGTCCCCAGACAACGTAAAAAGTAAAATCTTGTAGCCGAGACGTCTCTCGTTAAAGTGGAGACGTCCCCGGAGCGCCTGGAACGCGACTGACAGCTTTTACAGGTTTGGTCTGAATTTCAAATCTCTCTTACTTTATCTCTAACGGCTATATTTGCTTTTTGGGCTATAAAAGGGACATCTTAAGTGCTTCAAAACAACTCTTCACAAACCCAAAAGCTAGATCATTTAAGAGAGAAGCAAGAGAGAGAAGTTCAAGGAAGTGAGTGCATTCAAGTGAAGAAGTCAAGTGCTTTCAAGCTTCCCAAGCGATTTCAAGCTCAACCACTCTCGCGCGCTCGGGGTTCTATTGTTCATCATTGTCTTATTTGCTTATTTAGAGCTTTTTTAATCCTTTGTAAAATCTCTTATTGTGGTGCTTGTTCCAGTCAAGGGACTTGGAACAAGGGAAAGGCGTCCCAAGCCTAAGTGTAATTGGGAGTTTTAGGGTTTGTTGTTAGCCCGGTGTAAAACAACGAGTTGGGTAGTGAACTCGCAAAACTACCGTACTGTAATCGTGGATTATAGTGAAAATTCCCAACGGTGCTTTGGGGAGTGGATGTAGGAGCAGTGGAGGCTCCGAACCACTATAAAAGCTTGTGTTTGCGATTGTTTGTCTTCATAGCTTTATTTCCTGTTTAGCTCATACATTTGTGTGTTTTATTTTTAAATAGTCAAAAGTTTTTAGGACACCCAATTTACCCCCCTCTTGGGTGACCATCTCTGGGCAACACCTTACTCAGAGAGTAAGGTCCTAATTAAGTAACCACCTTTCATACTTTTCTAGACACCAATTAGATCAATTAATCTAATATGACTCGCTCATGTTGGTTCACTCTTGACTTGATTGAGGAGGTTTTAATTTAGGTCTCAATTGGGTTTGCTACATCACATGTAAACCTATCTACCCGACTCTCATTCACATCACATGCAAACGGCACATTGCAGGCAGTTATAATCGCAGCAATAATTAAAGCTAAACTTTAAATGGGTGATGATCATGGATTCTAGTTAGGTCATATTACAAGCACATGCACGTCAATCGATCAACTGGTCTTCAACTCTTGAATTGGTTCCAAGCCTCCTTGATCCGATCCTTGATCAACTCTTGATCCAATCGCCATCAACCGCTTAGATCACCCGTTCATCTCATGCCTTGTCTTCAACTTGATCGTTGACGTACATCACATCACACAAATACAACCAGATTGTAAAATAAAAATAAAAATAAATTACATCTCCTTTTAGGAGGCACGCAGGCCTCTCAAAACATCAAATAAGATGCATGCAAGCATCTGAAAAATTACATGACATTGCAGATCACATCGCAGGTCATTACATTTGATACCAAAAGGGTTTGAATCCTATGATCATCACCATATGCAACAATTATAATTTTCAGATTTGAAAACTAACTGATTATATCATGACATAGGTTGCTGATCATGCTAATCATGATTCTAATCTTTGTAAATCCATTAACAATGCAATTAGAATCATCATTTTATCACATAAAAATCAGCATGCAAAAATCAGCACCCCTTGAAAAATCTGCATGCAGAAATTTTCAGCATGCATGATCATTCAATTTTCAGATCTAATAAGCCTTTAGATAATTAATTCTTACCTTAATCTACGAAGCCTAGGCTCTGATACCACTGTTAGAAAACCCCGATCATGCCGCTGATAATTCAAAAATTCAGATGCAGCGGAAGAGGCATGTGCGGGATCAACCGTTCATCGCATGAACGTTGTTTAAAAACCGTTCGTAGATAGATAAGGATTAAAAACTTTTAAATAGCATTAGAAGATCAGATCCTTACCTTGTGCGGGTAGATGATCACCGCAAACTGAAGTTCGTGGTCTAGAATGAAGGTTTGCTTGAAGCCGTTCAAGTGTCCGGCCTCTACGGGTATCCACACGAAGCAGTGATCCGATCAAAGCTCTCTTGTCTTTCCGGGGTGCTAGCTCCCTTGCAAAGACTTCTTTTGATGGCTGATTTCCTCTCTTTCAATCAACCCTTGATTGTGCTTGAGAGGAGGAAGAAGAAGGATGAAGAAGAGGAAGAAGAAGAATCCCCACGCAGCCTTCTTTCTTTTCCCTGCGTTGGAAGGAAGAAGGGAGGAAGAGGATGCCGCCAACACCTTTGGCTTTTATCTTCCTTGCTTGCGGCTGAACCAAGAGGAGAGGAGAGGGAGGCGTACGGCAAGGAGGAAGAGGACTTCTTCTATGCCCTAGGTGCCGCCCACAAGTCCCTTTTTATAGACATGTGGAGCTCCTAACATTTAGGAGTTCTTGATGTCTTTCCTAAGAGGGGGCGCCGTCTCTTCTCCCTTCTCCACGTGGAAAGGGGAGGGGCTTATCCCCTTCCTCATGGTAAACCCTAATCCATATTAGGTAGGGATTGGAATGCCCTAATGTGGTCAAGCCCTAATCCAATTAGGCTTAGCCCAAGGGTGAACCAATTTGGATCCAATCTAGGTAAGTCCTAATCCAATTAGAACTTAAATCAATTTTGACTCAATTGAACTCTTCAATTCTAATCCAATTAGGAGTCTTATTGATTCATTAGATTAATAATTAATTGTGACTTAAGAAACCCTAATCCAAATTAGGACATATATAATTTTAGTCCTAATCCAATTAGGACTCTATTTGAATCCGAAGTCCTAATCCGATTAGGACTCTAGAAATCCTACTCCAAGTAGGAATCCAATTTTGATTCAAAACTCCTAATCTCATTAGGATTGCAGGAATCCTATTCCAAGTAGGAATCCCAGTCCTACTCCAACTAGGATTCCCAGTCCTAATCCAATTAGGACTCTAGGAATCCTACTCGAAGTAGGACTCTTGTTTCAAGTCCAATTAATTAATTCCCTTTGTTCCTTCTTCAACTGAATATCAATCGAATTGATTACTTGTGATTCATAATCACTTTTCAACCATCGGATCGGTCAATACTTCTAGTGTGTGTGACCCCATAGGTTCTACTCTGACTGGTAGTGAGATATATTGTGATCTCTATCGCTATATCATTGAAAACTCCTTTCAATGGGTTGGAACGATTCCAACTCAACTCATTAGGGTTTATCGATCATCGAGATAATCCCTGTGAGTCCCACCATCCACCAGTGACACCTAGCAGCATGTAGTGGCTACCCAGTAGAATAGAAAGATGAACCTCTAGGTGCAGTTACCATGTGATACAGTCCTACTATCGTGGATCCCTACAGGATGGAGGTCATGGACAACTCGTCAAACCCCATCGTCTGTCATATGTCAAAATTTATTCTACTCGAGTTCGATAGTGGAAAACTCTTTCTCCACTTTATATTACTGCCCTGGCCAAGGTCTTAGAACTCAGTCTAACAAATCACATAGGATCACTCCTCTTCTATCAAGGTCGATAGATTCCTTGTAGGTGCATACCCTACTCCTACAGTAAACCTACTGCAGCCAATCTACACTGCATGGACCCATATGGCTAGAGACCATGTATGTGTACAGTCAAACTACAATAACCTCACTGTGAGTAGCCGAAGCATCGCAGGTCAAAGGACCAGTCACACTACTGCAACATCAAGCAAGTCACTGACGAGTGGATAGACATCCAAGTGACTTCTTGTCTTGGTCACGCTCAGTACCCTTGTTCTCTAACAAGCACCTGCACTATCACTTCAGTGTCCCTACACTGTGGACTCAAGTCTCGTCCATCCAGAAGAAAAGTGATCTGTGCACTGATCGGATCGATCACCGTCCTCGTGATGATCCATTGATCAGGAGCATTTAGAAATTAATCACCAATGATACATGGCTCAAATTCTCAACTCTTGAGAATATGTATCATCATCTTATTAATTCCTTGGACGATTCATAGACACATAAACAATATGAATGAAAAGAATGCCCATTTATTAATCAATAATAATAAAGTCAAGTACAAAATTATGTCCCAGAATTATTAATGTGTTAGCCAGATTGGCTTCTAGGGCATACTTCTAACACACTCTCACTTAGAGGTATCTTAGATACAAACAAATTGACTGGTCCCAACTATGTGGATTGGTTGAGGAATTTAAAGATTGTTCTCACACAAGAAAAACTTTCCTACATTCTTGAAACCCCTGACCTAGGGTCAGCAGGGGAAGATGCAACTGAGGAGGAATTGGCCACATATCGTATGTGGAAAAATGACAGTTTGACTGTCAAATGTATCATGCTTGCTTCTATGAATAATGAATTGCAGAGGCAGCATGATAGCATGGATACTCACTCTATACTCCTTAAGTTAAAGGAGTTATATGGTGAGCAGAGCAGAACTGCTAGATATGAGATATCTAAACAGTTGTTCCGTGCTAGAATGATCGAGGGATCGTCTGTGCAAGACCACTGTTTAAAGGTTATAGACTTAATCACTCGATTAAGTCAACTTGGTTTTGCTATGGACAGTGAGCTTAGTCAGGATTTGATCCTGCAATCACTACCCGACTCATTCTCGCAGTTTGTCGTGAATTATCACATGAACAAACTGAGTTCCTCCCTGCCTGAGCTTCTAAATATGCTGAAAACAGCAGAGTCCACATCAAGAAGGACAAGGGTCCGATCCTTCTTGTTGGTGAGAGCTCAAAGAAGAAGTCGGGCAATAAGGGTTCAAAGAAAAAACTAAACCCTAAGAGTCACATCAAAAAGAAGAAGGGAAAGAAAATCTCTGGACCCGGTACATGTTTCCACTGTGGCAAGACGGGGCATTGGAAAAGGAACTGCAAGAGCTTTCTTGCAAGTGTGAAGCCTGATGTAAGTGTTGCATCAAAAGGTATGTTTTTATTACATGCCAATATGACATTAAGTTCTTCTGATTCTAATTCATGGGTATTGGATACCGGTTGTGGTTCTCACATATGCAAATCTTTACATGGACTGCAGAAAATTAGAAGACTGAAGAAAGGTGACTTCGAGCTATATGGCGCTGGAGGAGAATCCATCCAGGCTGAAGCTGTTGGCACCTACATACTGGAGCTACCCTCCGGAAAGTTCTTGAAGCTAGAAGACTATTATTTTATGCCAAAAATTATTAGAAATGTAATTTCAATTCCTTTATTGCTTAAGAAAGGATTCGAAATAAATGGAAAGAGCAATGGTTGCTCTATTTCTTTATCTAATGAGTATTATTGTCATGGCACTATGAAAAATGGTCTTTTAGTATTATGTCTTAATAATGTTATGTTTCATATTGGCAAAGATAATAAAAGAAAAAGAGAGAATATTAATAATACCCTCCTCTGGCATTACCGATTAGGTCATATTAATGAGACAAGGTTACACAAGTTGTATAAAGATAAATTCTTTGACCCTTATGATTTTGAATTATTAGGAACTTGTGAATCTTGTCTTATGGGTAAAATGACCAAGTCTCCATTCTCGGAACATGGAGAAAGGGCAAGTGAGTTGTTAGAACTCGTACACACTGATGTGTGCGGTCCTATATCAACTCCAGCTAGAGGTGGATACTCTTACTTCATCACATTTACTGATGACTTATCAAGGTTCGGTTTTGTATATCTAATGAAACATAAATCCGAAGCCTTTGATAAATTTAAAGAGTATCAAAGTATGGTCGAAAAACAAACTGGGAAGTGTATTAAAATCCTTCGATCTGATCGAGGAGGAGAATACCTTTCTAGTGAATTTTTAGATTATCTTAAATTAAAGGGTATACTCTCTGAATGGACACCTCCATATACGCCACAATTAAATGGTGTAGCTGAAAGGAGAAATCGTACCTTATTAGATATGGTACGGTCCATGATGTGCTTCACAAATCTTCCAATTTTTTTTTGGGGACATGCCCTAGAAACTGCTGCATTAGTATTAAATAGAGTACCATCTAAGTCTGTATCTAGCACTCTATATGAGATATGGAAAGGAAAGAAACCTAATCTTAAGTATCTTAAGATATGGGGTTGTCATGCTTATGTCAAAAGAAATTTTGGACATAAGCTAAGTGCTCGATCAGACAAGTGTACATTTGTAGGTTATCCTAAAGACAGTTTAGGATATATCTTCTATGATCCTACCGAACAAAAGGTATTTGTTGCTAGGCATGCCACTTTCTTGGAAAAAGAGTTTTTCTTAGAAAAGGGCAAGGATAGAAGAATTGAACTTGATGAAGTTCAAGACCTACAAGGTGAGACACATAATAATCCTCAACCAGATGTACCCATGGAAGAGGTACAACCACTACACACTACTCCTCTCCGAAGGTTAGAAAGAGTGCGAAATGCACCTGAGAGGTATGGATTTATCATTGAGAATGATGAAGCCCACATCATTGATAACGATGACCCTCTGACCTATTCGGAAGCTGTCAAGAGTAGGGACTCTTACAGATGGCTGGACGCCATGAAATCCGAGATAGATTCTATGTATACAAACCAAGTGTGGACTTTGGTTGATGCACCTGAGGGAGTGATTCCAATAGGGTGCAAATGGGTATACAAGAAGAAGATAGGAGCTGATAGCCAAGTAGAAACCTACAAGGCCAGGCTAGTGGCAAAAGGTTTCAGGCAAAAACAAGGTATTGATTATGATGAAACTTTTTCGCCAGTAGCTATGCTCAAATCTATTCGGATTATGCTTGCTATAGCTGCATACTATGATTATGAGATATGGCAGATGGATGTCAAAACCGCCTTTCTTAATGGTCACCTTGAGGAAGAGGTTTATATGACACAGCCAGAGGGATTTGTCTCAAGAGGGAGAGCAAATCAAGTATGTAGGCTTAAGAAATCCATTTGGATTAAAGCAGGCATCTAGGAGTTGGAACATCCATTTTGACATGATAGTCAAAGAGTTTGGCTTCATTAAAAATATAGATGAACCTTATGTGTACAAGAAGACTAGTGGGAGTGCTATTGTCTTCTTGATATTATATGTGGACGATATATTGGTCATTGGAAATGATGTTCCAATGATGCAATCAGTCAAGACTTGGTTATCAAAGAAATTTTCCATGAAAGACTTGGGTGAAGCATCCTATATACTTGGTATAAGGATCTATAGAGATAGATCTAAAAGGATGCTAGGTTTGTCCCAGTCTAGGTACATTGATAATGTGCTGAAGAGGTTCAGCATGGATGGAAGTAAGAAAGGTTTCTTACCCATAGGATATGGCATACAACTCTCTAGGAAGATGTCTCCTAAGACATCTGAAGAGAGGAATAGAATGAGTTCTATTCCCTATGCTTCGGCAGTAGGGTCGATCATGTATGCTATGTTATGTACCAGGCCTGATGTAGCTTATGCCTTGGGTATGGTAAGTAGATTTCAGGCAGATCCCGGGGAGGATCATTGGAAAATTGTGAAAAGCATTATCAAATACTTGAGAAGGATTAGAGATGTTTTTCTAATTTATGGAGGATCAGAATTGAAACTAGAAGGCTATTTAGATTCTAGCTTTCAATCTGATCCAGATGATAGCAAGTCAATCTCTGGATATATCTTCACTTTGAATGGTGGAGCTGTGAGTTGGAAAAGTTCCAAACAGCAAACTGTAGCTGACTCAACTACTGAGGCAGAATACATAGCTGTTAGTGAAGCTGCTAAGGAAGCAGTCTGGATGAAGAAGTTCATCACAGAGCTGGGTGTAGTTCCTGAGATTGCCGGACCAGTCCCAGTTTATTGCGATAACACTGGAGCTGTTGCACAGGCTAAGGAACCAAGGTCTCATCATAGATCCAAGCATATTTTGAGACGCTTCCACCTTGTTCGAGAGATAATCGAAAGACAAGACGTCAAGATTGAACGAGTCGACACAAAGAACAATATAGCAAACCCATTTACTAAAGCTCTACCACAGCAGCAATTCAATCGTCACCTCGATTGTATGGGGTTAAAATATAAGGGCGATTGGCTTTAGTGCAAGTGGGAGATTGAAAGAGTAGATGCCCTATAAGCCAATCATTTGATAGGTTTCTCTTTGTAATCCTCCCAATCATGTACTTTGACACTTGATATATATCAATAAAGGCATTGTGTTTCATCATTTGCTGCTTATCTATTTTATTATTGGATGATGAACCCCATAAATTAGGACATTGGTTTTAGGGTTATGATGAGATCATACCAGTGAGATCTAAAATCCTAAAATCCTAATTTAGAATATTTCCAGTCAAATTGGTATATTGAGTCGGGGATCAATATTACCGGAAAGACTGGCACATCTTACGTATGCTCAATATAGAGGGTGATTGATCTCACAATCACTTGTGTGAGACACTAATACAAAGATGTGGGTGCTCATTAGAAGAATGAGTTCACTGAAATGACCAGCCATGAGAACATCTTATGGATTCTTACTTAATTATCAAAAGATGGTTCTCATAGTGGGAGTTGTGCAAGTGATCCTTAGACCTGAGATCACCATGGTACCTTGTGCACTTGAAGCTATGTTTTGGTTTACCCTCATTCACGACATTGCGTTGTGTACGGGGTATTCTGGATATGGTGGATTTTGTACGAAGGTTGTGAGTAGGTCAACAAGGAATCAGTCACTTCTAGTAAGAGAAGGTAACATCCTACTTACTCTAATCTTATGATGATTCAAGAAGCCTTTGATCAAAGCAAAATGAATATTAGAAAGAGTTTCTAATGTTTCATTGTTTGAATTATCATATAAAAGATTGAGAGAGACATGAATAAGTGATTGAGTTTGATATTGATCCATACTCATGCACTTATTCAGGATGTAGTATGACTGAGGGATTGAATTGCACAGTAACTTGCCACTGAAGGGTATGTTTGGATTTGTCCAATACATTCCTCATCTTCCGGGTAGATATGATACGTTGCTAGACGTCAATCATGTCTTGTGGGTTGATTGGATCAAAGAGTTTGATTAGATCAAAGCATCAAAAAGGTTCTGATTGCTAAGTCAGGTTTAGCACTAAATTGAACCTAAATTGGATTAGAGGTATTCTAATCAGGTTAAGTCATCTTGCACCTGCACCTACTGCTGGCTAAGATAAGGAACCCAATGGGTCACACACAAGGGAATTGATCAAGGATCTAATTGGATTAGATCATGTTTGCAAGATGAACATGCTAGCACGTGTTGCAAACCCTAGCTCCTGATTCAAATTAAATTCGAATCTGATTCTTAGGTTAGGTTGATCTAATATGATTAGATCATGACCTAATATGGGTTAGCCAAGAGTTGAAACCCATTTGGCTTTAATTAGACCTGATTTGATTAGGTTTAATGTTTTCTTTAAGTTGGTTAAACCCAATTGGATTGGGTTTGATAGGGCCTTCACTTCTGGACCATTGGATCGCTTCCTGGATGAAGGATCTGGTCCACTGATTGGCGCCTTCATCTGGACCATTGGATGGATTCCTGGATGAAGGATCTGGACCATTGGTCAGCGCCTGAATCTGGACCACTGGATGGATTCCTGGATGAAGGATCTGGACCATTGGTCAGCGCCTGAATCTGGACCACTGGATGGCTCTCTAGATGAAAGATCTGGACCGTTGCTCAACGCCTGAATCTGGACCATCGGTGATGGCATCTTGCTTCTGGACCATTGGATGGCACCCTGGATGATGATGCCTTGATCTGGACCATTAGATGGTGCCTAGATCTAGACCATTGGCTTTGATTCACTGCATTTGGGCCCTTGGATCATCAGGATTTAAGAGGGAGACATGAGAAAGAAGTTGATACACCCTTCTCCTTAGCACCCCATCATGATGGGATGCCTCTCTTGGCACATGCCTCATCATGATGAGGTATGTGGATGGGATGCATCCCTTTATGATGCATCCCTCCATCTCTTACAAATAAGGAGGTGCCTTGGGGTTCTAAAGATCATCAAAGAAAAAGTCTCTCCTTCTCTCTCCCTTATCCCTTCTTTCTTACAAGCCTCTCTCTTTTGTCCTAACCCAAGACAAGAGGGTCTTCTTTAGGACAAAAAGGCTAGTGAATGTTTTAGAGGTAGAAAGGAAGAAGGAAGTGAAGGAAAATCAGCCAATTAAATCCTTTGGAAGGATTGAACAATTAGAATCAAGTTTTGGTGGAGCTAGAGTCTTGAACCCATTCCTGTGTGGATCAACATCGGAGGGTGAACATTTGGGCACCTTAGGACATCTTCAGACATATTGGATATAGCGTGATAGGTATTCTTCTATACCAAGATTATATTTTCTACATTATTTGGTTATACTATTAAGGTGATCTTGGCTTATTAGGATTTCATATAATGGGTTTTATAAGGAAAATTTTATAATTCCGTATCTTCCGCTGTGCCCTAGGGCACTGGGAAACCCAACAACCAACCCCTCTTGTCTCTCTATTTCGCTCTCTATTCTCTCCCCTCTCCCTCCTTCTTCTCTCTCTCTCTCTCTCTCTCTCTCTCTCTCCTTTGGGAGAGCGCAAGCCCTCTTCTTCACTTGCCACATCTCTCTCCTCTCTCTCTTTCCTTCATAAAGACGGACTGAAGCCCTCTCCTCTCTTCACACCCTTTTTCTTCCTCTTTCTCTCTCTATATCCCTCTCTTTCTCTCTCGTCTCTCTATCTCCTTTCTCTCTATTTCTCTCTATCTCCCTTTGTCTCTCTCTTCCTATATTTGTTTCCTGTTGAATTGGATTGAATCTAGCTCACACACTCTGTCACCTTATGTTGACCCAATCGAGGGTCCTTCCCCACCTCTACCTTGGTCCCCTCCCTGTACCAACCCTAGACCCTTAGGACAAGAATTGCCACCCTCGACTTGTGACCACCATCCCTGGTCCTCTCTTCCATCTAGGATTATCTCTTTAATTAGGATTGATTTGATTGTGTGTAGGTGTAGAACAATTTAGACCGAAAATGGACTATCATTGGGTCTCTCCTCAACCCAGTAATTAAGATAAATTATAGACCTTTATTTTTTTAAGTTAATTATTGTGATAGGATTGTAGAAAATCTAGGGTTATGTTTAGGGTTGCAAAATCAACAATTAATTATTTGAATTAGCAGTGTAGTTGATTTTCTAATTTTGTGATGTTGAATATTAATTTTAGGTTGACTTGCCTGTAAACCTAAATGACATGTTTAGTTGGTTGCTTTACTGGGAATGGTAAGAATTCATGAATACAACCATCTACATGATCATGGATATATATATACACATATGTATCATATGCTAATGATTAAGATAAATAATTTGTATGAATCCCTGCACACAATCACTTGTATAACTGTGGATATTTTATATATATTGGTTTATATATCAAGTGTTGATGATATTGATACCGGATGAAATACATTAAATTGTGCTTAATTATAGTAATCATGACATGTATAAATAATTTAAAGTAAATCACAATTTTGGCATAATTGTAAGATAGGGAATGGGCGGCATCTAGACTAGATGACCATGCATGAAATAGGGTGTGCATGGTGTTTCAACCTTCAATTGAGATGCAATATTGTGTTTGGCTGGAGCATGGCTATGATTAGTTCAATGCCTGGAGGTCAAATCATGATAATGAACTATACTTACTGATAGTGGTACATCATGTATAATAACTTATAAGAAAATCACAATTTGCATTGTTATAAGATTGGGGTGAAAGTGCGTATCTAAAGTGGTCCACACATGGAGCATGATATGTGTGGTGTGCTAGCCATGGGCCAAGGTACAGTAGTATATTTAGTTTACGGCTGGAGTGTGGCTATGAGTAGTCCACACTGAAAGGCCAATTTATGATAATAAATTATACTTAATTATATGAGTAACTTATAAGTCTATCGAATTTTGTATAATTATAAGATCAGGGAGAGGGGGCATCGAGATTTGTTGGCCATAAGTGGAACCTGGTATCTGTAGTGTGTCAACTGTTGATTGAGGTATGGTACGTATTATGGTTGCTAGCCACGGATGAAAGCAGGTGTATGATTTAGTTTGCCATAGGTTAAAGTATGGTCATACCTAGTCCAATACTAGAAAGATAACACTATCGGATCTGATATATACTAAATAGATAATGACACTAATCAGGCTAAAATTATTGTTGAATGGTACTATTGAATGGAACTGCTATTCTAGTTTTATATGATATATATAATAGAACTACTATTTTAGTGAAGATGCCTAGCTTCAAGAGAATGTTAGTTAGATTTTTGTAACTAATACTAGGTGTGTCTGAACTTGTACTTTGGATAATTCTAATTATCGGTAATTAATAAAAATATTTTATCCATATTAATATTTTATCTTTGTTGGCTCACATTATCAAACCTTTTATAATTTATAGGGTTATGCCCTATTAGATATGTGGCCGTATCATATGACTAGAGGTGCAAATGGGTCGGGTCGGACCGGGCTCTGAGTGACCCTGACCCGACCCAATTTCTTGTTTGGATTCTAATTTTGAACTCAGACCGACCTGATTTTTGGTGCAAATAGGTCGGGTCGGACCGGGTTCTGAGTGACCTCGACCCAACCCAATTTTTTGTTTGGATTCTAATTTTGAACTCAGACCCAACCCAATGAAAAATCGAGTCGGATAGGGTTAGATCAACAACAAACCCAATATGTCATTTGGGTCGGGTCGGGTCCATGTAGCACTTATTTTGGACCCAACGTCTATTCTATCGCTTCTCTTTCCTGCTCCGCTCCCCCTAATCGGACGTTCAACGACACTTATTTACTTAACCGTAAAATTTTGAGTATGGACGATGGGGTTTGTGGGGTTATCAAAGCTTTGCTAGACAGCGGAGCCACCACCGTTCTTGAGGACGAGGTTGCCGATCTCACTGAGGGAAGCAGTTGTGACGCCCTTGCAGGAGGTGTTGGACTACCAGACAATGGAGACAGAGCCGTTAGTTAGGCAGAGGTCGCCATCAGAGCGGGGCTGGAGTGAGGCGATGGAGTCGACCGCGGCGGGGGCAATGTCGGTGCCGACAGCGGTCCAGATGCAGATGGCAGCGGAGAAGGTGATGGCCGCAAGGAAGAGGAGGGGTTCTTGAGGTCGGAGACGAAGCCGAGGAAGAAGGTCCGGTTCTCAGAGGTCCAGGAGGAGGAGTTGGAGGGGGTGATAGTGGAGCCCAGGGGGATGTCGGTGGTGCTGGCAAGGGGGAAGCAGTAGAGGAAGAGTAGAGAGAAGAGTTGGCGGAAGAGGCGACGCAAGCTCTATTTTTCTCTTGCTCTCGGCTTCCTTCTCGCTGGGTGGAGAGTTGGAAAAGGTTAGAAATAGAGAAGAGGGGAGAAGAATAAGCCATAATGAAAAAAATCTCCCAGCAGGATCAAACAGGATACTTTAAAAAAAATAATAATAATAATAAATAGTAACAAATGGTTCTAATGTACCTGTACTTGCCCTACTATGTATTTATTATATTATGTATAATAAACGGTAACCACCAACTTCCTTACATCACTGGTTGGAACCAGCATTTATGATATTACAGGTTGAAACTAGCACACTCTCTAAAAAAATATTATTTATAAAAACATTTTAATATTTTTTATGTGGGTTTTTTTGGGTCTGATCGGGTCTTAATTTAGTCCAGAAAGTAAGCAAATGCTTTTGCACAGATAAGGTGCAACGTATTCTCCCACCATGGTTCACTCTTTATAAGTACAATAATTGCAGGGTATGACCCCCCAAGAAAGGGAAAGCGAAGCGGAGATGGAAGCACTCTTCTCCCAGTTCTCCTTCCTTGCTAACCAAGCCCTCGAGGACGAGAACTTCGATCCTGCAAGAATCGAGGAAATTCTGGATCTCTTCGAGCAAGAGGCCTATGCGTCCTGGTCATCCGTCGAGGCCGAGCACCAGAAGGAGGCCCAAGATGCGATGAATTCGTTGAAGGAAGCCGAGGACTACCTCGATTCCATTATGGAGGCCGCCATGGCCGAATTCCGGCAGTCCTACGACGCAGCCGAGAAGTCTTCGAAGGAAGAGCTCTCGAGCCTTGTCCATTCCGCGGACGCTGCACGGAAGATGGGGCAGTCCCTTGGGGCCGCAGCGGTTGGCTCCTCCGAGAAGTACTTGGACGCGGCCCTTTCCTCAGCCACGGCCACCATGAAATCGGCGTTTGCCACTTCGAAGGTCCACCCTTCTTAGATGGATGATTAATCATACCACGCAGCTACTCTTTGCCGTTGTGTTATGAGTTTGTTATCACCTTTGGTTTGAGCAGATGTCCTTTAGGTGCCAATAAAAGTTAATTAGACCTGTTAAATTGTGGTGGTGATGGTGAAGAGTCTTCCTTTCCACATGGCTTCTCAGTGTTTGCTACTTTTGCTACCTTGGGATGTTCGGATGAGTGAAAGGTTCAGGATGCCTTGTCTGAATTATTGTTTGGTGCAAAGTCATTTTCTCACCTTCAGTAGAATTAAGTGCATGTTTGGGGCTTGCACTCGTCAAAAATGATTCTGATCTTAAAGCAAAATTTTAAGTGGTTGATTATAATTCCATAGTAATTCTAAATTTTGTTGAAAATCCTTCAAAACCTGGTTTACGTAAAGCCGATCATCTCATGCTTCCTGTCGATGCAATCCCCTAAGCTGAATATTATGTTTGCGGAAAGTTATTTTTCTTTTTCAGAAATATATTGCGCTGCTCCTCGATGCCCCTCGCGCATCTTTTCTTCCGGACTCTATGCATATCTGTTTCTTTTTTATCCTTCCCACAAAAGAAAAGAAACCTCTCAGTCTCTTCCTCTCCGTGGAATCACCGTGGGATCTTCCTCCAATCTCCCTTATTTTGTTTCCTTTCCTATGTTTTCTCCCCTGCTCTCTCCATGGGATCCCCGGCCATCGAACGGCAATTGCTGCGCACGAGGAACTCACTCGCCGTGGGTCTTTGTTGCGTCTCCGTCACTGGCTCCCGCATCTACACGTCCTGCTCAAAGCCCTGTAGAAGATTGATAAGGCTCCTTTGTTTCTGTACCAGGTTCCAATGTTTATGTTTCAGAACTCTCTAGCTTCTGCAGTTTTGCAGCTCTAAGCTATCCTCAATTTTGTTTACAGAACTCTCTGTTTACAATTCTATCTGATTATTTGTTACATTGACGGCTGACATTCATCGACTATAATATTTTAGAATTCTTTTTGAAACAGAACTCTCTGTTTCGGTAATTCAGGTTTTTTGCATCTGAATTCAGATGTCATTGCGTGAGTTATAGGCCTGCAGTGTTCTCTTCGAGAAATTGTAGGTGCTTTTGTAAAGGAACCAGCAACCCGTTGCCTTTCTCTCCCATCAATTTAACCCATTTTTCTTAGATTTACATCTGAAATCGAATGGTTAATTGCAGACCCACAAAGGCTAGGGCAAAAATCAAGAACAGAGATTCTGATCTTTGTTTTGCAAGGCCTTGGAAGTACTTTGAACAAGGAGGGCTGAAAATGAATTCACTTGCCTATGAGTTTGAAAGAACTACATATGGCAGCTCCTAAAGGTCGGAGGAAAAGCATACAAATTATTATGATATAGTTGGTAATATGATCACAGAGATAATTGGCGGGGATGAGCCACGAATTCTGCAAATTATTTTATGAAAAAGATTAGCTAAAATAGAATTCTCAGATATATAGAGCGATATTCAGGCTAGATGGAACATTTTTAAGATTTTCAAGAATACAAGTATAAAGAATTATTAAGATCCATGAGAATTATTTTGCTATAAAATTATTGACAACTATATGAATTTGTATGAGAAGCATTGACAATAATTACAGTAAGTCAAGCGCGCAGAAGGAAGCCATAACCCCTCCAATTGAATGCCCTGTAACCATTATGAGAGTATCTCCACGTAGCTCCCTAGTCCTTCGGACAGCACTCATAATTCGAGAATGTACTATCGTGTCACGGTGCATCCGGTCAAAACATAAAGCATGTGACTTGCAATAAGTTTCTATTTCCTGTTCTACCTTCATGTTAGGAAAAACTTCTTACTAGATAAACAACTTTCCTATCTTTATGTGAGTAGAATGAGAATACCACAATAATTAATCAATGCAAGAACTACCAAAAATCAAACCACAAGCAAGAGACAATAATTTTTAGATGAAAAACCCTCCAATGTGAGGAAAAAAACCACCAAACCTAAGTCCACCACAAACATCCACTATCAACAATAATAGGCTTACAAAGTATCTTCTCTAGGCGAAGCTAGAGGATCACATACATCAAGAATCTTTTCCTTGGATCACAAACAAAAAGTTTATATGAAAAAGAGTTTAGGCTCCAATAATAAAATGAGAACAATCTCACCGAGTGTAGGTTTGCACAAGGTTCTTCTTCCTCTTGAGATGCCTTGAATAAGATCTTCACCTCCTCCTTGAGATGGATTCCACAAGCACTTTACCAAAGCGGCTGCCCTCTCTTTCTTCTCATCCACACTCTAATAGAATAATAAACCCTAACCCTTTACTCTTTTTGTTTCCTTCTCTTTTTCCTCTTTTTTTCTTTTTACTTAAATTGCTGGGTCCCACCTCACATAAGGTGGGACTTGGCCAACAATTCTCCCCCTTCCACCTTATGTGAGAGGCTCTACCAAGCTTTTCTTAAGCATACAAATATCATACTTCTTCTTAGGCAAAATTTTAGTCATCATATCCAACCCATTCTCATCAGTATGTATTTCCTCTAGTTGCAAAAGCTTTTTTTCCAACACATTCCGAATCCAATGATACCTTACATCAATATGCTTCGACCTTGAATGAAAGCTAGGATTCTTGCTAAGATGAATGGCACTCTGACTATCACAAAAGAGAATATACTTTTTGTTAGTATCCCATGCATGTCGCAGAAAAATCAAAAATTTTTTAGATCGCAGCGGAAGGCATGCGCGAGATCCCGTTCATCGTATGAACATATTTTTAAAACTTCATTTATAGATAGATTAGGATTAATTCTTTTAAACCATTTTTAAATCATTATGAAGATCAGATCTTCATCTTGTGCGGGTAGATGGTCTCCGCAAATCTGATATTCGTGGATTTGTTGAAGGTTCGATGGAAGCCGCACACGTGTCGGCCTCTATGGGTATCCACACGAAGTAGTGAATCGATCGAAGCTTTCGTATCTCCCCAGGGTGCTAGCTCCCTTGCAGAGATGGCTATTGATGGCTGAAATCCTCTCTTTTGAATCAACTCTTGATTGCCTTGAGAGGAGGAAGAAGAAGGAGGGATCTAGGAAGAAGAATGCAAGGCCCTTCGCAGCCTTTTCTTTTCCATGCGCTAGAACCAAGGAAGAAAGTCCAAGAGGAGATGCACACCTCCTCTTTTTCCTTCTTGCTGATGGCAGATGAAAGGAGGAAGAGAGGAGCTCTTGTTCACGGCTGAAAGAAGGAAAAATACCATAAAAATTCGTAGCCCCTTGAAGCCCCTTTTTTATGGCATGTGGATAGAGATGAGCTCCTAAATTTTAGGAGCTCATCTTTATCCCCTTTTTAATTCAAATGAGGAGGGGCATAGCCCCTCCTTTTTTCCTCACGCATCCAGCCAGTACGCCCCTCCCTCTTCTCCCATATGGTTAGCCCCACTTAATCAAATTAAGTGGGGATTGGGTTAGGACTAGTTTTAGGTCCAATCCTATTCAAAATAGGATTATGTGCACCTATTTTAATTTCTCCAAATCCTAATTCAATTAGAATTTAATTGAACCATGACTTAATTGAACTCTTCAATTAGGATATCAGAAAATGTTACAAATGAGGAAGTTGAAGATGATGATAGGCATGAGTACTATACACTGGAATTAGAGAATATGATTTCCAACTTGGATAATAAGTATACCTCATCAATGATCCCATATCGTAGGAGAACAAGCGACGCACGAGGGTTAGCTTCAAACGGTAGCAAACAAGAATCAGCTGCCTCTACTTTGATCAAGATAATTGGTTGGCTAGTTGATGTTGTAGAGAGTAATAACACAGTTAAGGCTGCAAATGGGTCAGTTTGACCTATGACCCGACCTGACCCAACCTGCTTAGACTCAATCCGACCCGATTTAAAGGACCCATGAGGCTGAGTTGGGTTCTAAATTGGACATGTTCTTTCTTTTAGGTTGGGTCTAGGTTTACTGAATTTTGACCTGGCCCAACCCGACTCGACCCATTTGATTTTTGAAGCAATTTTGGGTTTTCTACCCGATAACCCGATCCAACCTAACCTAAACTCGGTACATCATTGGGGCCTATAGGAGTGCTTAAGGGTCTCTTACTTTTTATTTCTCTAATCTCTTCTTGTATTTGACGACAAGAGGAATAGAAGAGACTGTCTTTTATGTACGGTCGAATGACATCAATTTTATGTGAAGGCTTAGGTTAGTTACATTAAATGGGAATATTGTTCTCCTAAGAAGGAAGTTCAAACTTATGAAGGCAAAATAGAGTATAATTTTTTCATGTGGAAGAAGATGGATTCATGACAAGTCCATTGCAGCTACTAAACTTTGTCATATGCCATTATCAAAACTATATTCCCCATCTTAGCCTATAAACGCTTTTCTAGTAATATGTTTGGAAAAAATAGTAGTAAATGCATTTTAACAAATTCAAGAGATGTCACTATTGAATAAAAAGGATTAGCATGGACGTAATTCTTTTTTGCATAAAAAAAGTATTTATATATGAACAGAAAATTTTTCTTGTAGCTAACAAGGTTGAACCTATTATTATTATTCTAGACCGTAATGGCATTAACCTTGATGCTTAAGCACTTTCACTTGTATGGTCCGATATAATATGTTTTATGTAGTTTTCACTCATTGAGTTAGGGTCGGATTATATATACACCCGACCTGACTAGAATACCCATTGGGTCAAAAATTTTTGGGTTGGGTTTGGATCCAATATTAGGACCTGAACAAAAAATTGGGTTGGGTCGAGTCACTTATGACCCGATCCAACCCAACCCATTTGGATCCCTATGCACAGCTACTCAACTAGATATGATCTTCCTGATTGTAGCATTTCAAGGATGGAAAAATTGCTTGGCACTTTTTCAGAAGTTGAAAGTGAGAGTGATCTCTTTTTACTTAGAACTCAATTATTCTTGCGCTGTGAATGTCCAGGGATATTTGTTGCTTTGGCTGACCCAACTATCCAGCTTGCTTGAATCAAAGCATTTTATGACAAAGACAATAACCATCTACCTATAGATCCTACCCTTTAGTTTTAGATTATTCCAATTTCTTAGCTTTATAATGCACACTCGATTATTCAAAAATTTAATAGAAATGTTATTGAAATAAGTTTATTATATTTCATGTAGGATGAAGATTGTATTCTCACCACTTGTTATTTTGTTAGTTTTAAAGTATTATTTTATGCTTGGATGATTTGAGCATCTTTATATTCTTGGAAGTAAGCTCTTATAATTTTAGACAGTGTGGATATATGATAACATGGTAGATGCATAATTTCTTTCATATTTTTATAACCATCTTAATAATTATAGTTGTTCAATTTCATATTTATATTCTTAGGAAATTTTTTAAATTGATCATGATTTGGGCTTACTTCCAATAATAGTGAATATAGATTGGGATGAATTGGATTTTCACCTAGAGGATGATATTGAAGAGGGGAATAATAAAAGTGATATTGAGCTTGATGCACTTGTAATAGCTAGTCTAGCAACATGTGTTGATTATTTTCTCAAATATATTTATAAGGAGCCATGTAGATATCCTTCGTATGTTGGTCATATGTGGGTTGTGAATATTTTGCATAACTTGGTAATAGATAATATGAGCAATTCCAAATGGAGACACATTTATTTCAAAATCTTTGCAGACTATTCAGGGATAAGTATGGTTTTATAAGTACCAGAGAAATGAGTGTTGAAGAAATAATGGCTATTTTTGGCTGATCTTGGGCCATGTAGTTAGTAATAAATTTGTTCAAGAATGGTTTCAACATTCTCGAGTGACTATTAGCAAACAATTTCATAGAATTCTTTGAGTATCAAAGAAATTTATATTTGACATGATACAGCCTCCACCAGATTATAATGATATCATCCTTGAATACATTCGGTAAAGACCACAATTTTACCCATTTTTCAAAGTAAGGGCTCAACTTGATATCTTATTCATGTATACTTGAATTGTGCATTTTTCTATATTCATTAGTGTCTCTACTTATTATACAATATGTACGATTCTTTTAGTGCTATTGACGGAATGTACGTTCATATGGTAGTTCCTATGGATAAGAAAATTCCATATATAAGGAGGAGATTGTATTAAACAGTATGTGATGGCAGTATGTGGGTTTGAAATATGTTTTACATTTGTATAGGTTGGATGGGAAGGCACTACTCATGATACATGTATATTAGTTGAGACTTTACGAAGATTAGAAATAAATCTTTCCACATCCGAAAAGGTGGTGAATATAATAAATAAATTATGTTAGGAACTTTATAAATGGAATGAATAGTTTTTATAACCGATATGACATTATTTATGCTTGGAAGAGATAAATATTATGTCGTTAATGTGGGATATTTGAACATGAAAGGGCACTTGGCACCATATAAAGGAGAAAGGTCTCATATTCCTCAAATTTGATGTGGTAGTCAACCAAAACAAGGTCCAAATGAGGCATTCAACTAAGCTCATGCATCACTCCAAAATATTATAGAGCGTACATTTGGAGTTTGGAAAAATAGATGGGTTACACTTACCCAAATGCCTCCATATAAGCAGGATAACCAAATACCCTATAGATTCCTTAGTCTATGGATAGTCCCTTATAAGAATCATTATTGCTAGCATGGCAATTCATAACTATATTAGAAAACATGCAAAGCATGATGAGGAGTTTGATAGGGTGATAATAATGAGGACTACATACCATTTGTTGAGAATGACATTAACCATGAGAATACTATCCAGAAGCCCCTACCAAACATTGTGGCACAAGATGATTACTTCACGGCTCAAGTACGCGATAACATGCATGATCTGTTAATATATAGATAGGTGTTGCAGTATGTTAGTGTAACTTTCTCTTGATGAAACACGCATAATAATTATTTGTTTTATTTTATTTATTTTTCATATTAGCAATATTCAAAAAATAATGTTATATGAATTTTATTAAATTTATTTGCATCATGGTATTCATTTGTCTTATATCTAAATACTTTTATAATTATTTTAGGTATTTATCCTTTTTGGTTATTTTGTCATTCAAAAGTAGCTTTTAGATTTGCCAACCAAATATTCAGCAAACTATTTCTACAGCTTTAGATAGGTTTTTGGATCTTGATAGCTAAACACCTTTGTGGCAAAAAAACTATTTTATCCCAAAATAGCTTTGACCTCAAAATTTAGCTTTTACCAAAAACTACTTATTGGCTAAAAGCTACAACATCCCCAAACAGACCTTAACTCCACTATTTTTCGCCAAGAAAACTGAATTTCCATGAGCTATTAAAGTATGCAGAGGCATGCATGTTTGGTTTTCATTGCTGATCCACTAATTTTTCTACTTTTGACTCAATTGTGCATGCTGGTTTAATGTGGTTCTACTTGATTTTTCTCAAAAATATATGAACATCATTGCCTCCCTAATTGATTTAAAAGAAAACAAATAAAAATGTAAGGGGTACAACAACAGAGATAAATACAACTAGCATAGTATATCGTTAGTGTTGAAAATGGATCAGATACTGTATATCCATATTCGATTCCATATCTTTTCATGAATACGAATACAATTATGTTACCCAAGGTGACAAGCCAAGAGGGGGGGGGGGGGTGAATTGGTTTCTCTTAATTTTAACTATCTTACTTATGTCAATTCTCTGATACCACTGTTGGGAACCCGCCTATGCCGCTGATATTTCAAAACAAAAATCAGATTGCAGCGGAATCGGCATAAGCGGGATCGACGTTCATCGCATGAACGCTGTTTCTAGACCGTTCGTAGTTAGATAAGGATTAATACTTTTAAAACCTTTAGGGAGATCAAATCTTCACCTTGTGCGGGTAGATGATCACCGCAAACTGAAGCTCGTGGTTTTAGGTTGAGGGTTCGTTTGAAGCCGTTCAAACGTCCGGCCTCTACGGGTATCCACACGAAGCAGAGGACCTGATCAAAGATCTCTTGTCTTCCCGGGGTGCTAGCTCCCTTGCAAAGACTTCTTTTGATGGCTGATCTCCTCTCTTTCTTTCAACTCTTGAATATGCTTGAGAGGAGGAAGAAGAAGTATGAAGAAGAGGATGAAGAAGAATCCCCACGCAGCCTTCTTTTCTTCCTTGCGTTGGATGAAGGAAGGGAAGGGGAGGAGGCCGCCAACACTTGGATCTTCTTCTTCCCTTGCTTGCGGCTGAAACAAGGAGAGGGAGAGGGTGGCCACGGCACAAGAGGGAGAGGCTTCCATGCTTCTAGGGCGCCGGCCTCATAAGCCCTTTTATAGCCATCAAGGGCTCCTCCAAAGTAGGAGCCCTAGATGACTTTCCAAAGAGGGGGCGCCGGCCCCCTCTCTTGTGCCGCACCAAGTGATCAAGGGGAGGGGCTTGCGCCCCTCCCTCTTGGTAAACCCTAGTCCACATTAGGGTTTGCATTGCCCTAATGTGGTCAAGCCCTAATCCTATTAGGCTTAGCCCAAGGGTGAACCAATGGATCCAATCTAGGTAAGTCCTAATCCAATTAGTACTTGAATCAATTTTGACTCAATTGAACTCTTCATTCCTAATCCAATTAGGAGTCTTATTGATTCATTAGATTAATAATTAATTGTGACTTAAAAACCCTAATCGATATTAGGATGTATTTAATTTGAGTCCTAATCCAATTAGGACTCAATTTGAATCCGAAGTCCTAATCCAATTGGGACTTCTAGGAATCCTATTCTAAGTAGGAATTCACATTGAATTCAAAATCCTATTCTAAGTAGGATTGTGGGAATCCTAATCCAAGTAGGAATCCCAGTCCTACTCCAACTAGGATTCCCAGTCCTAATTCAATTAGGACTCTAGGAATCCTACTCGAAGTAGGACTCTTGTTTCAAGTCCAATTAATTAATTTCCTTTGTTCCTTCTTCAACTGAATATCAATCGAATTGATTATTTGTGATTCCTAATCACTATTCAACCATCAGATCGGTCAATACTTCTAATGTGTGTGACCCCATAGGTTCTACTCTGACTGGTAGTGAGATATATTGTGATCTCTATCACAATATCATTGAAGACTCCTTTCAATGGGTTGGAACGATTCCAACTCAACTCATTAGGGTTTATCGATCATCAAGATAATCCCTATGAGTCCCACCATCCACCAGTGACACCTAGCAGCATGTAGTGGCTACCCAGCAGAATAGAATGGTGAACCTCTAGGTGCAGTTAATATGTGATACAGTCCTACTATCGCGGATCCCTACAGGACGGAGGTCATGGACAACTCGTCAAACCCCATCGTCTGTCATATGTGAAGATTTATTCGACTTAAGTTCGAGAGTGGAAAACTCTTTCTCCACTGTACATACTGCCCCGGCCGAGGTCTTACGAACTCAGTCTTATAAATCACATAGGATCTCTCCTTATCTATCAAGGTTGATAGATTCCTTATAGGTGCATACCCTACTCCTACAGTAAACTTACTGCAGCCAATCTACACTGCATGGACCCATATGGCTGGAGACCATGTATGTGTGCAGTCAAACTACAATAACCTCACTGTGAGTAGCCGAAGCACCGCAGGTCAAAGGACCAGTCACACTACTGCAATATCAAGCAAGTCACTGACGAGTGGATAGACATCCAAGTGACTTCTTGTATTGGTCACGCTCAGTACCCTTGTTCTTAACAAGCACCTGCACTATTACTTCAGTGTCGCCACACTGTGGACTCGAGTCTCGTCCATCCTTAAGGAAAGTAATCTGTGCACTGATCTCATCGGATTGATCACCGTCCTCGTGATGATCCATCGATCAGGAGCATTTAGAAATTAATCACCAATGATGCATGGCTCAAATTCTTAACTCTTAAGAATATGCATCATCATCTTATTAATTCTTGGACGATTCATAGACACATAAACAATATAAATGAAAAAGATGCCTTTTATTTATTCAATAATAATAAAGTCAAATACAAATTATGTCCCAGAATTAATAATGTGTCAGCCAAAAATTGGCTTCTAGGGCATACATCTAACAATCTCCCACTTGCACTAAAGCCAATCAGTCATATATCTTAGTCCCATCTTCTCAAGGTGGGCTTCAGTCTTTTGCTGACTTAGCTGTTTAGTGAATGGGTCTGCCACGTTGTCCGCGGAGTCTACTCTCTGCACCTCGACATACTTCTTCTCAACATAGTCGCGTATGAGGTGAAAGCGCCGCTCTATATGCTTGGACTTCTGATGAGACCTTGGCTCCTTAGCAAGGGCTATGGCGCCATTATTATCGCAGTAGAGTGTTATGGCATCTGATGACATTACATCCAATTCCGCAATGAATTTCTTGAACCAGAAGCCTTCCTTAGCAGCTTCGGAGGCGGCGATGTATTCAGCTTCCATAGTAGAATCAGCAATGATCGGTTGTTTGGAACTCTTCCAATTTACCGTACCACCATTGCACAAGAACACATATCCAGATGTTGACTTTCTATCATCGACATCAGTCATGAAGTCTGAATCTGTGTATCCTTCTACCTTCAACTCTAATGATCCTCCAAAAACCAAGAATAAATCTTTAGTTCTTCTCAAGTACTTAAGAATATTCTTCACAGCTGTCCAGTGTTCTTCACCTGGATTTGACTGATATCTGCTTGTGACACTCACAGCAAGAGCTATATCAGGTCGTGTACATAGCATGGCATACATGAGGCTCCCTATTGTCGATGCATAGGGAATCTTGCTCATGCGTTGAATCTCTTCAGATGTGTTGGGGCACATCTTCTTGGAGAGATGAATTCCATGCCTAAGGGGTAAAAGACCCCTTTTGGAGTTTTCCATGCTGAACCTTTTCAGCACTTCCTCTATATACATTTTCTGTGATAGGCCAAGCATCATTTTAGATCTATCTCTATAGACCTTTATTCCCAAAATATAGGATGCTTCCCCAAGGTCTTTCATGGAGAACTCTTTTGACAACCAGACCTTGACCGAGGTTAGCATGGGAATATCATTCCCTATCAGGAGGATGTCGTCCACGTACAGTACGAGAAATACGACAGCGCTCCCACTAACCTTTTTGTAAACACACGGTTCCTCTTCGTTTTTGATGAAATCAAACGTTTTGATTGCGTCATCAAAACGAGTGTTCCAACTCCGAGATGCTTGCTTTAGTCCATAGTTGGACCTTTGCAGCTTGCAGACCTTGTGATCTCCATCACTGGAAGTGAAACCCAGAGGCTGTTCCATATAGATATCTTCATCAAGATATCCATTCAGGAAAGCAGTTTTCACATCCATCTGCCAGATTTCATAATCATGAAATGCTGCAATGGCAAGCAGTGTTCGGATGGATTTCAGCATGGCTGCAGGTGAAAAAGTTTCCTGATAGTCAATGCCTTCGCGTTGACTATACCCTTTCGCCACCAGCCTTGCCTTAAAGGTCTCTACCTTTCCTTCCGGACCTATTTTCCTTTTGTAGATCCATTTACATCCAATAGGTACAATACCTTCTGGTGGATCTACTAAGGTCCAGACTTGGTTGGAATGCATGGAGTCTAACTCTGACTTCATGGCTTCCAGCCATTTCTCGGAATCGATATCAGATATCGCCTCGTTGTAGGTTTTGGGATCTTGTGTATGATCCCTATCTCCCACTAGGAACATTTCCTCGGTATCCTCTTCTAGTATACCTAAGTATCTATCGGAAGGATGGGAGACCCTACTAGATCTACGAGGTGGTTGAGGGACATCGTGTACTGGCTTTGTATGAATGGGTTCGATAGGATCCATGACTCGTTGCTTTTCAGAGACTTTCTCTTCAAGTTCAATTTTCCTCCCACTGCCTCTATCAAGGATAAACTGATTTTCCAAAAAGATGGCATGACGGCTCACAAACACATTGTGATCCTCTGAGATGTAAAAATTGTATCCTAATGACTCTTTAGGATATCCTATAAAACGAGCACTTATGGTCCTAGCCTCTAACTTGTCTGTCTGTAGTCTCTTGACGTGGGCCGGACATCCCCAAATCTTGAGATGACCAAGACTTGGTTTCTTACCATGCCATATCTCATACGGTGTGGTAGGAACTGATTTAGAGGAAACTCTATTCAATAAATAAATCGCTGTGAGTAAGGCATCTCCCCAAAGGAACATAGGTAAATCAGTGAAGCTCATCATGGACCTAACCATATCCAATAGGGTCCGATTCCTCCTCTCTGACACCCCGTTGAGTTGAGGCGTATCCGGAGGAGTCCATTGTGAGACTATGCCATTGTCCTTGAGATAGTCCCGAAATTCTCCACTAAGGTATTCTCCTCCTCGATCTGATCGAAGAGCCTTAAGGGATTTTTCAGTTTGTTTTTCTACTTCATTTTTGAACTCTTTGAACTTTTCAAAAGATTCAGATTTGTGTCTCATAAGATACACATACCCATACCGTAAATAATCATCGGTAAAGGTAATGAAGTACGAATAACGTCCCCTGGCTAGCACATCGAATGGGCCACATACATCTGTATGTACTAGGGTAAGTATTTCAGTGGTCCTCTCCCCATGTCCTACAAAGGGTAATCTGGCCATTTTTCCTTGAAGACAGGATTCGCAAACTGGATATGACTCGAAAGTCAATGAGCCGAGAAGCCCATCTTTATCCATTTGTTCATTCTGTCCTCTCCAATATGGCCAAGCCTGAGGTGCCACAAATATTTTTGGTTTATCTCATCCCTGGATCTTTTGGATCCTTTGGCATTCACTACTTGCTCAGACACATTTATAGATACATCCATATGCAAATGATAGAGACTGTCAATCATAAAACCACGTGCGTCTATTTTATTTCTTAAATAAATAGAACAGCAGTCTTTGTCAAATGTAAAAACATGACCTTCCTGTGCTAGACATGAAGCAGAAATCAAATTTCTGCTAGCAGCAGGTACATAATAGCAGTCTCTAAGTAATAAACTAAAACCAGACGGTAGTCGCAGATGGTAGGTGCCGACAGCCACAGCAGCAACTTTTGCCCCGTTGCCAACCCGAAGGGTTACCGCACCTTCCGCCAGCCTTCTACTTTCCTTTAGACCCTGCATGGTAGTGCACAGATGAGCACTAGAACCAGAATCTATAACCCAACTAGAAGTAGAAGAAACCGTTAGATTAGTTTCAATTATGAGCAAATCTATACCTTCTGAAGGTTTGTCACCTTTCATGTTCTTCAGGCTTTCGAGGTATGAAGGACAGTTCCTCTTCCAGTGGCCGTCGACATTGCAGTGGAAACATTTTTCTTTGTCATTAGCCTTTTTCTTTTGAACTTCCTTCTTTGGCTTCTTGTCTTTCTTCTGCTTCTTTGCAGGCTTCTTTTTCTTCCAAGTAGACTTTCTCTTGGAACCAGAAGTCAACTCAGCAGCAAGGACATTGCCCCTTGAACCTTTCAAGGCTCCCTCAGCAGTTACCAACATATTGATCAGTTCAGTCTTAGTGCATTCAATCTTATTCATGTGGTAGTTTACTATAAACTGACCAAATAAATCAGGAAGTGACTGTAGGATCAAATCCACTTGCAATTCCTTGTGCATGTTCATTCCGAGCTTCTCAAGCTCCTCTAGGTCCTTGATCATAGTCAGACCATGATCATGGACAGACTGCCTTTCGCGCATCTTTGTCTTGAAGAGCCTCTTGGACACTTCAAAACGAGCTGTACGACTCTGCTCACCATACAACTCTTGCAGGTGTGCTAGTATGTCCCTAGCAGTCTTGAGATTCTCATGCTGGCATTGGAGTTCATTTGACATGGATGCCATCATATAGCATTTAACTCTAATGTCATCATCCAGCCATTTTTGTTGCATCTGTCGCTGAACATCAGTAGGACGTGCTGGTAGTGTGGGGATATCTGAATCGAGTATGTAGCCTATTTTCTCACAGCTCAAAACAATTTTGAGATTTCTAAGCCAGTCCTTGTAATTGGTTCCGGTCAATCGGTTGGTCTCAAGAATACGGGTCAAAGGGTTTGAGGCTGACATTATGATCTGCAGAGAGTAAAGATTCTAGTTAGACTTTTGTACTTGATCCTAATCTGTTCTAAGGTCTTTTAGAACAAATGTAACTCCCACTATTTTCTCGATTTCCTCATACTCCCCTGGTAGGAAAACGGAAATCCTACACGACTAGGGTTTCTAGTGGGTACTGCGGTTCCACCGATTTACATGCCACCTCACCTAACAGTTATTGATGACACATAGATTGATGAATGTACAACTCTTGTACAATGCTTCTCAAGCATGTTGCAGTGCTTCTTGGTCTCTAAGCCATGAAGACCTCACCTAACAGTTATTGGTCCCATTTCTTAGTTAAGTCAGATCCACCGTATAACCGTAGGAATAAAGTCGTCATTGGGTCCTCACCTAACAGTTATTGGTGCCCAACCCCACCTTTACCCTACAACATCTCATGTCTATAGAGAGGTCCAGCCCCCCGATGCAACTTGCCCACTGTGTCCAGCTGATGAGAGCACAAAAGTGCGATCTAAATACCCATTAACTTAGCTTAATGCTAGCAAAATAATGATAAATAATAGGTGTTAACATTTGCATGATTAAATATTTTATCCTTAGCACTTATTATAATTTTTATCATTATTTTATATAAATTCATCTTAAAAGAATGCATCTTCCTAACTGCAGAACAGAGCCCAGATTCAGCCATCCACAATGCATCTCGAGCATTTCCACGTCCGCATCCGTGAGCCACATCAGCCCTCTTAAGACCCGTCCGCGTCTCAGGATCCGTGATCAAATCATGCTGTGATCAGCCTTTCTCCCAGCTCTTGGAACCTGCGATCAAGTGTTTCTCTCGTGCGTCCACGAAGCTTCAGCGTCCCGAGTCCAACATCCGGCCGTCCGTGGCGATTCCGCCGCGTCCCAGCGCGTGTGATCAGCTCCCAGCATCCACCACGATTTTCAGCCTTCACCAGATCCCGCAGGAGTCCCAGATCTCAGCTTCCTTCCGCTTCTCCCGCAAGTCAGAGCATACATCCCAGTTCTCCCACGCATCTCAGCATCTGGGATCCTCCGCGTCCGAACCAGCTTCCGTTCCAGCTTCTTCGGAGTTCCAGCCACATCAGCTCCCAGCCTTCCGTCTTCCTCGCAGTCTCCGTGTCCCAGCTCCATCTCAAGCTCATCCGTTCGCTACCCAACCTCCCAACATCCTGCAGCCATCCGCATTCGAAGATCCCGCATCCCAGCAAAGTCCCGGCCGTCCGCGTGCAAAAATCCACCGCGATCCAGCCTCTCCCAGACATCCCGCGTCCGTGATCTCAGCGTATGCGTCCCAGGTTCTCCCAATTCTCAGCAGTCCACGCATCCCAGCTCCTCTCGAATCTCCAACGATCCACCCGCGAAGCTCCCAGCGTCCGCGTGCATCCCGCGAAGATCGCGATCCATCCACGTCCGAGCTTCTCGCGTCCGGGATACTCGGCATCTCCACGTATTCCGGGAGATCAGGGACTCATCGCATTTTAAAAGGAGGGCTCTCTCGGCTGGGAGGAGGTATCCCTCATTCGGAAGAAAAGAAGAAACAGAGGAGGGCCCTCTGTCAAAAGAAAAAAAAAGAGAAAGGGAAACAGGGCCTCCCCTGTTTCCGAAAAGAAAAAAAGAAAGAAAGGAAAAGGGGAAAATGAAAGGGGGACTAATTTTTAAAATGGGTGGCTGATTTCTTAGGAGGGAGATGGAGGAACCTTTGATGTATTGCTCTTTGAAGTAAACTCTAAACTTTTGCCTTCAATGAATCATATTTACTGATATGTTTTTGATCCATGCATAGTTATTTCGTAGATAGTTCTTAAATGGATTATGATTATTGATATATGGATTGCTTTAGTATTTGATTCGTCGTAGACGTAGAAAGCACGACGAATGCTTAGAAATTGAGTTCATATGTTCATGAAACATATACCATGATTAGATCTATCCTACTATTCATTTTTAATCAAGAACCATAGAGTTTATTTCTTGGGTGCAATATCGTCAAGGGGGATTCCAGATCCCTACCATCTTTATTTTATTAAACTTTGTTTCTTGCTATATTGTTCTCCGATTTTAATTTCTGAAAATCAAACATAATTTTAATCCACAAATTTATTGAATTAATTAATCTAAAATTATATTAAATAATCTCATATACATTTCGTTCCCTGAGGATTCGACCTCGGACTCCCGAGAATTTACTACTTGTGCGATTCTCCTGCACTTGGGAGAACAATTTTATTTTTGCATCAAGTTTTTGGCGCCGTTGTCGGAGAACGGCTGATTTATTAGTATATTTTTAGAGTTAATTTTTAGTTGATTTGTTAGTATTTTTCTTTTGAAAAAAAAAAAATTGAATCTTTATTGCTGTTTTTTTTATTCCCTGCACAGTCTGCATCAAACTCTGATATCTGAGTAATTCACCGTCTGATTGGATTCAAATTTGGTCGTCGGGTGCAGACCTGTGTTTCTTTCATCTGAACGGTCTGATTGCCATTCGGATACTTTTACGACCATTATATTAATCTGAAACCTTGCTGCTGTCTGTTGTGAATTTTCTGTGTTTAAATTTTTTTTTTAGAATCAGAATTTTATTATTATCATATCTCATTAACCCTTGTTGCTAGTTGAAAATTGAAAAAAACTTTAAGAAAAGATCAAGGGTGATCATTAAAAGAATAAATAAATAAATAAACTCTGAAACTTTGTATGCTAGGGTGGAATAGGGACGACACCGGTCGATTAAGTCGTACAACTTTAGATCATCCCTTAGGACACATCCTTGAAATTCCTTCGCAGTATCTCACCCCTTTTGAGATGGCAAATTTTCCTGATGATGTAGGAAGTCACCATGGTGATGAAGGTAGACCTCCAGTTATGACACTTCGACAATATTTACACCCTACTAGGACTAGTCAACCTTCATGCATGATTATTCCTGAAAATGTTGGACACTTTGAAATCAAACCAGGGGTAATTCAATTGCTGCCAAAGTATCATGGAATGGAATCCGAGAACCCTTATCTTCACCTTACGGATTTTGAGAAAATTAGTATCACGTTTAGAGTGCCAAATGTATCGGAAGATGTCCTTAAATTGACCTTGTTTCCTTTTTCCTTAAAGGATAAAGCCAAAACATGGCTGAACTCCTTGAGACCTAGATCGCTAGGAACATGGCAGGATATGCAAAGAGAATTCTTGAAAAAATTCTTTCCCACACAAAGGACTAACTTTTTGAAAAGGCACATTAGTAACTTCCAACAAAAAGACCATGAAACATTTTATGAATGCTGGGAGAGATTTAAAGATTTGCTTCTCTCTTGTCCTCATCATGGGTTTGAAACATGGAGAACCATTAGTTTCTTTTACGAAGGGTTGTCTCCACAGTTAAAACAATTTATAGAGACTATGTGCAATGGTCTATTTTTAGAAAAGCAACCCGATGAGGCATGGGACTATTTAGACTCTCTCGCAGAGACTGCACAATTATGGGATACAGGGGATAGAGTGAATAAACCTTTGGCTAAGCCTACTAGCATTGGACACGGGGGCCTTTACAACCTTAGTACTCAGGATGATATTCAGGCTAAAATGGCAGCCCTTACTAGGAAGGTAAAGGAAATTGAACTTAGAAGGATTGAACCCGTCAAGACCTTAGAACATAACAGCGAGTGTTGTAGGATTTGTGAGATGCCTGGTCATCTCACCACTGATTGCCCCACAATACCCGCATTCAAGGAAGTCTTGCATGATCAGGCCAATGTTATGAATACATATCAAAAATCTTTTAATAATCCTTTTTCGGGTACTTATAACCCTGGATGGAAGAACCATCCAAATTTCAGATGGAGGAATGACCAACCTCAACAAGTATATAACCCAACTCCTCCACCTCCGCAGCCTCATTATGCACACGCACCCCCTCAAAAATCCAGTCTCGAAGAAACTTTGCAATCTTTCATGCAAGGTCAAGCTAAAATCAATGATGAATTAAGAAATCAACTGACAACGCTGACCACTGCTTTAAGTGCTCAAGAGAAAGGTAAGCTACCAGCTCAACCACAACCTAATCCTCAAATCTATGGCGGTAGCAATGCATCATCTTCAACTTCGCATAAAGAATAAGCAAAGAGTATAATAACTTTGAGAAGTGGAAAGGTTATTGACCGACCAGTCCCAGAACAAACACACGTCATACCTGATTCTGACCCTCCCAAGACAAAAGAAAAGGATAATGAAGAAACTGAAACACCAATATCTACTGAAAAAATTGAATGTCCTTTTTCTGCACCATTTCCACAAAGATTAAAGCCCTTGCAAAAGCTTGAACCAAACTCTGAAATTCTTGAGCTTTTTAAGCAAGTAAAAATCAATGTACCTCTTCTTGATGCAATCAAACAAGTGCCTTCCTATGCAAAATTTTTAAAAGATTTGTGCACTGTCAAGCGTCGTTTAAATGTCAAGAAGAAAGCATTTTTGGCTGAAAATGTAAGTGCAATTTTATAGCATAACATTCTCCCTAAATATAAGGATCCAGGTTGCCCAACTATCTCGTGCATCATTGGCAATTTTAGGATTGAGCGAGCATTGTTAGATTTAGGAGCGAGTGTGAATTTGTTGCCATATACGGTATATGAGCAACTCGGTTTGGGTGAGTTGAAGCCAACAACTGTGACCTTACAATTAGCTGACCGGTCAGTGAAGGTCCCTCGAGGGATTATCGAAGATGTGTTGGTCCAAGTAGACAAGTTCTATTTTCCTGTCGACTTTATCGTACTGGACACACATCCGGCTTCCAATTCACCATCTCAGATTCCAGTCATCTTAGGACGTCCATTCCTTGCAACTTCTAATGCATTGATCAATTGTAGGAATGGTATCATGAAGCTTTCTTTTGGCAATATGACTTTGGAACTGAACGTCTTTAGTATAGGCAAACAACCCAGTGATCATGAAGAAAGTAAAGAAGTTGAATGGGTTGAAACCATTGCAGAAGAATATTTGTTAAAAGAAACATTTACTGAATTGACCGACAATGGTTTGATAGATTGGTGTTCTGAAGGTACTGCTGATGATATGGTCCCACCTATTTTAGATAACTCGGATGTCATGATGGTCAATGGGTGGAGACCGAGAATAGAGGAATTTGAACAGTTGCCACCTCTAAAAGCAAAGATAGTACCATCCCATGAACAAACACCTAAGCTCGAGTTGAAACCTTTACCGAAGGAACTCAAGTATGCCTTTCTTGGACCCGAGGACACATTTCCTATAATCATCTCATCTGATCTGGATCATGCCCAAGAAAGAAAATTACTTGGTGTTCTAAAGAATCATAAAGGAGCTTTAGGATGGTCTATTGCCGACTTGAAGGGGATTAGCCCTTTAATTTGCACGCACAGGATATATTTGGAGGACAATGCCAAAACCACAAGGCAAATGCAACGCAGGTTGAATCTTACGATGAGAGATGTGGTTAAAGCAGAAGTCCTCAAGTTGCTTGACGTGGGTATTATTTATCCAATTTCCGACAGTAAATGGGTAAGTCCTACTCAAGTCGTTCCTAAGAAGTCAGGTCTGACGGTAGTCAAAAATGAGCAGGGTGAACTAGTTCCAACTCGTGTTCCGACGAGTTGGCGCATGTGTGTTGACTACCGAAAATTGAATTTGGTCACTAGGAAGATCACTTTCCCCTACCCTTTCTAGACCAAGTTTTAGAAAGAGTTGCAGGACACAATTTCTATTGTTTTCTCGATGGCTATTTTGGATACTACCAAATCGAGATTTCACCAGAAGATCAAGAGAAGACTACCTTCACTTGTCCTTTTGGCACATTCGCTTTCCGTCGGATGCCATTCGGGTTGTGTAATGCACCTGCAACATTCCAAAGATGCATGCTCAGTATTTTTGAAGACATGAATGAGAAATTTTTAGAAGTGTTTATGGATGATTTCTCTGTTTTTGGCGATTCTTTTGATGATTGTTTGTTACATTTATAAACTGTCTCAGCTCAGTGTATAGAAAAGAATCTGATACTGAATTGGGAGAAATGCCACTTCATGGTGCCAAAGGAAATTGTCCTAGGACATATTGTTTCATCGAAGGGCATGGAAGTTGATAAAGCTAAGATTGACTTAATCGCCAAGCTACCTGCACCCAAGACGGTTAGAGATGTTAGATCATTTTTGGGTCACGCGGGATTTTATAGGAGGTTCATCAAGGACTTTAGTGTCATAGCTTGACCATTATGTAACCTCTTATCCCTTGATACACCGTTCGATTGGACCGAAACATGTCAAGAGGCATTCGAAAAATTGAAGGCTATGCTTAGCACTGCACCCATCGTGCGACCACCTGATTGGTCATTACCTTTTGAGATCATCGATAGGAGCTGTCCTAGGACAACGCAAGGATAATAAGCCATATGTCATCTACTATGCAAGCAAAACCTTAAATGATGCTCAAATGAATTACACCACCACCGAGAAGGAATTGCTTGCGGTAGTATTTGCATTAGACAAATTTCGCTCTTATATCCTTGGTGCTCCTATTGTTATCTTTACAGATCATGCAGCGCTAAAATATTTATTGGATAAGAAAGATGCCAAACCACGCTTAATACGATGGATACTTCTACTCCAGGAATTTGACATCACTATCAAAGATAAAAAGGGAGTAGAGAATGTGGTTGCTGACCATTTATCACAGCTAGTTTTTAATGATTCGGTGCCACAGTTGCCCATCAAGGACTCGTTCCCTGAAGAGCAATTGTTTGCACTTTCTACTATGCCATGGTATGCTGATATTGTAAACTTTCTTGTCACTAACCGGATGCCGGAGCATTGGGGATCGAATGATAAGAATAATTTCTTGCGTGAAGTAAGGAGTTATTATTATGATGCCCCCTATTTGTTCAAGTATTGCAATGATCAAATCTTTAGAAGATGCATACCGGATCATGAGATTCAAAGTGTACTCTCTTTTTGTCATGCCAGTGCTTGCGGAGGACACTTTGCATCTAAGAAAACAGCAGCTAAGGTGTTACAATGTGGTTTTTATTGGCCTACACTATTTAAAGATGCCCACGAGTTCTGTAGGACATGTGACCCATGTCAACGTATTGGAAGTCTAACTCGTAGGCAAATGATGCCTCTTCAGCCCATTACTGCTATTGAAATTTTTGACATGTGGGGCATGGATTTTATGGGCCCATTTCCACCGTCTTTTGGATATGAGTATATTTTAGTTGGTGTTGAGTATGTGTCAAAATGGGTAGAAGCTGTTGCCTGTAGAACTAATGATCACAAACCTGTTTTGAAATTTCTTAAAGAAAATATTTTTTCACGGTTTGGAATGCCCAAGGTTATAATTAGTGATGGGGGAAAACATTTCTGTAACAAACCTTTTGAGATCCTGTTACGAAAGTACGGTATCACTCATAGAATTGCAACTCCTTATCACCCGCAGACTAGTGGCCAAGTTGAGTTAGCTAATCTGGAGATTAAACGAATTTTAGAGAAAACGGTGAATCCATCACGCAAAGACTGGTTTTTAAAACTTTCTGACGCATTGTGGGCTTACCGTACTGCTTATAAAACTATTCTTGGTATGTCCCCGTATCGGCTAGTTTATGGAAAAGCATGTCATCTACCTGTTGAAATAGAGCATAAATCGTATTGGGCCATTAGACAATTAAACTTTGAACTGTCAGATGCTGGTTTCGCTAGAAAATTACAATTAAGTGAATTGAATGAAATTCGTCGGGATGCGTATGACAATGCTAGACTTTGTAAAGAACGAATGAAAATTAGGCATGATAAATCAATTCTAAGAAAATCTTTTGAACCTGCACAAAAAGTTCTTTGTTATGACTCCCGCTTACATCTGTTTCCTGGAAAGTTACGATCAAGATGGACAGGTCCTTTCATTGTAAAAACTGTTTTTCCACACGGGGCAGTTGAAATTGAAAATCCACAGGATGGCACAAGTTTTAAGATAAATGGACAAAGATTAAAACCTTTTCTTGAGAATTTTACAGATGAAGAGGACTCCTTTACCTTGGAGGAGCCTTCTTATGACTGAGCATGACGGCCAAGGTACGTGTATATTAGTTAGAATTAAATTTTTTCTTTTATTTCTAGTTTTCTTCTTATTTTGTAGGTCTTCTTTTTTTGAAAATCAACAGCTCAAGGTATTCTTCTTCTCTCTATTATTTTTCTCTATTGTCTCTCATATATAGTTTTCTTGCATTTTTTTTACATTGAGGACAATGCAATGTTTAAGTTGGGGGGAGGGAAATTTTGATCCAAAAAATAAAAAAATAAAAAAAAAATAAAATAAAATAAAATAAAAAAAACTTGTTTTTGCATTTGATTTATTCTATTGCTTTCTTTTCTGAGCAAATGCACATGTATTTTCATATTGAGTTTGTGCAACTATTAAGGCAAGGAACACATGCATACTATGATTGATCAGAGACCTATTATTAGATCCCCACACGTGTACTTAATGACAATAGGAAGGCCTCAGGAGTTCATATTTGTTAACTGCATTTTTGTTAGCCTTATCCATAAAAGAAGTATGAGTATCTTTGTTCGTACCATAAGGTTCAGGATTTGGTGTTCATATAAAGATAGAGGTTGAATATCCCGACTAGATTACTTAGGTGCCTTATGATCCGACTTTGGTTGACCTATAGTCACGATGCAGTCACATATATAATAAAAATATTTATATTGTTCAGTCTACCATTTCTTTTCTTGCATAATTATTATTCAAAAAAAAAAAATACTTATGATGACAAGTCTGGCCTCGTGGCGTAGTCTGGTTCGAGTAATTAAGTCCGAGGGGTGTTTCACCTAATGTCTTGAGCCAACTGGATCGGGGGTCATTGACTGAAAGCTCGCTACATGGACCTTACTAGAGCCTAATGGGGTTGGATAGCTGTAGTTGTCATGTGTATTGAAAGAAAAAAAAATGAAATAAAAATAAGCATGAATGAGTTGGTTAGGCTGAACCTAGTAACATGTGGTAATGGCTGGTTTGACTCCATTGTATTGGACCTCTGTGTACCCGGGTTGTTTAGTTGAGATTGATAGCTCTTTCTTTATATGCGAACCATTCTTGACAAATTTAGACAACAAGTGATATTCTGAAAATTTGATGGATCAGGTTCTAATAAAGTGTAGAAAACATTTGTGGACTTGAGTAGTGCACCTAAAACTCAGGCGGTGCTCTGTTGTGGTGGAGGTATTAGTACTCTGAGAAAGTCATATGATTTGATGCACACTACACTTTTATATTCCTTGCTTTGACAGTTGCCATGCTTGAAAATATATATCAATTAATTACATGTGTATTAGCTTAGGATTTATTTCATATTTTTATTAGAATATCATGTCATATAATTCATGATGTTTGTGGGTAACATCCCTGAAAACCCTCACGAGACAACACTCGTCCACTAGGGTAACCTAGGGGTTTAACGGCTTGTTGCACGTGCTAAGTGCAATCGTGATTCCTACGAAAGTGAGTATTTATCTTAATTTTATGCAATTAGTTCTAATAAAACATCAAAAGATCAACCAACTGTTGCCCAGAGATGGTCACCCAAGAGGGGGGTGAATTGGGTGTTTTAAAACTTTTTGTCTAATAAAACACACAAATGTATGAGCTAAAGTAAAAATAAAGGTATGAAAACAGACAATCACAAACACAAGCTTTTATAGTGGTTCGGAGCTTCCACTGCTCCTACATCCACTCCCCAAAGCACCTTTGGGAATTTCCACTATAATCCAAGATTACAGTACGGTAGTTTTGCGAGTGCACTACCCAACTCGTTGTTTTACACCGGGCTAACAACGAACCCTAAAACCCCTAATTTCACCTAGGCTTGGGACGCCTTTCCCTTGTTCCAAGTTCCTTGACTCGAACAAGCACAATATTGAAAAAGTTTTACAAAAGATTTGAAAGCTCTAAATAAGCAAATATAACAATGATAAACAATGAAACCCGGAAGAACCCTTTTAGCCATTGGAAGCGTGGGAAATGGTGGTTCTTCCGATGTGGATCGCGTTGGCTTGAATGTGAGCTTTGAATGCCTAGCGGAAGAGAGTAGTTGAGCACGAAATCACTTGGGAAGCTTGAAGGCACTTGATTTCTTCACTTGAATGCACTAACTCCCTTGAACCTCTTTTTCTTTCTTCTCTCTTGAATGATCTTGTGTTGGGTTTTTGAGAAGTTGTTGGAAAGCACTTAAGAGCTCCCTTTTATAGCCCAAAAAGCAAATATAGCCGTTAGAGATAAAGTTAAAGAGATTTGAAATTCAAACCAAACCTGCAAAAGTTGTCAGTCGCGTCCCAGGCGCTCCGAAGACGTCTCCGCTTCATCGCGAGACGTCTCGGCTGTAAGATTTTACTTTTGACGATGTTTGGGGTCGACTCGGCGCTTTACGGGGGCGACTCCGATGATGAACGGTTTGAATCCTTGTTTTTCTGTTTTTCTGAGAGGGTCGCCTCGGCGCTTTACGGGGACGTCTCGGCTTGTTTGCGCTTTTTGCATGGGGACGACTCCGCTGCCTTGGGGACAACTCCGCCGTTATATCTCCGAAAAACATGTCTTCTGGAATTCTCTGAGAGAGTCGACTCCGCTCTTTCAGGGGACGTCTCCGCTGCCTTATCACTGAAAAAGACATCCTCTGGAATACCCTGAGAGAGCCGACTACGCTACCTCGGGGACGACTCGGGAAGTCTGCTTTTTACTTGCGGGGACGACTCCTCGTCCTGTGGAGACGGCTCGCGCGCATCTCTTGAAATCAGCCTTTCTGCCGCCACTGAGAGAGTCGACTCCGCTACTGAGAGAGTCGACTCCGACCCTGCGAGACGCCTCGCCAGGTGCCGGGGACGTCTCCCGACGTGCCAGTTCTTCCTGTTTGTGCCAGAGACGTCTCTGGGACAAACCGGAGACGTCTCGGCTGTCCCTGATCTGTTTTCTTCAACTTAAAAAATTCTTCAATAAATTCATAAAAATTATGGGAACTTGCCTAGACATTTCTTAACAATATTCTTAATTAAACACCTAAAATTCTCAAGTAAATTGTTAAGATAAATGGAATTATACTCTAGTGTTTTGTATTCATCAAAATCCATTAGGGGGTCAACAATCTCCCCCTTTTTGATGATGACAAAACACTGAGTGTTAGGGTTTCCCAGTGCCCTAGGGCGCAGCGGAAGATACAGGATTATAAAATTTTCTTATAAAACCCATTATATGAAACCCTAATAAGCCAAGATCGCCTTAATAGTATAACCAAATAATGTAGAAAATATAATCTTGGTATAGAAGAATACCTATCACGCTATATCCAATATATCTGAAGATGTCCTAAGGTGCCCAAATGTTCACCCTCCGATGTTGATCCACACAGGAATGGGTTCAAGACTCTAGCTCCACCAAAACTTGATTCTAATTGTTCAATCCTTCCAAAGGATTTAATTGGCTGATTTTCCTTCACTTCCTTCTTCCTTTCTACCTCTAAAACATTCACTAGCCTTTTTGTCCTAAAGAAGACCCTCTTGTCTTGGGTTAGGACAAAAGAGAGAGACTTGTAAGAAAGAAGGGATAAGGGAGAGAGAAGGAAAGGCTTTTTCTTGGATGATCTTTAGAACCCCAAGGCACCTCCTTATTTATAAGAGATGGAGGGATGCATCATAAAGGGATGCATCCCATCCACACACCTCATCATGATGAGGCATGTGCCAAGAGATGCATCCCATCATGATGGGGTGCTAAGGAGAAGGGTGTATCAACTTCTTTCTCACATCTCCCTCTTAAATTCTGATGATCCAAGGGTCCAAATGCAGTGAACCAAAGCCAATGGTCCAGATCTAGGCGCCATCTAATGGTCCAGATCAGGACATCATCATCCAGGGTGCCATCCAATGGTCCAGAAGTAAGATGCCATCACCGATGGTCCAGATTCAGGCGCTGAGCAACGGTCCAGATCTTTCATCCAGAGAGCCATCCAGTGGTCCAGATTCAGGCGCTGAGCAACGGTCCAGATCTTTCATCCAGAGAGCCATCCAGTGCTAGGGTTTGCAACACGTGCTAGCATGTTTATCTTGCAAACATGATCTAATCCAATTAGACCCTTGATCAATTCCCTTGTGTGTGACCCATTGGGTTCCTTATCTTAGCCAGCAGTAGGTGCAGGTGCAAGTTGACCTAACCTGATTAGAATACCTCTAATCCAATTTAGGTTCAATTTAGTGCTAAACCTGACTTAGCAATCAGAACCTTTCTGATGCTTTGATCTAATCAAACTCTTTGATCCGATCAACCCACAAGACATGATTGACGTCTAGCAACGTATCATGTCTACCCGGAAGATGAGGAATGTATTGGACAAATCCAAACATACCCTTCAGTGGAAAGTTACTGTGCAATTCAATCCCTCAGTCATACTACTTCCTGAATAAGTGCTCGAGTATGGATCAATATCAAACTCAATCACTTATTCATGTCTCTCTCAATCTTTTATATGATAATTCAAACAATGAAATATTAGAAACTCTTTCTAATATTCATTTTGCTTTGATCAAAGGCTTCGTGAATCATCATAAGATTAGAGTAAGTAGAATGTTACCTTCTCTTACTAGAAGTGACTGATTCCTTGTTGACTACTCACAACCTTCGTACAAAATCCACCATATCCAGAATATTCCGTACACAACGCAATGTCGTGAATGAGGGTAAACCAAAACATAGCTTCAAGTGCACAAGGTACCATGGTGATCTCAGGTCTAAGGATCACTTGCACAACTCCCACTATGAGAACCATCTTTTGATAATTAAGTAAGAATCCATAAGATGTTCTCATGGCTAGTCATTTCAGTGAACTCATTCCTCTAATGAGCACCCACATCTTTGTATTAGTGTCTCACACAAGTGATTGTGAGATCAATCACCCTCTACATTGAGCATACATAAGATGTGCCAGTCTTTCCGGTAATATTGATCCCCGACTCAATATACCAATTTGACTGGGAATATTCTAAATTAGGATTTTAGGTCTCACTGGTATGATCTCATCATAACCCTTAAAACCAATGTCCTAATTTATGGGGTTCATCATCCAATAATAAAATAGATAAGCAGCAAATGATGAAACACAATGCCTTTATTGATATATATCGAGTGTCAAAGTACATGATTTGGAGGATTACAAAGAAAAACCCATCAAATGATTGGCTTATAGGGCATCTACTCTTTCACTGAGTATATGCAAAATTCGAAATTTAAACATATACACAGTATTTGATCAGATGTACAAGTCTAATGTTTTGATTAGAGCTAGATACAATGTGCATAATTCAAAATAGTCAATTTTCAGTTCTATCCTTATGCATAAAATTGATCTTAATAGCTCTTAGGCAATTTTAGCATATCTACTGAATTTCAATCAAGTTAAAATGTAGATGGATGCTAAAGACAATTGAGAGCTAAGTTCCTTTTTGACTCCCCCTTTCTTTTCCAGAAGGGCAATTATCTTAAAGCCAATATTCTTCAATTTTAACTCTTCTAATTCAACTTTCGAGTATGATTGTAAATTTTGTATTTTGCATTTCATATATTGGTTCTACAAATGTGGTTTTCTACTCCCCCTTTTTGTCATCAACAATGAAGGGGACAAATTATCCTTAGGTGCTTAAAGCATACTTTCTAGTAAAATTCAGCATAGTACCATGAACCACTCAAGGGTATTCAAGTTATTGCTCCCCCTATCCAAGTTATTTTTATTAATGAATTCAGTCATTCATACCACTCCCCCTTTGTTCTGGAATTCATTTCAGACTCCTCTTTTTGTTTAAAATAGTTACCACAAGATGTGCTCCCCCTGTTTTGGATGCATTCATAAATTGTGTCAAATTTGAGCACTTAAGGTATGTTATGAGATCTTTAAGGCACATCATAGAATCACATACACAGAGTCAGAAATGTACACAAGGTTTCAAAAGAAATTGTATGTCATTCATATATCATTGTAAACCTTTGAAGTCATTACAAAGTTAAAAGAGGAGATCATTACAAGTATTCATTTCTAATACAAAAAGTGTTTCAAAATGAGCCTAAGGTTTACAAAAGAAGAACCCTAGATGTCTACAAAATGTCCCTCATCGGCAACGTTGCTCATAAGCCCTACAAGCTGCATCTATAAATGCATTGATGGAATCTAGTAATGTTTTGAACTGCTCTCCCTGGGACTGATGAAAGGCTGCCACTAGTGCTTCAAATTCAATGCTTGCCCTTTCAATTCTTCCTCGAAGTTGGGCAACCACAGTGCCCACATTACCTCCAGGGCTTGTCAGTTCTTGAAGGCTATTTGAAATGGTCCTCAAGCTGTCTTGTAGCTCAATTGATCTGAAGGCTTGGGTGGCATTCACACTAACTAGTTCTTGCGCTGTAGCTTCTATCTGAGCTCTAATTTCCTTTCAGCTCTTGTAGAATCCCTTCATGTGAGGCTCTGATGGGGGCCAACTCAGTAGAGATCATCGATCTCATCTCCTCCCTCATCTGCTGGCAAATAACAGATGCTAAAGTGCGCATCTGGTCTTCTGATAGGGAGTAGGGCCCACTGACTGGAGGAGGTGGTGGCATGTATGTGGAAGGTCCAGCTGAGCTGGAGGGTACATCAGGAAAGTCCATGTGGCTATGTGGAGGAGAGTGGTGATCAGGCTCCTGAAGTGGGATCTCAGGCTCTAGGGTTTGAGCTTTTCTCTTTGGTACCTTGACCCATGACCCATCTACCTTGTGAAACTCCATTCTTCGCATTGTGCTCTCATTATAATAGTCGGTGTTTCTCAAGGGTTTTGCAGGCTCATTTTCTGGAATGGGTACTTTGAAATGTTTGAAGAGTAGGGTAAGGATCATCCCATAAGGTATGCTAAACCTAGAATACCTATGACATGTAGCAATGTAGTTCAACATAAGTCTAGGGAGGTTTAGGGGAATCCCTAGTAGGATGTGGTGCATGATAACTAGGTCTCGCTCCGAAACAAAATCAAAGCGGCCGGTTTTAGGAAATAAGACTCGGTTGACAATACTCAAAAGGAGTCTCATCTCGGCATTCAGGTCTTGGGAGTTAACCACATCGAGAGGGCCGCAGTCCTCTCGTCCTAAAAGCAAGTTTAGGGCTATTTTCCTTTGGGGATGTGAGGTCGGAGCCTCACCGTCTTTAGGAATTTGCAAGACACTAGATAGGACATTCTCATTAATTTCTACCAATGTCCCCCGGACATATGCAGTGTACCCTAAGTCCCCTAAGGCCATATTGCTAAATAGTTCTCTAACCAGGCCGGGGTAGGTCGATGTATTGAGTGTACAAAGGTGTTCCCAACCTTGGGCACGGAGTCTCTCTCCAATAGAGAACCCCTCACTATCTAGAAAATGAAAATCTATGTACCTTCCAGTGGTTTACTGTGCGATTCGCACAGAAAATGGTCGCGGTTGGCGGAGCAACCGGAGGAGACGGCGCGGAAGGCTCTTCCCTCCGTTCCTCACCGTCGGTCGCTGCCCTAGGATGCCTCCCACCAGTCCTCCTAGCTCTTTTAGGTGCCATTGAATGGAAAACCTAGGGAAATGAGGAGAAAGAGGCTAGGGTTTGTGTTGGAGAGAAAATGGAGGCTAGGGTTTTTGTTTTTGTCGGGGATGAAAGGATAGCTCGGGTCGGCTCGAGCTGTTTCGACCTATTTTAAAAACCCTCGTTCGGTCCCCGAGACGTCTCCGCGACTAAGGCGAGACGTCTCGCCGGGGGGACGTCTCTGCGATTTGCCAGAGACGTCTCCGGCACTGAAAAATTTCAGACTGATTTTTATCTTTTTCTAATTTGTTTCATTTAATCACACTAATCAATATGATTTCTTTTGGTGAATACAGAATGAGTTTGTTTGTGATCCTCCCCCTTAATAATACATCCTATAGAGGTTTGATAATGATTTTTGAATTATTAATGTTGAAATGAGGAATGTTTGACCAAATTTCGAATACCTATGAAATAGGCTCTGAAAATATCTCTATGAAGAGTCCAAGGGAGGGTAACCATCCTCCGGAAAGTCAAACAGTTCGTCATTTAGCTTAGATGGATTCATGCTTTCACTTATGTTGACCTTGAGGTGGATTACTAGCTTGAGTAGCAAAGCATTGCAATACAAGTTGAATTTATTTGCTAGGATCATACAAGCTCAAAGCATTCCTTAAGAAGTTGAACCTATCTTTACAAAGGGGCTTTGTAAAGATATCGGCCAATTGATTTTCAGTACATACATATTCAATCATCACATCATTTTTCAGCACATGATCCCTAATAAAGTGATGCCTAATTTCTATATGCTTTGATTTAGAGTGTTGGATAGGATTTTTTGTTAAATTGATTGCACTTGTATTATCACATTTAATTGGTATGTTGTCCATTTTGATACCGAAGTCTTCAAGTTGTTGCTTAATCCAAAGAACTTGGGCACAACAGCTTCCAGCTGCAATGTACTCAGCCTCAGCTGTGGACAAGGCGACTGAATTCTGTTTCTTGCTAAACCAAGAAACCAAATTAGCACCCAAGAATTGACATGTGCCACTTGTGCTTTTTCTGTCGAGTTTGCACCCGGCAAAATCAGCATCAGAATAAGCAATTAAATTTATGTCAGATTGTTTAGAATACCATAAGCCTACATTAGATGTCCCTACTAGATATCTAAAAATTCTTTTAACAGCTTGCAAGTGTGATTCCTTAGGACATGCTTGGTATCTAGCACACATGCAAACACTGAATCATATATCTGGCCTACTAGCAGTAAGGTAAAGTAAAGAGCCTATCATACCTCTATACAATTTGCAGTCTATACTTTTACCTTTTTCATCTTTGTCAAGCTTGCAACTTGAGCCCATGGGTGTGCTAATTTCCTTTGCATCCTTCATCTTGAATTTTTCCAACATTTCCTTGATATATTTGGATTGACTGATGAAGATGCCTTCCTCTGATTATTTTATTTGTAGCCCAAGGAAGAAGTTGAGCTCACCTATCATGCTCATTTCAAATTCTCCCTGTATAAGCTTGGCAAACTCTTGACAAAGACTATCATTAGTAGCACCAAAAATTATATCATCCACATAAATTTGCACAAGCAGTAAGTCATTTCCTTTTCTTTTAATGAAGAGGGTTTTGTCTACATTTCCTCTCTTAAATTTATTTTCAATCAGGAAATTACTTAATCTTTCATACCATGCCCTAGGAGCTTGCTTAAGCCCATACAATGCTTTATGCAATTTATAAACGTAATCTGGATGTAAGTGGTTTTCAAAGCCTGGGGGTTGTCCTACATAAACTTCCTCCATTATATAACCATTTAGAAATGCACTTTTTACATCCATTTGATAGAGTTTAAAGTCCATGAAGCATGCATATGCCAAAAGTAGTCTAATAGCCTCTAACCTAGCAACAGGAGCAAAAGTTTCATCAAAATCTATTCCTTCCTCCTGATTATAGCCTTTGGCCACTAGCCTAGCTTTGTTTCTTATTACTACTCCATCTTCATCTAGTTTATTTCTATATACCCATTTGGTGCCTATAATTGAAACATTAGGGGGTCTTTTCATTAAAGTCCAAACTTGATTTCTTTCAAATTGATTTAATTTCTCTTGCATAGTATTCATCCAATTATCATCTTTTTCGGCTTCTTCTAGTGATTTAGGCTCTATTTGTGAAACGAAAGCAAGATAATTACTAGTATTTCTTAGAGAGGATCTTGTTCTTACCCCTTGCGAGGGATCACCAAGGATTAGATCCCTTGGATGACCATGTGCATACCTCCATTCCCTCGGAAGATCTTGATTTGTTGCTTGGGGTTGATCTTCTTCATCTTGCTGAATTGTATCTTCTTTGACTTCATCCTCAAGTTGTTTGTCTTGTATGGAGAACTCCTTCATTCTGTCTTCAAGTATACCTGCATCATTATCTTCTTCTTTTCTAGAAGAATCTCCATTAGCTTCATCAAAGACAACATGTATGGATTCTTCAACAACGAGAGTTCTCTTGTTGAAGACCCTGTATGCTCTACTAGATGAGGAATAACCTAAGAAGATCCCCTCATCTGATTTGGCACTAAATTTACTTAGATTGTCCTTTCCATTGTTTAAAATAAAACACCTACAACCGAACACATGAAAGTAGCTTATATTGGGCTTCTTATTTTTCATTAACTCATCGGGTGTTTTCTTTAAAATAGATCTAACTAATGCACGGTTTAAAATGTGACATGCAGTATTTATTGCTTCAGCCCAAAAGTATTTTGGTAGATCCGATTCGCACAACATGGTACGAGCCATATCTGCTAGTGTGCGATTCTTCCTTTCTACCATCCCATTTTGTTGGGGTGTCCTTGGGACCGAGAAATTGTGATTGATACCATTTTCGTCACAAAATTTTTCAAAGTACTGATTTTCAAACTCGGCACCATGATCACTCCTAATTGCTTTTAGTTTAAGATTGAGTTCATTCGAAATTCTATTATGAAACTTGATAAAAGCGGAAAAGGACTCATCTTTATGTGCATGAAATGAAACCCATGTAAAACATGAAAAATCATCAACAATTACAAGACCAAATTTCTTACCCCCTAGACTAGCAGTTCTAGTGGGTCCAAACAAATCCATGTGAATTAGTTCTAGGGGTTTTGATGTTGAGACTATGTTCTTAGACTTGAAAGAACTTCTTGTTTGTTTCCCTAATTGGCATGCAGCACAAATTTTGTTCTTTTCAAAGTCTATTTTTGGTAGTCCTTTGACTAGATCTTTTGTAATCAATTTAGAAATTAAATCCATGCTAGCATGCCCTAACCTACGATGCCATAACCAACTAGTCTCATTAACTTTGGGATCCATGGCTACAAGATATTGGCCATCCTTCATGGTGAGATCATCAAGATCTACCATGTAAACATTTCCATGCCTATGTCCCGTAAGTATGATCTCATTGTCAACTGGACTACTAATTATGCATAGTGAAGATTCAAATGACACTTTAAAACCCTTGTCACAAAATTGACTTATACTTAATAAATTATGTTTTAGTCCATTAACTAACAATACATTGTCAATAAATGAGAAGGGTGATATGAAGATTTTACCAACACCAATGATTTGACCTTTTGCATTGTCTCCAAATGTGACTACTCCTCCTTCTTTTGATTTCAAGGTGGCGAAGAGACTCTTGTCACCGGTCATATGCCTTGAGCAACCACTATCAAGATACCACATTCTCTTTTTATTATCGGCTGCAAGGCATACCTGCAAAATGATAATGTGAAGCTCTTAGGTACCCAAGTTTTCTTGGGTCCTTCGTGGTTAGTGTAGTTGGTTCCCTTAGGCACCCATACTTTAGTTATGTTTTTAGCTTTTACAAATGTACTCTTGTTTGTTTGGATCTTTCTTTGAATACAAGGGTAAGCTTTATGTCCACTTTTTCCACAATGAAAGCATGTAGGTTTTTCAGTTTTGACATCTTTTGCTTTCACAAAGAAATTCTTTAGATACTTTTGTTGCTTGTTAGTTTTATATCCTAATCCGGCTTTATTAAAAACAGCTCTTTGATTTGAAAGAATAAGACTTAATTTTTCAGAGCTTTGTGTAAATTTTTCAACAATTGGTTTGTACTTATGTACCTCATTCTTAAGATTCAAATTTTCTTTAACTAGTTCTTCCTTATCCTTTTTAAGGGATTCAACATGTTGTGCAAGTGAGGTATTATTATCGAGTAGGAATTTTACTTTTAGATTTAATTCCTTAATTAGTGTTTTTGCCGTTTTATTTTCAATGCTAAGTTTTGAATTTTTATTTTCTAGATCAATGGTGTTAACATTTTCAACGCTCTCTTTCTCAATCAATAGATTTTTAATATCATCCTTTAGTTTTAGATTGGAGGCTTTTAATTCTTTATTCTTTGCTCCTAACATACTACAATCACTCATAAGTTCTTGAAAAGCTTCATACAATCTTCTAAAGTAAAATTTATAGTTGAGTTTTGACATACCTCGTCATCTTCGAATGCCATGAAGCACAAGTTGGCGGTTTCTTCCTTCTCTTCCTCGGAGGAGGATGTGTCACTATCATCCCACGTTGCTTTCAATGCCTTCTTCTTCTTCTTTCCAAAGTGCGTCTTTTGTTGAGGGCATTCGGAACGAATGTGTCCCAGTCTCTTGCAATCATAGCATATGATTGGGTCTCTTTCTTTTTCTTTTTTCTTTTTCCAATCATTTCTCCCTTCAAACTTCTTTCTTGGGAAGGGTTTCTTTCTTCTCATGAATTTCTTAAATTTCCTTACTATTAAACCCAAGTCCTCATCTTCGCTTTCTTCTTCACTCTCACTACTTTCTTCTTCACACACACTCGAAGTAGCCTTGAGTGCGATTGTCTTCTTCTTTGGCGCATCTTCTTCATGTTGCTTCATTGTCAGCTCATGCGTCATCAATGAGCCCAATAGCTGTTCGAGTGCCAATGTGTTGAGGTCTTTGGCTTCTACAATCGCCGTGACCTTCGCTTCCCAAGCTTTCAGCAAAGACCTGAGAATTTTGCTCACAAGTTCTTGATTAGTATAAGATTTACCCAAACTCTTTAAACCATTTATTATGTCGGTGAAACGTGTGAACATGCATGTGATGGTTTCATTGGGTTCCATCTTAAATAGCTCATATTTGTGAACTAGAATGTTCACTTTAGATTCTTTGACTTGATTTGTACCCTCGTGGGTAACTTCAAGTCTATCCCATATTTTCTTGGCAGAAGTACAGGTTGAAACTCTATTGAACTCATTCACATCTAGAGCACAAAATAATGAGTTCATGGCTCTAGAGTTGAGTTGAATCATCCTATTATCATTCTCATCCCAATCCTCCTCAGGTTTGGGAACTTGAATGCCATTAACCATGTGAGATGGTTCTTGTGGTCCCTTAACTATAACCCTCCACAAGACATAATCTTGTGCTTGAATAAAGATCCTCATTCTAGTCTTCCAATAGGTATAATTTGTCCCATTGAAGAGTGGAGGTCTATTGGTTGCCTGCCCCTCAGCAGGAACATTGTTGAAGGGTGTTGCCATCTAGATCTTTAGCTAAGACGGTTAGGTCTTCAAGAAATATACAGAGCACCCGCTCTGATACCACTTGTTACCCAGAGATGGTCACCCAAGAGGGGGGTGAATTGGGTGTTTTAAAACTTTTTGTCTAATAAAACACACAAATGTATGAGCTAAAGTAAAAATAAAGGTATGAAAACAGACAATCGCAAACACAAGCTTTTATAGTGGTTCGGAGCTTCCACTGCTCCTACATCCACTCCCCAAAGCACCTTTGGGAATTTCCACTATAATCCAAGATTACAGTACGGTAGTTTTGCGAGTGCACTACCCAACTCGTTGTTTTACACCGGGCTAACAACGAACCCTAAAATCCCCAATTTCACCTAGGCTTGGGACGCCTTTCCCTTGTTCCAAGTCCCTTGACTGGAACAAGCACAATATTGAAAAAGTTTTACAAAAGATTTGAAAGCTCTAAATAAGCAAATATAACAATGATAAACAATGAAACCCGGAAGAACCCTTTTAGCCGTTGGAAGCGTGGGAAATGGTGGTTCTTCCGATGTGGATCGCGTTGGCTTGAATGTGAGCTTTGAATGCCTAGTGGAAAAGAGTAGTTGAGCACGAAATCACTTGGGAAGCTTGAAGGCACTTGATTTCTTCACTTGAATGCACTAACTCCCTCGAACCTCTTTTTCTTTTTTCTCTCTTGAATGATCTTGTGTTGGGTTTTTGAGAAGTTGTTGGAAAGCACTTAAGAGCTCCCTTTTATAGCCCAAAAAGCAAATATAGCCGTTAGAGATAAAGTTAAAGAGATTTGAAATTCAAACCAAACCTGCAAAAGTTGTCAGTCGCGTCCCAGGCGCTCCGGAGACGTCTCTGCTTCATCGCGAGACGTCTCGGCTGTAAGATTTTACTTTTGACGATGTTTGGGGTCGACTCGGCGCTTTACGGGGGCGACTCCGATGATGAACGGTTTGAATCCTTGTTTTTCTGTTTTTCTGAGAGGGTCGCCTCGGCGCTTTACGGAGACGTCTCGGCTTGTTTGCGCTTTTTGCATGGGGACGACTCCGCTGCCTTGGGGACAACTCCGCCGTTATATCTCCGAAAAACATGTCTTCTGGAAATCTCTGAGAGAGTCGACTCCGCTCTTTCAGGGGACGTCTCCGCTGCCTTATCACTGAAAAAGACATCCTCTGGAATACCCTGAGAGAGCCGACTCCGCTACCTCGGGGACGACTCGGGAAGTCTGCTTTTTACTTGCGGGGACAACTCCTCGTCCTGTGGAGACGGCTCGCGCGCATCTCTTGAAATCAGCCTTTCTGCCGCCACTGAGAGAGTCGACTCCGCTACTGAGAGAGTCGACTCCGACCCTGCGAGACGCCTCGCCAGGTGCCGGGGACGTCTTCCGACGTGCCAGTTCTTCCTGTTTGTGCCAGAGACGTCTCTGGGACAAACCGGAGACGTCTCGGCTGTCCCTGATCTGTTTTCTTCAACTTAAAAAATTCTTCAATAAATTCATAAAAATTATGGAAACTTGCCTAGACATTTCTTAACAATATTCTTAATTAAACACCTAAAATTCTCAAGTAAATTGTTAAGATAAATGAAATTATACTCTAGTGTTTTGTATTCATCAAAATCCATTAGGAGGTCAACACCAACACTTTTTGTACTCTCATGTTATTGTTTACTCTGAAATTGCTAGAGACTAGCAATAAGCTAGTTGGGGGGTGTGATGAGAGCACAAAAGTGCGATCTAAATACCCATTAACTTAGCCTAATGCTAGCAAAATAATGATAAATAATAGGTGTTAACATTTACATGATTAAATATTTTATCCTTAGCACTTATTATAATTTTTATCATTATTTTATATAAATTCATATTAAAAGAATGCATCTTCCTAACTGCAGAACAGAGCCCAGATTCAGCCATCCACAATGCATCTCGAGCATTTCCACGTCCGCATCCGTGAGCCACATCAGCCCTCTCAAGACCCGTCCGCGTCTCAGGATCCGTGATCAAATCATGCTGCGATCAGCCTTTCTCCCAGCTCTTGGAACCTGCGATCAAGTGTTTCTCTCGTGCGTCCACGAAGCATTCAGCGTCCCGAGTCCAACATCCGGCCGTCCGTGGCGATTCCGCCGCGTCCCAGCGCGTGTGATCAGCTCCCAGCATCCACCATGATTTTCAGCCTTCACCAAATCCCGCAGGAGTCCCAGATCTCAGCTTCCTTCCGCTTCTCCCGCAAGTCAGAGCATACATCCCAGTTCTCCCACGCATCTCAGCATCTGCGATCCTCCGCGTCCGAACCAGCTTCCGTTCCAGCTTCTTCGGAGTTCCAGCCACATCAGCTCCCAGCCTTCCGTCTTCCTCGCAGTCTCCGTGTCCCAGCTCCATCTCAAGCTCATCCGTTCGCTACCCAACCTCCCAACATCCTGCAGCCGTCTGCGTTCGAAGATCCCGCATCCCAGCAAAGTCCCGGCCGTCCGCGTGCAAAAATCCACCGCGATCCAGCCTCTCCCAGACATCCCGCGTCCGTGATCTCAGCGTATGCGTCCCAGGTACTCCCAGTTCTCAGCAGTCCACGCATCCCAGCTCCTCTCGAATCTCCAACGATCCACCCGCGAAGCTCCCAACGTCCGCGTGCATCCCGCGAAGATCGCGATCCATCCACGTCCGAGCTTCTCGCGTCCGGGATACTCGGCATCTCCACGTATTCCGGGAGATCAGGGACTCATCGCATTTTAAAAGGAGGGCTCTCTCGGCTGGGAGGAGGTATCCCTCATTCGGAAGAAAAGAAGAAACAGAGGAGGGCCCTCTGTCAAAAGAAAAAAAAAGAGAAAGGGAAACAAGGCCTCCCCTGTTTTCGAAAAGAAAAAAAAAAAGAAAGGAAAAGGGGAAAATGAAAGGGGGACTAATTTTTAAAATGGGTGGCTGATTTCTTAGGAGGGAGATGGAGGAACCTTTGATGTATTGCTCTTTGAAGTAAACTCTAAACTTTTGCCTTCAATGAATCATATTTACTGATATGTTTTTGATCCATGCATAGTTATTTCGTAGATAGTTCTTAAATGGATTATGATTATTGATATATGGATTGCTTTAGTATTTGATTCGTCGTAGACGTAGAAAGCACGACGAATGCTTAGAAATTGAGTTCATATGTTCATGAAACATATACCATGATTAGATCTATCCTACCATTCATTTTTAATCAAGAACCATAGAGTTTATTTCTTGGGTGCAATATCATCAAGGAGGATTCCAGATCCCTACCATCTTTATTTTATTAAACTTTGTTTCTTGCTATATTGTTCTCCGATTTTAATTTCTGAAAATCAAAACATAATTTTAATCCACAAATTTATTGAATTAATTAATCTAAAATTATATTAAATAATCTCATATACATTTCGTTCCCTGAGGATTCGACCTCGGACTCCCGAGAATTTACTACTTGTGCGATTCTCCTGCACTTGGGAGAACAATTTTATTTTTGCATCACCAGCCGAGACAAATCAACATCAGAAAGACCTTAGCAGCTCTACTACAGTGGAAGACCTATTGACTTAATATTGGTTAATCAGGTCTTAGTGTTTGCAACTTGAGCTCTTCATAAGAGGTAATCGAACAATTGGCCAGGTAAGCAGGTGGGAGGCTCCCCTTACTCAGAGAGTAAGGTCCTAATTAAGTAACCACCTTTCATGCTTTCCTAGATACCAATTAGATCAATTAATCTAATATGACTTGCTCATGTCGGTTCACTCTCGACTTGATTGAGGAGGTTTTAATTTAGGTCTCAATTGGGTTTGCTACATCACATGTAAACCTATCTACCCGACTCACATTCACATCACATGCAAACGGCACATTGCAGGCAGTTATAATCGCAGCAATAATTAAAGCTAAACTTTAAATAGGTGATGATCATGGATTCTAATTAGGTCGTATTACAAGCATATGCACGTCAATCGATCAATTGGTCTTCAACTCTTGAATTGGTTCCAAGCCTCCTTGATTCGATCCTTGACCAACTCTTGATCCAATCGCCATCAACCGCTTAGACCCCTGTTCATCTCATGCCTTGTCTTCAACTTGATCGTTGACGTACATCACATCACAGAAATACAACCAGATGTAAAATAAAAATAATAATAAATTACATCTTCTTTTAGGAGGCACGCAGGCCTCTCAAAACATCAAATAAGATGCATGCAAGCATCTATAAAATTACATGACATTGCAGATCACATCGCAGGTCTTTACATTTAATACCAAAAGGGTTTGAATCCTATGATCATCACCATATGCAACAATTATAATTTTCAGATCTGATAATTAATTGATTATCTCATGACATAGGTTACTGATCATGCTAATCATGATTCTATACTTTGTAATCACATTAACAATGCTATTAGAATCATTCTTTTATCATATAAAAATCAGCATGTAAAAATCAGCACCCTAGAAAAATTCTGCATGCAGAAAATTTTCAGCATGCATGATCATTCAATTTTCAGATCTAATAAGCCTATTTATAATTAATTCTTACCTTAAACTACGAAGCCTAGGCTCTGATACCACTGTAGGGAACCCGCCTATGCCGCTGATATTTCAAAACAAAAATCAGATTGCAGCGGAATCGGCATAAGCGGGATCGACGTTCATCGCATGAACGCTGTTTCTAGACCGTTCGTAGTTAGATAAGGATTAATACTTTTAAAACCTTTAGGGAGATCAAATCTTCACCTTGTGCGGGTAGATGATCACCGCAAACTGAAGCTCGTGGTTTTAGGTTGAGGGTTCGTTTAAAGCCGTTCAAACGTCCGGCCTCTACGGGTATCCACACGAAGCAGAGGACCTGATCAAAGATCTCTTGTCTTCCCGGGGTGCTAGCTCCCTTGCAAAGACTTCTTTTGATGGCTGATCTCCTCTCTTTCTTTCAACTCTTGAATATGCTTGAGAGGAGGAAGAAGAAGGATGAAGAAGAGGATGAAGAAGAATCCCCACGCAGCCTTCTTTTCTTCCTTGCATTGGATGAAGGAAGGGAAGGGGAGGAGGCCGCCAACACTTGGATCTTCTTCTTCCCTTGCTTGCGGCTGAAACAAGGAGAGGGAGAGGGTGGCCACGGCACAAGAGGGAGAGGCTTCCATGCTTCTAGGGCGCCGGCCTCATAAGCCCTTTTATAGCCATCAATAGGAGCCCTAGATGACTTTCCAAAGAGGGGGCGCCAGCCCCCTCTCTTGTGCCGCACCAAGTGATCAAGGGGAGGGGCTTGCGCCCCTCCCTCTTGGTAAACCCTAGTCCACATTAGGGTTTGCATTGCCCTAATGTGGTCAAGCCCTAATCCTATTAGGCTTAGCCCAAGGGTGAACCAATGGATCCAATCTAGGTAAGTCCTAATCCAATTAGTACTTGAATCAATTTTGACTCAATTGAACTCTTCAATCCTAATCCAATTAGGAGTCTTATTGATTTATTAGATTAATAATTAATTGTGACTTAAGAAACACTAATCAATATTAGGATGTATTTAATTTTAGTCCTAATCCAATTAAGACTCAATTTGAATCTGAAGTCCTAATCCAATTGGGACTTCTAGGAATCCTATTCTAGGTAGGAATTCACATTGAATTCAAAATCCTATTCTAAGTAGGATTGTGGGAATCCTAATCCAAGTAGGAATCCCAGTCCTACTCCAACTAGGATTCCTAGTCCTAATTCAATTAGGACTCTAGGAATCCTACTCGAAGTAGGACTCTTGTTTCAAGTCCAATTAATTAATTCCCTTTGTTCCTTCTTCAACTGAATATCAATCGAATTGATTATTTGTGATTCCTAATCACTATTCAACCATCAGATCGGTCAATACTTCTAGTGTGTGTGACCCCATAGGTTCTACTCTGACTGGTAGTGAGATATGTTGTGATCTCTATCACAATATCATTGAAGACTCCTTTCAATGGGTTGGAACGATTCCAACTCAACTCATTAGGGTTTATCGATCATCAAGATAATCCCTATGAGTCCCACCATCCACCAGTGACACCTAGCAGCATGTAGTGGCTACCCAGCAGAATAGAATGGTGAACCTCTAGGTGCAGTTAATATGTGATACAGTCCTACTATCGTGGATCCCTACAGGACGGAGGTCATGGACAACTCGTCAAACCCCATCGTCTGTTATATGTGAAGATTTATTCGACTTAAGTTCGAGAGTGGAAAACTCTTTCTCCACTGTGCATACTGCCCCGACCGAGGTCTTACGAACTCAGTCTTATAAATCACATAGGATCTCTCCTTATCTATCAAGGTCGATAGATTCCTTATAGGTGCATACCCTACTCCTACAGTGAACTTACTGCAGCCAATCTACACTGCATGGACCCATATGGCTAGAGACCATGTATGTGTGCTGTCAAACTACAATAACCTCACTGTGAGTAGCCGAAGCACCGCAGGTCAAAGGACCAGTCACACTACTGCAACATCAAGCAAGTCACTGACGAGTGGATAGACATCCAAGTGACTTCTTGTATTGGTCACGCTCAGTGCCCTTGTTCTTAACAAGCACCTGCACTATTACTTCAGTGTCGCCACACTGTGGACTCGAGTCTCATCCATCCTTAAGAAAAGTAATCTGTGCACTGATCTCATCGGATTGATCACCGTCCTCGTGATGATCCATCGATCAGGAGCATTTAGAAATTAATCACCAATGATGCATGGCTCAAATTCTTAACTCTTAAGAATATGCATCATCATCTTATTAATTCTTGGACGATTCATAGACACATAAACAATATGAATGAAAAAGATGCCTTTTATTTATTCAATAATAATAAAGTCAAATACAAATTATGTCCCAGAATTAATAATGTGTCAGCCAAAAATTGGCTTCTAGGGCATACATCTAACAAGTGGAATTAAACAAAGTACAATACAAACAACAAGAAGTATAGTGGTTCGGTGCTCTCCTAAGCACCTACGTCCACTCCCCAAGCGACCCCTTGGGAATTTACTATAATCCCGCGGATTACAGTTGGATTGTTTTTCGGGCTCACAATCCAAAAACTTTTACACTTTGGTTTTTCGCGTTCACCAAAAACCTATGTTGGTTTTACGGGCTCACCAACGAACCTATGTTGGTTTTCTGGGCTCACCAACGAACCTTTACAATTGGTTTTACGGGTTCACCAATCAACCTACACCGTTGGTTTTGCGGGCTTACCAACTAACCTTTACAAGGAGTTTAATAAACGAAGTAAGAAGATTTAAGCTCCTAGATGAGCAAATATAACAATATAATTTACAAAGAAGAGTTTAGAGAATAGTTATCGCTTGATGTGACTTCTCTCTTCTTTGTCAAGGATGCTTCACTCTTCAAGGGTGGATGGAGCTCTTAATGACTCTTGGAATCTGCTCAACCACTTTCTTTTGACTCTTGAATGAAGCACTTGGATGAAGAAGATTAGGGCACTTTGTCTTTCTTGTGTACTCTTTGATATTTTGCAAAAGGATGTTCTCTCTGATGAATAGTGCCACTTTAAATAGTTTCCTTCATTCATTGGACAAGCCCCAATGGTTAGAATTCAAAAACTAGCCGTTACTCACTGTTGGAAGGACAAAAAGTACTTCTGCAAAACTAGCCGTTATGCTTCTGCCCGTGCTTGGGTCGACTCAACCTTTCCTTAGGTCGACCCAACTTTCACTTGGGTCGACTCAACCTTTCCTTGGGTCGACCCTCTCAGAACCACAGAAACTTGCAATTCAGCCTTCCTTCACTTGGGTCGACTCAACATTTCTTTGGGTCGACTCAAGGTTCAGTTGGGTCGACTCAACTTCCACTTGGGTCGACTCTCTCAGGGTTTCCAGAAAACCTATTCTGTCAATGTATTCTGTCACTGCCTTTGGGTCGACCCTCTCAGTGTTTGGGTCGACTCAAGCTTGGGTCGATCAACTTCCTCTTGGGTCGACCCTCTCAGTGTTTCCAGAGAACTGTTTTCTTGAGGCTTGAGAGGCTTGAGGTTTGGGTCGACTCATGCTTTCCTTGGGTCGACCCAACTATCCGTGCCATTTTTGCAAAAGTGTGCCAGATGCTTTCTTGATGTGCCGGGGTCGACCCAATCAACCTTAGGGTCGACTCAAACCACACTTTGCTGCAACTGAAGGTTAGATTCATCCATATAAACAATGAAATGCATCTTTATATAATTATACGAATATACTGAGAGTAACAGACTTATAAATGAAGTATCGAATTAACTGTTGCCCAGAGATGGTCACCCAAGAGGGGGGTGAATTGGGTGTTTTAAAACTTTTTGCCTAATTAAAAATAAAACACACAAATGTATGAACTAAAGTAAAGATAGATGTATGAGAACAATCAATCGCAAACACAAGGTTTTATAGTGGTTTGGAGCTTCCACTGCTCCTACATCCACTCTCCAAAGCACCTTTGGGAATTTTCACTATAATCCAAGATTACAGTCCGGTAGTTTTGCGAGTGCACTACCCAACTCGTTGTTTTACACCGGGCTAACAACGAACCCTATAACCCCCAATTTCACCTAGGCTTGGGATGCCTTTTCCTTGTTCCAAGTCCCTTGACTGGAACAAGCACAATATTGAAAAAGTTTTACAAGGATTTAAAAGCTCTCAAGAAGCAAATAAAACAATGAGAAGTAATAGAACCCGAAAGAACCCTTTTAGCCGTTGGAAGCGTGGGAAATTGTAGTTCTTCCGATGTGGATCGCGTTGGCTTGAATGTGAGCTTTGAATGCCTAGCGGAAGAGAGTAGTTGAGCACGAAATCACTTGGGAAGCTTGAAGGCACTTGATTTCTTCACTTGAATGCACTAACTCCCTTGAACCTCTTTTTCTTTCTTCTCTCTTGAATGATCTTGTGTTGGGTTGGTGAGAAGTTGTTGGAAAGCACTTAAGAGCTCCCTTTTATAGCCCAAAAAGCAAATATAGCCGTTAGAGATAAAGTTAAGGGAGTTTGAAATTCAAACCAAACCTGAAAAAGTTGTCAGTCGCGTCCTAGGCGCTTCGGAGACGTCTCCGCTTCAACGCGAGACGTCTCGGCTGTAAGATTTTACTTTTGACGTTGTTTGGGGTCGACTCGGTGCTTTACGGGGACGACTCCGATGATGAACGGTTTGAATCCTTGTTTTTCTATTTTTCTGAGAGGGTCGCCTCGGCACTTTACGGGGACGTCTCGGCTTGTTTGCGCTTTTTGCATGGGGACGACTCCGCTGCCTTGGGGACGACTCCGCCGATATATCTCCGAAAAACAAGTCTTCTGGAATTCTCTGAGAGAGTCGACTCCGCTCTTTCAGGGGACGTCTCCGCTGCCTTATCACCGAAAAAGACATCCTCTGGAATATCCTGAGAGAGTCGACTCCGCACTCTCTGGGGACGACTCGGAAACTCAGCTTTTACTTGCGGGGACGACTCCGCGTACTGTGGAGACGGCTCGCGCGCATCTCTTGAAATCGGCCTTTCTGCCGCCACTGAGAGAGTCGACTCCGCTTCTGAGAGAGTCGACTCCGACCCTGCGAGATGCCTCGCCAGGTGCCGGGGACGTCTCCAAACGTGCCAGTTCTTCCTGTTTGTGCCAAAGACGTCTCTGGAACAAACCGGAGACGTCTCGGCTGTCCCTGATCTGTTTTCTTCATCTAAAAAATTCTTCAATAAATTCATAAAAATTATGGGAACTTGCCTAGACATTTCTTAACAATATTCTTAATTAAACATATGAAATCCTCAAGTAAATTGTTAAGATAAATGGAATTATACTCTAGTGTTTTGTATTCATCAAAATCCATTAGGGGGTCAACAATCTCCCCCTTTTTGATGATGACAAAACACTGAGTATATGCAAAATTCGAAATTTAAACATATACACAGTATTTGATCAGATGTACAAGTATAATGTTTTGATTAGAGCTAGATACAGTGTGCATAATTCAAAATAGTCAATTTTCAGTTCTATCCTTATGCATAAGATTGATCTTAATAGCTCTTAAGCAATTTTAGCATATCAACTGAATTTGAATCAAGTTAAAATGAAATATTGATGCTAAAGATAATTGAAAGCTAAGTTCTTTTTGACTCCCCCTTTCTTTTGCAGAAGGGCAATTATCTTAAAGCCAATATTCTTCAATTTTATCTTTTCTAATTTAACTTTAAGTATGAGTGTAAATTTTGCATTCCATATTCAGGTTCTACTCCATATATAAGTTCTATATATCTACTCCCCCTTTTTGTCATCAACAATGAAGGGGACAAATTATACGTAGGTACTTAAAGCACAATTCCTAGGGGAATTCAGCATATTACAATGAACCACTCAAGGATATTCAAGTTATGCTCCCTCTGTCTATTGTTTTACTAGTGAATTCAGAATTCATTTCACTCCCCCTTTGATGTTCAGGTTGTGCTCCCCCTTAGGGTATGTTATGAGATTTTTATGGCACATCACAGAATCACATACACAATCACAGAATCACATACACAGAATTAGAAATATACACAAGGTTTCAAAAGGAATTGTATGACATTCATATATCATTGTAAACATTTGAAGTCATTACAAAGTTAAAAGAGGAGATCATTACAAGTATTCATTTCTAATACAAAAAGTGTTTCAAAATGAGCCTAGGGTTTACAAAAAGAAGAACCCTAGATGTCTACAAAGTGTCCCTCATCGGCGACGTTGCTCATAAGCCCTAGCAGCTGCATCTATAAATGCATTAATGGAATCTAGCAGTGTTCTGAACTGTTCTCCCTGGGACTGATGGAAGGCTGCCACTAGTGCTTCAAATTCAATGCTTGCCCTTTCAATTCTTCCTCTAAGTTGGGCAGCCACGGTGCCCACATTGCCTCCAGGGCTTGTCAACTCTCGAAGACCATCTGAAATGTTCCTCAAGCTGTCTTGTAGCTCAATTGATCTGAAGGTTTGGGTGGCACTCACACTAACTAGTTCTTGCGCTGTAGCTTCTATCTGAGTTCTGATTTCCTTCAACTCTTGTAGAAGCCCTTCATGTGAGGCCCTGATGGGGGCCAACTCAGTAGAGATCATCGATCTCATTTCCTCCCTCATTTGCTGGCATATCACAGATGCTAAAGTGCGCATCTGTTCTTCTGATAGGGAGAAGGGCCCAGTGACTGTAGGAGGAGGTGGCATAGAGGTGGAAGGTCCAGCTGAGCTGGAGGGTATATCAGGGAAGTCCATGTGGCTGAGTGGAGGAGAGTGGTGGTCAGGCTCCTGATGTGGGATCTCAGGGTCTAAGGTTTGAGCTTTTCTTTTTGGTACCTTAACCCATGACCCATCTACCTTGTGAAACTCCATTCTACGCATTGTGCTCTCATTATAATAGTCGGTGTTTCTCAAGGGTTTTGCAGGTTCATTTTCTGGAATGTGAACCTTAAAATGTTTGAATACTAGGGTAAAGATCATCCCATAGGGTATGCTAAACCTAAAATACTTATGACATATAGCAATGTAGTTCAACATAAGTCTAGGGAGGTTTAGGGGAATCCCTAGTAGGATGTGGTGCATGATAACTAGGTCTCGCTCCGAAACAAAATCGAAGCGACCGATTTTTTGAAACAAGACTCGGTTGACAATACTCAAAAGTAGTCTCATTTCGGCATTTAGGTCTTGTGAGTTCACTACATCAAGAGGCCCGCAGTCCTCTCGTCCTAAAAGCAAGTTTAGGGCTATTTCCCTTTGGGGATGTGAGGTCGGAGCCTCACCGTCCTTAGGGATTTGCAAGACGCTAGATAGGACATCCTCATTAATCTCTACCAACGTCCCCCGGACATGTGCAGTGTACCCTAAGTCCCCTAAGGCCATATTACTAAACATCTCTCTAACTAGGCCGGGGTAGGTCGATGTATTGAGGGTACAAAGGTATTCCCACCCTTGGGCACGGAGTTTCTCTCCAATAGAGAACCCCTCACTATCTAGAAAATGGAAATCTATGTACCTACCGGTGGTTACTGTGCGATTCGCACAGAAAATGGTCGTGGTTGGCGGAGCAACCGGAGGGGACGGCGCGGATGGCTCTTCCCTCCGTTCCTCACCGTCGGTTGCTACCCTAGGACGCCTCCCACCGGTTCGTCTAGCCCTCTTAGGTGCCATGGATGCTAGGGTTTGTGATGGAGAGCAAATAGAGGCTAGGGTTTGTGGTGGAGAGCAAATGGAGGCTAGGGTTTTTGTTTTTGTCGGGAATGGAAGAGAATAGCTCGGGTCGGCTCGAGCTGTTTCACCTATTTAAAAACCCTCGTTCGGTCCCCGAGACGTCTCCGCGACTGATGCGAGACGTCTCGCCGGGGGGACGTCTCTGCGATTTGCCAGAGATGTCTCCGACACTGAAAAATTTCAGACTAATTTCTATCTTTTTCCAATTTATTTTACTCAATCACACTAATCAACATGATTTCTTTTGGTGAATACAGAGTGAGTTTGTTTGTGATCCTCCCCCTTAATAATATATCCTATAAAAGTTTGATAATGATTTTTTTTTTTAAATTATTAACATTGAAATGAGGAATGTTTGACCAAATTTCGAATACCTATGAAATAGGCTCTGAAAATATCTCCATGAAGAGTCCAAGGGAGGGTAACCATCCTCCGGAAAGTCGAACAATTCGTCATTTAACTTAGATAGATTCATGTTTTCACTTATGTTGACCTTGAGGTGGATTACTAGTTTGAGTAGCAAAGCATTGCAATGCAAGTTCAATTTAATTGCTAGGATCATACAAGCTCAATGCATTCCTTAAGAAGTTGAACCTATCTTTACAAAGGGACTTTGTAAAGATATCGGCCAATTGATTTTCAGTACATACATACTCAATCATCACATCATTTTTCAGCACATGATCCCTAATAAAGTGATGCCTAATCTCTATATGTTTTGATTTTGAGTATTGGACAGGATTTTTTGTTAAGTTAATTGCACTTGTGTTATCACATTTAATTGGTATATTGTCCATTTTGATACCGAAGTCTTCAAGTTGTTGCTTAATCCATAGAACTTGGGCACAACAGCTTCCAGCTGCAATGTACTCAGCCTCAGCTGTGGATAAGGCAACTGAATTCTGTTTCTTGCTAAACCAAGAAACCAAATTAGCACCCAAGAATTGACATGTGCCACTTGTGCTTTTTCTGACGAGTTTGCACCCGGCAAAATCAGCATCGGAATAAGCAATTAAATTTATGTCAGATTGTTTAGAATACCATAAGCCTACATTAGATGTCCCTACTAGATATCTAAAAATTCTTTTAACAGCTTGCAAGTGTGATTCCTTAGGACATGCTTGGTATCTAGCACACATACAAACACTGAATAATATATCTGGTCTACTAGCAGTAAGGTAAAGTAAAGAGCCTATCATACCTCTGTACAATTTGCAGTCTATACTTTTACCTTTTTCATCTTTGTCAAGCTTGCAACTTGAGCCCATGGGTGTGCTGATTTCCTTTGCATCCTTCATCTTGAATTTTTCCAACATCTCCTTGATATATTTGGACTGACTGATGAAGATGCCTTCCTCTGATTGTTTTATTTGTAGCCCAAGGAAGAAGTTGAGCTCACCCATCATGCTCATTTCAAATTCTCCCTGCATAAGCTTGGCAAACTCTTGACAAAGACTATCATTAGTAGCACCAAAAATTATATCATCCACATAAATTTGTACAAGCAATAAGTCTGTTGCCCAGAGATGGTCACCCAAGAGGGGGGTGAATTGGGTGTTTTAAAAACTTTTGACTAATTAAAAATAAAACACACGAATATATGCACTAAAGTAAAGAAGGAGGAATGAGAAAGGTCAATCGCAAACACAAGGTTTTATAGTGGTTCGGAGCTTCCACTGCTCCTACATCCACTCCCCAAATCACCTTTGGGAATTTCCACTATAATCCACGATTACAGTACGGTAGTTTTGCAAGTTCACTACCCAACTCGTTGTTTTACACCGGGCTCACAACAAACCCAAAACCCCCAATTTCACTTAGGCTTGGGACGCCTTTCCCTTGTTCCAAGTCCTTTGACTGGAACAAGCACCACAATGAAAGAGTTTACAAAAGAAAATAAAAGCTCTAAAAAGCAAATATAACAATTATGAACAATTGAACCCGAAAGAATCGTTTTGCCGTTGGAAGCGTGGGAGATATTGATTCTTCCGATGTGGAGCGCGTAGGATTGAGTGTGAGCTTTGAATCCCAAGTGCACGAGAGTGGTTGAGCTTGAAATCACTTGGGAAGCTTGAAAGCACTTGATTTCTTCACTTGAATGCACTCACTCCCTTGAACTTTTCTTTCTTACTTCTCTCTTGAATGATCTAGCTTTGGGTTGGTGAAGAGTTGTTGAGAAGTACTTAAGAGGTCCCTTTTATAGCCCAAAAAGCAAATATAGCCGTTAGAGACAAAGAAAGAAGGATTTGAAATTCAAACCAAACCTGAAAAGCTGTCAGTCGCGTTCCAGTCGCTCCGGGGACGTCTCCGCTTCAACGAGAGACGTCTCGGCTACAAGATTTTACTTTTTCCATTGTCTGGGGTCGACTCGGCACTTTCAGTGGACGTCTCGGCTTGTTTGCACTTTTTGAATGGGGACGACTCTGCTGATCTGGGGACGACTCCGCTTCTTTATCTCCGAAGAACATGTCCTCTGGAATTCCCTGAGAGAGTCGACTCCGCTCCTTCAGGGGACGTCTCGGGTTGTCTGCACTTTATGCATGGGGACGACTCCGCTGTCTCAGGGTCGACTCCGCTTCCTTATTACCAAAAAAAGAACTATTCTCTGGAAAACCCTGAGAGAGCCGTCTCCGCTATCTTGGGGACGACTTGGGAAGTCTCCTTTTTACTTGCGGGGACGACTCGGCGTACTGTGGGGACGTCTCGCGCATATCTCTTGAAAACTGCCTTTCTGCCGCCACTGAGAGAGTCGACTCCGCTACTGAGAGAGTCGACTCTGCTAACGCGGGGACGACTCGGCAGGTGTCGGGGACGTCTCCAAGTGTGCCGGTTCTTCCTGTTTGTGCCAGAGACGTCTCTGAAACTATCCGGAGACGTCTCGGCTGTCCCTGATCTGTTTTCTTTAACTCAAAATATTCTTCAATAAATTCATAAAAAATTATGGGAACTTGCCTAGACATTTCTTAACAATATTTTTAATAAGACACATGAATTCCTCAATTAAATTGTTAAGATAAATGGAATTATACTCTAGTGTTTTGTATTCATCAAAATCCATTAGGGGGTCAACAATCTTCCCCTTTTTGATGATGACAAAACACTGAGTATATGCAAAAATTTGAAGTTTAAACATATACACAGTATTTGATCAGATGTACAAGTATAATGTTTTGATTAGAGCTAGATACAGTGTGCATAATTGCATGGGATTGAACTTTATAGCTCTTAAGCAATTTTAGCATATCAACTGAATTTGAATCAAGTTAATATTCTTCAATTTTATCTTTTCTAAATCAACTTTGGAGTATGATTATAAATTTTGCATTCCATATTCAATATCCATATTGGTTCTTTCTATATATCTACTCCCCCTTTCAATTATATCTCAATATCCATATTGGTTCTTTCTCAATATCCATATTGGTTCTTTCTATATATCTACTCCCCCTTTTTGTCATCAACAATGAAGGGGACAAATTATCATTAGGTGCTTAAAACTCAATTCATAGTATAATATCATTAACCACTCAAGGATATTCAAGTTATCTTTATTAAAGAGTTCAGCATTCATTTTACTCCCCCTTTGATATTCAGGTTGTGCTCCCCCTGTTTCATATGCTTTGATAAGTTGTGCCAAATTTGAATACATAATGTATGTTATGAGATTCTTATGACACATCAAGCGGCACATTCATATTTACATATACAGAGTTGGAAATGTACACAGGGTTGCAAAAGAAATTGTATGTCATTCATATGTCATTGTAAATCTTCGAAGTCAGTACATAGTCAAAAGAAGAAATCATTACAAGTATTGATTTCTAATACAAAAAGTGTTTCAAAACAGCCTAGGATTTACAAAAAGAAGAGCCTGCAAAATGTCCCTCATCGGCGACGTTGCTCATGAGCCCTACCAGCTGTATTTTGTTCATAAGCCTTACAAGCTGCATCTATGAATGCATTGATGGAATCCATGAGGGTCTTAAATTGATCTCCCTGTGACTTGTGGAAACCTGCCACAAGTGCTTCAAACTCTATGGTTGCCATTTCAATTCTCCCTCTGAGTTGGGCAACCAAGGTGCCCACGTTGCCATCTGGTTTTGTCAGCTCTTTGAGACTCTTGGAAATGCTCCTCAAGCTGTCCTTGAGCTCTATTGATCTGATGGTTTGGGTGGCACCCACACCCATTATTTCTTGTGTTGTAGCTTCAATTTGACTTCTAATATCCTTCATCTCTTGTAGAAGCCCTTCATGTGAAGCTCTGATGGGGGCCAACTCTGTGGAGATCATGGATCTCATCTCCTCCCTCATCTGCTGGCAAATGGCAGATGCTAAGGTGCGCATCTGATCCTCTGACAGAAAGGAGGGCCCACTAACTGGAGGAGGTGGTGGCATGGATGTGGAAGGTCCAGCTGAGCTGGAGGGAATATCAGGGATATCCATGTGGCTAGGTGGAGGAGAGTGATGGTCAGACTCATGATGTGGGATCTCAGGCTCTAGGATTTGGGTTTTTCTCTTTGGTACCTTGACCCACGATCCATCTATTTTATGAAATTCCATTCTTCTCATTGTGCCCTCATTGTAATAGTCGGTGTTTCTCAAGGGCTTTGTAGGTTCATTTGTTGGAATGGGAACCTTGAAGTGTTTAAAGATTAAGGTAAAGATCATGCCATAGGGTATACTAAACCTAGAATACCTATGACATAGGGCAATGTAATTTAGCATGAGTCTAGGGAGGTTTAGAGGGATCCCTAGTAGGATGTGGTGCATTATAACTAAGTCTCGCTCCGAAACAAAATCGAAGCGACCGGTTTTAGGAAATAGGACCCGGTTGACAATACTTAAGAGAAGTCTCATCTCTGCATTTAGGTCCTGGGAATTGACAACATCAAGAGGGCCGCAGTCCTCTCTTCCTAAAAGTAAATTTAGGGCTGACTCCCTTTGGGGATGTGAGGTTGGAGCCTCACCGTCCCTAGGAATTTGTAGGACAGTGGATAGGACATCTTCATTGACTTCTACTAATGTCCCTTGGACATATCCAGTGTACCCTAGGTCCCCTAAGGCCATATTGCTAAAAAGTTCTCTAACTAGGCCGGGGTAGGTCAAGGTATTTAGGGTACAAAGGTGCTCCCACCCTTGGGCTCGGAGTCTCTCTCCAATAGAGAACCCCTCATGATCTAAAAAGGAGAAATCTATGTACCTTCCTGTCGTGACTGTGCGATTTGCACAGAAAATAGTCGTGGTTGGCGGAGCAACCGGAGGAGACGGCGCGGAGGGTTCTTCCCGTCGTTCCTCACCGTCGGCCGCTACCCTAGGTCGCCTTCCACGGGTCGTCCTAGCCTTCTTTGGTGCCATGGATGCTAGGGTTTGTGATGTAGAGCAAATGGAGGCTAGGATTTGAGGTGGAGAGCAAATGGAGGCTAGGGTTTTTCGTTTTGGTTGGGAATGAAGGAGAAAGCTCGAGTCGGCTCGAGCGATTTCGACCTATTTAAAAAGCCCTCATTCGGTCTCCGAGACGTCTCCGCGACTAAGGCGAGACGTCTCCCCTGGGGGGACGTCTCTGCGATTTGCCAGAGACGTCTCCGGCACTGAAAAATTTCAGACTGTATTCTATCTTCTCCCAATTTCTGTTAAATCATCCTAATCAACATGATCTCTTTTGATAAACTTAGAGTGAATTTGTTTGTGATCCTCCCCCTTAATGATACATCCTATAATAATTTGATAATGATTTTTGAATTATTAATATTGAAATGAGGAGTGTTTGACCAAATTTCGAATACCTATGAAATAGGCTCTGAAAATATCTCCATGAAGAGTCCAAGGGAGGGTAACCATCCTCCGGAAAGTCAAACAGTTCGTCATTTAGCTTACATGAATTCATGTTTTCACTTATGTTTACCTTGAGGTTGATTACTAGTTTGCGCAGCAAACAATGCAATACAAGTTCAATTCATTTGCTAGGATCATACAAGCTCAAAGCATTCCTTAAGAAATTGAATCTTTCTTTACAAAGGGGCTTTGTAAAGATATCAGCTAATTGACTTTCAGTACATACATATTCAATCATCACATCATTTTTCAGCACATGATCCCTAATAAAATGATGCCTAATCTCTATATGCTTTGACTTAGAGTGTTGGACAGGATTTTTTGTTAAGTTAATTGCACTTGTATTATCACACTTAATTGGTATATTATCCATTTTGATACCGAAGTCTTCAAGTTGTTGCTTAATCCAAAGAACTTGGGCACAACAGCTTCCAGCTGCAATGTACTCAGCCTCAGCTGTGGACAAGGCAACTGAATTTTGTTTCTTGCTAAACCAAGAAACCAAATTAGCACCCAAGAATTGACATGTGCCACTTGTGCTTTTTCTGTCGAGTTTGCACCCGGCAAAATCAGCATCGGAATAAGCAATTAAATTTATGTCAGATTGTTTAGAATACCATAAGCCTACATTAGATGTCCCTACTAGATATCTAAAAATTCTCTTAACAGCTTGCAAGTGTGATTCCTTAGGACATGCTTGGTATCTAGCACACATACAAACACTAAATAATATATCTGGTCTACTAGCAGTAAGGTAAAGTAAAGAGCCTATCATACCTTTGTATAATTTGCAGTCTATACTTTTACCTTTTTCATCTTTGTCAAGCTTGCAACTTGAGCCCATGGGTGTGCTGATTTCTTTTGCATCCTTCATCTTGAATTTCTCCAACATTTCTTTGATATACTTGGTCTGACTGATGAAGATGCCTTCCTCTGATTGTTTTATTTGCAGCCCAAGGAAAAAATTGAGCTCACCCATCATGCTCATTTCAAATTCTCCCTGCATAAGCTTGGCAAACTCTTGACAAAGACTATCATTAGTAGCACCAAAAATTATATCATCCACATAAATTTGTACAAGCAATAAGTCACTTCCTTTTCTTTTAATAAAGAGGGTTTTGTCTACATTTCCTCTCTTAAATTTGTTCTCAATTAGGAAATTACTTAATCTTTCATACCATGCCCTAGGAGCTTGCTTAAGTCCATACAATGCTTTATGCAATTTATACACATAATCTGGATGTAAGTAATTTTCAAAACTTGGAGGTTGTCCTACATAAACTTCCTCCATTATATAGCCATTTAAGAATGCACTTTTTACATCCATTTGATAGAGTTTAAAATCCATGAAGCATGCATATGCTAAAAGCAGTCTAATAGCCTCTAACCTAGCAACAGGAGCAAAAGTTTCATCAAAATCTATTCCTTCCTCCTGATTATATCCTTTGGCTACTAGCCTAGCTTTGTTTCTTATTACTATTCCATCTTCATCTAATTTATTTCTATACACCCACTTGGTGCCTATAATTGAAACATTAGGGGGTCTTTTCATTAGAGTCCAAACTTCATTTCTTTCGAATTGGTTTAATTCCTCTTGCATAGCATTCATCCAATTACCATCTTTTTCAGCTTCTTCTAGTGATTTAGGCTCTATTTGCGAAACGAAAGCAAGATAATTACTAGTATTTCTTAAGGAGGATCTAGTTCTTATACCTTGTGAAGGATCACCAAGGATTAGATCCTTTGGATGACCATGTGCATACCTCCATTCTTTAGGAAGATCTTGATTTCTTGATGGAGGTTGGTCTTCTTCATCTCGCTGATTTGTATCTTCTTTGATCTCATCCTCATGTTGTTTGTCTTGAGTGGAGAGTTCCTTCATTTGGTCTTCAAGTATACCTACATCACCATCTTCTTCTTTTCTAGAAGAGTCTCCATTAGTTTCATCAAAAACAACATGAATGGATTCTTCAACAACGAGAGTCCTCTTGTTGAAGACCCTGTATGCTTTACTAGATGAGGAATAACCTAAGAAGATCCCCTCATCTGATTTAGCACTAAATTTACTTAGATTGTCCTTTCCATTGTTCAAAATAAAGCATCGACAACCGAAAACATGAAAATAACTTATATTAGGTTTCTTACTTTTTATCAACTCATAAGGTGTTTTCTTTAAGATGGATCTAACTAAAGCACGATTTAAGATATAACATGAAGTATTTATTGCTTCACCCCAAAAATACTTTGGTAGGTCCGATTCGCACAACATGGTACGAGCCATATCTGCTAGTGTGCGATTCTTCCTTTCTACCACCCCATTTTGTTGGGGTGTCCTAGGTGCCGAGAAGTTGTGATTGATACCATTTTCTTCACAAAATTTTTCAAAATACTGATTTTCAAACTCGGTACCATGATCACTCCTAATTGCTTTTAGTTTAAGATTGAGTTCATTTGAAACCCTATTATGAAACTTGATAAAAGCGGAAAAGGACTCATCTTTGTGTGCAAGAAATGAAACCCATGTAAAACGTGAAAAATCATCAACAATTACAAGACCAAATTTCTTACCCCCTAGACTAGCAGTTCTAGTGGGTCCAAACAAATCCATGTGAATTAGTTCTAAGGGTTTTGATGTTGAAACTATGTTCTTAGACTTGAAAGAACTTCTTGTTTGTTTTTCTAATTGAAATGCAGCACAAATTTTATTCTTTTCAAAGTCTATTTTTGGTAGTCCTTTGACTAGATCCTTTGTAATTAATTTTGAGATTAAATCCATGCTAGTATGCCCTAACCTACGATGCCATAACCAACTAGTCTCATTGACTTTGGGATTCATGGCTACAAGACATTGGCCATCCTTCATGGTGAGATCATCAAGATCTACCATGTAAACATTTCCATGCCTATGTCCTGTGAGTATGATCTCATTGTCAAATGGACTACTAATTATGCATAGTGATGATTCAAATGATACTTTAAAGCTCTTGTCACAAAATTGACTTATACTTAACAAATTATGTTTTAGTCCATTAACTAACAATACATTGTCAATAAATGAGGAGGGTGATATGGAGATTTTACCAACACCAATAATTCGGCCTTTAGCATTGTCTCCAAATGTGACTACTCCTCCTTTTGATTCCAAGGTGACGAAGAGACTCTTGTCACCGGTCATATGCCTTGAGCAACCACTATCAAGATACCACATTCTCTTTTTATTTTCGGCTGCAAGGCATACCTGCAAAATGATCATGTGAAGCTCTTAGGTACCCAAGTTTTCTTGGGTCCTTCGTGGTTAGTGTAGTTGGTTCCCTTAGGCACCCATACTTTAGTTATGTTTTTAGCTTTTACAAATGTACTCTTGTTAGTTTGGATTTTTCTTTGAATACAAGAGTAGGCTTTATGTCCATTCTTTCCACAAAGAAAGCATGTTGGTTTTTCAGTTTTTACGTCTTTTGCTTTTACAAAGAAATTCTTTAGATATTTTTGTTGCTTATTAGTTTTATATCCTAATCCGGCTTTATTAAAAACAGCTCTTTGATTTGAAAGAATAAGATTTAATTTTTCAGAGCTTTGTGTAAATTTTTCAATAATTGGTTTGTATTTATGTACCTCATTCTTAAGATTCAAATTTTCTTTGACTAGTTCTTCCTTATCCTTTTTAAGAGATTCAACATTTTGTGCAAGTGAGGTATTATTATCGAGTAGGGATTTTACTTTTAGATTTAATTCCTTAATTAGTGTTTTTGCCTTTTCATTTTCAATGCTCAGTTTTGAATTTTTGATTTCTAGGTTAGTAGTGTTAATATTTTTAATGCTCTCCTTTTCAATTAATAAGTTTTCAATATTTTCCTTTAGTTTTTGATTGGAGGCTTTTAATTCTTTATTCTTTGCTCCTAACATACTGCAATCACCCATAAGTTCTTGAAAAGCCTCATATAATTCTTCTAAAGTAAAATTTATGGTTGGGTTTTGACATACCTCGTCGTCTTCGAGCGCCATGAAGCATAGATTGGCGGTCTCTTCCTTCTCTTCCTCGGAGGATGATGTGTCACTATCATCCCATGTTGCCTTCAATGCCTTCTTCTTCTTCTTTACAAAATACTTCTTTTGTTAAGGGCATTCGGAACGAATATGTCCCGGTCTCTTGCAATCATAGCATACGATTGGGTCTCTTTCTTTTTCCTTTTCTTTTTCCCAATCATTTCTCCCTCCAAATTTCTTTCTTGGGAAGGGTTTCTTTCTTCTCATGAATTTTTTAAACTTCCTTACTATTAAACCCAAGTCCTCATCTTGACTTTCTTCTTCACTCTCACTGCTCTCTTCTTCACATACACTTGAGGTAGCCTTGAGTGCGATTGTCTTTTTCTTTGGCAACTCTTCTTCATGCTGCTTCATCGTGAGCTCATGCGTCATCAATGAGCCCAAGAGTTGTTCTAGCTCCAAAGTGTTGAGGTCTTTGGCTTCTACAATCGCCGTGACCTTTGCTTCCCATGCTTTTGGCAGTGACCTGAGAATTTTACTCACAAGTTCGGGGTTAGTGTAAGATTTGCCCAAGCTTTTTAGGCCATTAATAATTTCGGTAAAACGTGTAAACATGCATGTGATGGTTTCATTAGGTTCCATCTTAAACAATTCATATTTGTGAACTAGAATGTTCACTTTGGACTCTTTGACTTGATTTGTACCCTCGTGGGTAACTTCAAGCCTATCCCATATTTCCTTAGCGGAACTACATGTAGAGACTCTATTGAACTCATTTACATCTAAAGAACAAAATAGTGAGTTCATGGCTCTAGAATTGAGTTGAGCCATCCTATCAGCATTCTCATCCCAATCCTCCTCAGGTGTGGGAACTCGAATGCCATTAACCACATGTGATGGTTCTTGTGGTCCCTTGACTATAACCCTCCACAAGGCATAGTCTTGTGCTTGAATGAAGATTCTCATTCTAGTCTTCCAATAGGTATAATTTGTCCCATTGAAGAGTGGAGGTCTATTGGTTGCTTGCCCCTCGGCAGGAACATTGTTAAAGGGTGTTGCCATCTAGATCTTTGGCTAAGACGGTTAGGTCTTTCAAGAAATACACAGAGCACCCGCTCTGATACCACTTGTTGCCCAGAGATGGTCACCCAAGAGGGGGGTGAATTGGGTGTTTTAAAAACTTTTGACTAATTAAAAATAAAACACACGAATATATGCACTAAAGTAAAGAAGGAGGAATGAGAAAGGTCAATCGCAAACACAAGGTTTTATAGTGGTTCGGAGCTTCCACTGCTCCTACATCCACTCCCCAAATCACCTTTGGGAATTTCCACTATAATCCACGATTACAGTACGGTAGTTTTGCAAGTTCACTACCCAACTCGTTGTTTTACACCGGGCTCACAACAAACCCAAAACCCCCAATTTCACTTAGGCTTGGGACGCCTTTCCCTTGTTCCAAGTCCCTTGACTGGAACAAGCACCACAATGAAAGAGTTTACAAAAGAAAATAAAAGCTCTAAAAAGCAAATATAACAATTATGAACAATTGAACCCGGAAGAATCGTTTTGCCGTTGGAACCGTGGGAGATATTGATTCTTCCGATGTGGAGCGCGTAGGATTGAGTGTGAGCTTTGAATCCCAAGTGCACGAGAGTGGTTGAGCTTGAAATCACTTGGGAAGCTTGAGAGCACTTGATTTCTTCACTTGAATGCACTCACTCCCTTGAACTTTTCTTTCTTACTTCTCTCTTGAAAGATCTAGCTTTGGGTTGGTGAAGAGTTGTTGAGAAGCACTTAAGAGATCCCTTTTATAGCCCAAAAAGCAAATATAGCCGTTAGAGACAAAGAAAGAAGGATTTGAAATTCAAACCAAACCTGAAAAGCTGTCAGTCGCGTTCCAGTCGCTCCGGGGACCCGCTTCAACGGGAGACGTCTCGGCTACAAGATTTTACTTTTTCCATTGTCTGGGGTCGACTCGGCACTTTCAGGGGACGTCTCGGCTTGTTTGCACTTTTTGAATGGGGATGACTCCGCTGATCTGGGGACGACTCCGCTTCTTTATCTCCGAAGAACATGTCCTCTGGAATTCTCTGAGAGAGTCGACTCCACTCCTTCAGGGGACGTCTCGGGTTGTCTGCACTTTATGCATGGGGACGACTCCGCTGTCTCAGGGTCGACTCCGCTTCCTTATTACCAAAAAAAAAACTATTCTCTGGAAAACCCTGAGAGAGCCGTCTCCGCTATCTTGGGGACGACTCGGAAAGTCTCCTTTTTACTTGCGGGGACGACTCGGCTTACTGTGGGTACGTCTCGCGCATATCTCTTGAAAACTGCCTTTCTGCCGCCACTGAGAGAGTCGACTCCGCTACTGAGAGAGTCGACTCCGCTAACGCGGGGACGACTCAGCAGGTGTCGGGGACGTCTCCAAGTGTGCCGGTTCTTCCTGTTTGTGCCAGAGACGTCTCTGAAACTATCCGGAGACGTCTCGGCTGTCCCTGATCTGTTTTCTTTAACTCAAAATATTCTTCAATAAATTCATAAAAAATTATGGGAACTTGCCTAGACATTTCTTAACAATATTCTTAATAAGACACATAAATTCCTCAATTAAATTGTTAAGATAAATGGAATTATACTCTAGTGTCTTGTATTCATCAAAATCCATTAGGGGGTCAACAAAGTCATTTCCTTTTCTTTTAATGAAGAGGGTTTTGTCTACATTTTCTCTCTTAAATTTATTTTCAATTAGGAAATTACTTAATCTTTCATACCATGCCCTAGGGGCTTGCTTCAGTCCATACAATGCTTTATGTAATTTATAAACATAATCTGGATGTAAGTGGTTTTCAAAATCTGGAGGTTGTCCTACATAAACTTCCTCCATTATATAACCATTTAAAAATGCACTTTTTACATCCATTTGATAGAGTTTAAAATCCATGAAGCAAGCATATGCCAAAAGTAGCCTAATAGCCTCTAATCTAGCAACAGGAGCAAAAGTTTCATCAAAATCTATTCCTTCCTCCTGATTATAGCCTTTGGCAACTAGTCTAGCTTTGTTTCTTATAACTATTCCATCTTCATCTAGTTTATTTCTATACACCCACTTGGTGCCTATGATTGAAACATTAGGGGGTCTTTTCATTAGAGTCCAAACTTGATTTCTTTCAAATTGATTTAATTCTTCTTGCATAGCATTTATCCAATTTTCATCCTTTTTGGCTTCCTCTAGTGACTTAGGCTCTATTTGTGAAACGAAAGCAAGATAATTACTAGTATTTCTTAGAGAGGATCTTATCCTTACCCCTTGTGAGGGATCACCAAGGATTAAATCCCTTGGATGACCATGTGCATACCTCCATTCCCTCGGAAGATCTTGATTTCTTGCTTGAGGTTGATCTTCTTCATCTTGCTGAATTGTATCTTCCTTGACTTCATCGTCAAGTTGTTTGTCTTGTATGGAGAACTCCTTCATTCTGTCTTCAAGTATACCTGCATCACTATCTTCTTCTTTTTTAGAAGAATCTCCATTAGCTTCATCAAAGACAACATGAATGGATTCTTCAACAACGAGAGTTCTCTTGTTGAAGACCCTGTATGCTCTACTAGATGAGGAATAACCTAAGAAGATCCCCTCATCTGATTTAGCACTAAATTTACTTAGATTGTCCTTTCCATTGTTTAAAATAAAACACCGACAACCGAAAACATAAAAGTAACATATATTTGGCTTCTTATTATTCAGCAACTCATGAGGTGTTTTCTTTAAAATAGATCTGACTAATGCACGGTTTAAGATGTGACATGCAGTATTTATCGCTTCAGCCCAAAAATATTTTGGTAGATCCGATTCGCACAACATGGTACGAGCCATATCTGCTAGTGTGTGATTCTTCCTTTCTACCACTCCATTTTGTTGGGGTGTCCTAGGGGCCGAGAAATTGTGATTGATACCATTTTCGTCACAAAATTTTTCAAAGTGTTGATTTTCAAACTCGGTACCATGATCACTCCTAATTGCTTTTAGTTTAAGATTGAGTTCATTCGAAATCCTATTATGAAACTTGATAAAAGCGGAAAAAGACTCATCTTTATGTGCAAGAAATGAAACCCATGTAAAACGTGAAAAATCATCAACAATTACAAGACCAAATTTCTTACCCCCAAGACTAGCTGTTCTAGTGGGTCCAAACAAATCCATGTGAATTAGTTCTAAGGATTTTGATGTTGAGACTATGTTTTTAGACTTGAAAGAGCTTCTCGTTTGTTTCCCTAATTGACATGCAGCACAAATTTTGTTCTTTTCAAAATCTATTTTTGGTAGTCCTTTGACTAGATCTTTTGTAATCAATTTAGAGATTAAATCCATGCTAGCATGCCCTAACCTACGATGCCATAACCAACTAGTCTCATTGACTTTGGGATCCATGGCTACAAGACATTGGCCATCCTTCATGGTGAGATCATCAAGATCTACCATGTAAACATTTCCATGCCTATGTCCTGTAAGTATGATCTCATTGTCAACTGGACTACTAATTATGCAAAGTGAAGATTCAAATGACACTTTAAAGCCCTTGTCACAAAATTGACTTATACTTAATAAATTATGTTTGAGTCCATTAACTAACAATACATTGTCAATAAATGAGGAGGGTGATATGGAGATTTTACCAACACCAATGATTTGACCTTTAGCATTGTCTCCAAATGTGACTACTCCTTCTTTTGATTTTAAAGTGACGAAGAGACTCTTGTCACCGGTCATATGCCTTGAGCAACCACTATCAAGATACCACATTCTCTTTTTATTCCCGGCTGCAAGGCATACCTGCAAAATGATCATGTGAAGCTCTTAGATACCCAAGTTTTCTTGGGTCCTTCGTGGTTAGTGTAGTTGGTTCCCTTAGGCACCCATACTTTAGTTATGTTTTTAGCTTTTACAAATGTACTCTTGTTAGTTTGGATCTTTCTTTGAATACAAGAGTAGGCTTTATGTCCACTTTTTCCACAATGAAAGCATGTAGGTTTTTCAGTTTTGACATCTTTTGCTTTCACAAAGAAATTCTTTAGATACTTTTGTTGCTTGTTAGTTTTATATCCTAATCCGGCTTTATTAAAAACAGCTCTTTGATTTGAAAGAATAAGATTTAATTTTTCAGAGCTTTGTGTAAATTTTTTAACAATTGGTTTGTACTTATGTACCTTATTCTTAAGATCCAAATTTTCTTTAACTAGTTCTTCCTTATCCTTTTTAAGGGATTCAACATTTTGTGCAAGTGAGGTATTATTATTGAGTAGAGATTTAACTTTTAGATTCAATTTCTTAATTAGTGTTTTTGCCGTTTCATTTTCAATGCTAAGTTTTGAATTTTTATTTTCTAGATCAATGGTGTTAACATTTTCAACGCTCTCTTTCTCAATCAATAGTTTTTTAATATCATCCTTTAGTTTTTGATTGGAGGCCTTTAGTTCTTTATTCTTTGCTCCTAACATACTACAATCACTCATAAGTTCTTGAAAAGCTTCATATAATTCTTCTAAAGTAAAATTTATAGTTGAACTTTGACATACCTCGTCGTTTTCAAATGCCATGAAGCACAAATTTGCGGTCTCTTCCTTCTCTTCCTCGGAGGAGGATGTATCACTATCGTCCCACGTTGCCTTCAACGCCTTCTTCTTCTTCTTTCCAAAGTGCTTCTTTTGTTGAGGGCATTCGGAATGAATGTGTCCCGGTCTCTTGCAATCATAGCATATGATTGGGTCTCTTTCTTTTTCCTTTTCTTTTTCCCAATCATTTCTCCCTCCAAATTTCTTTCTTGGGAAGGGTTTCTTTCTTCTCATGAATTTCTTAAACTTCCTTACTATTAAACCCAAGTCCTCATCTTCGCTTTCTTCTTCACTCTCACTACTTTCTTCTTCACACACACTTGAAGTAGCCTGGAGTGCAATTGTCTTCTTCTTTGGCAACTCTTCTTCATGTTGCTTCATTGTGAGCTCATGCGTCATCAATGAGCCCAATAGTTGTTCTAGTCCCAAAGTGTTGAGATCTTTGGCTTCTATGATCGCCGTGACCTTTGCTTCCCATGCTTTCGGCAAAGACCTGAAATTTTACTCACAAGTTCCGGATTAGTATAGGATTTACCCAAACTCTATAGACCATTAATTATATTGGTGAAGCGTGTAAACATGCATGTGATGGTTTCATTGGGTTCCATTTTAAACAACTCATATTTGTGAACTAGAATGTTCACTTTAGATTCTTTGACTTGATTTGTACCCTCGTGGGTAACTTCAAGCCTATCCCATATTTTCTTGGCGGAACTACAGGTGGAGACTCTATTGAACTCATTTACATCTAGAGCACAAAATAATGAGTTCATGGCTCTAGAATTGAGTTGAACCATCCTACTATCATTCTCATCCCAATCATCCTCAGGTTTAGGAACTTGAATGCCATTTACCATGTGAGATGGTTCATGTGGTCCCTTGATTATGACTCTCCACAAGGCATAATCTTGTGCTTGAATAAAGATCTTCATTCTAGTCTTCCAATAGGTATAATTTGTCCCATTGAAGAGTGGAGGTCTATTGGTTGCCTGCCCCTCAGCAGGAACATTGTTAAAGGGTGTTGCCATCTAGATCTTTGGCTAAGACGGTTAGGTCTTTCAAGAAATACACAGAGCACCCGCTCTGATACCACTTGTTGCCCAGAGATGGTCACCCAAGAGGGGGGTGAATTGGGTGTTTTAAAACTTTTTGCCTAATTAAAAATAAAACACACAAATGTATGAACTAAAGTAAAGATAGAGGTATGAGAACAATCAATCGCAAACACAAGGTTTTATAGTGGTTCGGAGCTTCCACTGCTCCTACATCCACTCCCCAAAGCACCTTTGGGAATTTCCACTATAATCCAAGATTACAGTCCGGTAGTTTTGCGAGTGCACTACCCAACTCGTTGTTTTACACCGGGCTAACAACGAACCCTATAACCCCCAATTTCACCTAGGCTTGGGACGCCTTTCCCTTGTTCCAAGTCCCTTGACTGGAACAAGCACAATATTGAAAAAGTTTTACAAGGATTTAAAAGCTCTCAAGAAGCAAATAAAACAGTGAGAAGTAATAGAACCCGGAAGAACCCTTTTAGCCGTTGGAAGCGTGGGAAATGGTGGTTCTTCCGATGTGGATCGCGTTGGCTTGAATGTGAGCTTTGAATGCCTAGTGGAAGAGAGTAGTTGAGCACGAAATCACTTGGGAAGCTTGAAGGCACTTGATTTCTTCACTTGAATGCACTAACTCCCTTGAACCTCTTTTTCTTTCTTCTCTCTTGAATGATCTTGTGTTGGGTTGGTGAGAAGTTGTTGGAAAGCACTTAAGAGCTCCCTTTTATAGCCCAAAAAGCAAATATAGCCGTTAGAGATAAAGTTAAGGGAGTTTGAAATTCAAACCAAACCTGAAAAAGTTGTCAGTCGCGTCCCAGGCGGTTCGGAGACGTCTCCGTTTCAACGCGAGACGTCTCGGCTGTAAGATTTTACTTTTGATGTTGTTTGGGGTCGACTCGGCGCTTTACGGGGATGACTCCGATGATGAACGGTTTGAATCCTTGTTTTTCTATTTTTCTGAGAGGGTCGCCTCGGCACTTTACGGGGACGTCTCGGCTTGTTTGCGCTTTTTGCATGGGGACGACTCCGCTGCCTTGGGGACGACTCCGCCGATATATCTCCGAAAAATAAGTCTTCTGGAATTCTCTGAGAGAGTCGACTCCGCTCTTTCAGGGGACGTCTCCGCTGTCTTATCACCGAAAAAGACATCCTCTGGAATACCCTGAGAGAGTCGACTCCGCACTCTCTGGGGACGACTCGAAAACTCAGCTTTTACTTGCGGGGACGACTCCGCGTACTGTGGAGACGGCTCGCGCGCATCTCTTGAAATCGGCCTTTCTGCCGCCATTGAGAGAGTCGACTCCGCTTCTGAGAGAGTCGACTCCGACCCTGCGAGACGCCTCGCCAGGTGCCGGGGACGTCTCCAAACGTGCCAGTTCTTCCTGTTTGTGCCAGAGACGTCTCTGGAACAAACCGGAGACGTCTCGGCTGTCCCTGATCTATTTTCTTTATCTCAAAAGTTCTTCAATAAATTCATAAAAATTATGGGAACTTGTCTAGACATTTCTTAACAATATTCTTAATTAAACATATGAAATCCTCAAGTAAATTGTTAAGATAAATGGAATTATACTCTAGTGTTTTGTATTCATCAAAATCCATTAGGGGGTCAACATTAACTTGTAACATACTCTTGATTATTGCTTGTTAATCATCAAAATACCACTATCATCCTCAATCTCCCCCTTTTTGATGATTACAAAATATAAAGTATGCGCCTATTGATACTTATCTTAAAATTAGTTTTAAAAGGGCTCAAGTTGCTGAATTTCAGCTTTTCAAATTTGAGAGTGAAGTCTTCCCCTATTTCATCCAAATGTTTCCAATTTGACCTTTTGAATTACTCCCCCTTTCTTTTATATTTCATTAAAGATAAAACTTCAAAAATTTGAGATAAAGCATGAGTTTCAGATTATGTATCGAGGTGTGAAAGGTATGTGCCAAATTCTGAAATTCTATGTGCCAAATTCTGAAATTCAATATAAATTTTAGATTTGATCATTTTCATTGTTACAAATTGCTCCCCCTTAAATGTATATGCTTTCCTATTATAATTTTCAACTTGTTTGACAACTTATTTCTCTTTCCTTACTCAACTTATTTCTCTTTCCTTACTTCTCTCCCTTTTTGTTATCATCAAATAGGTGCATAGACACAATAATTAACAAACATTTAAACTTCATTGATCAAAAAGGAACATTTTAGTACAATAATGACAAAACAAAAACAAATACAATATTTCTCAATCAAAGTTCAAAGTACATGATCAACACAAAATACATATGAGAACTAGATACATATCCTAGGCTCTAATCATAATGCTAATATCAGCCTAGGGGGTATCTAATGGCTGTGATCTAGTCCTCATCCTCCTAGCGTAAGTAGCGAGGGGAGGTCGAGCCTGATGGGACTGAGTCTGGCGTGGAGCTCGGTGAGCTGGATGACTCTATGCCGAAATCTCTGACTCAGCTGCCTGCGGCACAGATGGTCCATGAACCTCTCTCTCTCTCCGTAGAGCTCCTATCTGCTCTCTAAGATCACTGATCTCAGCAGTCATGATATCTAGTCTGCTCGTTAGCCCATCAGTGATAGTCCTCGCCTGAGCTGACATAAGCTCAGTCATCCTACTTCAAAACTCATCTGTGTCTCCCGCAGGAACAGATGACGAAGGTCCAGCTTCTGAAGGTGCAGTAGGATGATCCGTATGCTCCTCATCCTCAGGGATGGGGTCTCCAATCTCTGGTGCATCACCCTGAATCCCAGCTCCAGTACGTACCCACTGCCCGTTCACCTTCTCGTAACCCATGCGAATAAGGGTTCGTGCAGTGTATGTGTCAGTGAATAGTAGATGCCTGGAGATCTCTTCCTCTACAGATATATCGTGCTGTCGGAAGATCAAGGTGAGTATCATACCATAAGGCAGGGAGACTCTGGAGTTGCAGATCACCTTTCTCATCTGCCTCAGTATCATGGCCGGGAGATTCAGGGGAATACCCTGAATAATATGCTCCATCACAACTAGATCTCACTCTGAAATGAGATCAAATCTCCCGCTCTTCGGAAAAAGAATCCGACCAATGAAGTTGTGCAACAACCTCATCTCTGCAGAAAGAGAGCTCGCTATAACTTGCTCCGAGTAGTCGAAGTCTTCATTCTCAAGAATTAATTGCAGGGCTCTCAACTTGTTTTCTGGCTTTTCTGGAGTTGCTCCTTCGCAGGGGAGATGAAGCAACTCACTCAAACTCTCTTCGGAAACTCGAACCCTAATTCCTCGAACTTCCGATATGAGCCCTCCCATCCCAGTTTTGAGGAAAGCATAGAACTCCCGAACTAGTCTGGGGTAGATCACCACATCTAGGGAGCAAAGATACTCCCAACCTTGCCTTCGGATCCATTTCCCTAAACGGAACCCTTCTTGATCTAAGAACTCTGAATGGATCCTTCTCCCCATTGTAACCGGTCTCCCCGCAAACTTTGCAAGTTGTACTGAAGGGGAGGGAGGAGGAGGTGGCTCTACACGTGTCTCACCTTGTCGAGACACTGTAGACGGCTCTGTAGCTTCCCTTTCCGCACGTTGGATCCGTGAGACTCTCCCGGATCGCTTGGCTACGGCTCTCTTGGGTCCCATTTCTCCAAGATCTTGAAGTAATCTACTGTTTGGAGATGATTGGAGGAGATTTGAGAGTGGGGAATAGGATTTTCGGAAGAGGACAAAGTAAAAACAGTGCCCTAGATAGCTCACGGGTCCTCCTTTTAACAGTGGGGTCCCGACATTGGGTCGACTCAAGGATTTTCTTGGGTCAACTCAACGTTGGGTCGACCCTATTTTGGGTTGGGTCGACCCAAGTTCAGAATTTTTTCTTTTCTCTTCCTTTTCCCTTCTAAAAATTTTCTTTGCTTCCAATCCTTATAAATTCTTTTTGGGACAATGATACATGAGTAAAAAATCTATAGATGACAAGTTTGACTCATGTTTTATGGGTTTTTAGAAATGGGAGGAATGTATCATGAGACTGCTTGCTCCCTTTTATATCTCTTCAATAAAAAGGATCACATATGCCTAATTTCCTCCTAAGCGTGCAAAATCTATCTTCACTCAAAGGTTTTATGAAAATGTCAGCTAATTGTTTCTCAGTACATATATGCTCAATATATATGTTTCCATTTTGCACATGATCTCTAATAAAATGATATCTTATTTCTATGTGTTTGGCTTTAGAATGCTGAACCGGATTTTTAGTAAGGTTGATGGCACTAGTATTATCACATTTTATAGGAATGTTATCTAGCTTAACTCCGTAGTCCTCTAGTTATTGCTTAAGCCATAGTACTTGAGCACAACAACTGCCAGCAGCTATATATTCAGCTTCAGCTGTCGACAGTGCCACTGAATTCTGCTTTTTGCTAAACCATGATACTAAGTTGTTTCCTAAAAATTGACATGTTCCACTAGTGCTCTTCCTATCTAATTTGCATCCAGCAAAATCAGCATCTGAGTATGCAAGCAAATCTAGACAGGAGTCTCTTGAGTACTATAATCCTATGTTTGTAGTTCCTCTTAAATATCTAAGGATTCTTTTAACAGCACTTAAATGTGACTCCTTAGGATCTGATTGGTATCTAGCACATATTCCTACACTAAACACGATGTCTGGTCTACTAGCAGTAAGGAAGAGCAAGGATCCAATTAATCCTCTATAAAGCTTAATAGCAATACTCTTTCCTTTCTTATCTTTGTCTAGCTTACTAGTAGGATTCATTGGAGTGCCTACTCCCTTATGATTTTCATTCCCAAACTTCTTTAGTATTTCCTTTGTATACTTAGTTTGATGAATGAAGATACCTTCTTTAGTTTGTTTGATTTGTAATCCTAGAAATAAACTTAGTTCTCCCATCAAACTCATTTCGAATTTCCTGTGCATTAAATCAGCAAACTCTTTGCAAAGAGTATCATTTGTGGCACCAAAGATTATGTCATCTACATATATTTGTACCACTAGTAGATTTTCATCCTTTCTTTTGAGAAACAGTGTTTTATCTACATTTCCTCTACTAAAGTCATTATTTAGTAGAAATTTGCTTAATCGATCATACCAAGCCCTAGGTGCTTGCTTCAATCCATATAATGCCTTATGTAGTCTAAACACATGATTTGGCAATTCATGATTCTCAAAACCAGGAGGTTGCTCTACATATACTTTTTCCTCTATAAAACCGTTTAAGAATGCACTTTTTACATCCATTTGATACAATTTGAAATTCATGAAACATGCAAAAGCTAGAAGTAATCTAATAGCCTCTAATCTAGCTACAGGAGCAAATGTTTCATCAAAATCTATCCCTTCTTCTTGATTGTATCCCTTAGCTACAAGTCTAGCTTTATTTCTTATAACTAACCCATTTTCATCTAATTTATTTCTAAAGATCCATTTTGTTCCAATTACAGAGTTATGCTTTGGTCTTTCAGTTAATGTCCATACATTACTTCTTTTGAATTGATTTAATTCTTCTTGCATAGCATTTATCCAATTGGTATCTTTTTTAGCTTCTTCATAAGTCTTAGGTTCTAACTGTGAAACAAAAGCAAGATAATCATTTAAATTTCTAAGAGAGGATCGAGTTCTTACCCCTTGAGATGGATCACCAATGATTAAGTCTTTAGGGTGTCCATATGCATACCTCCATTCCTTTGGCAAGTTTTGAGATTGTGGTGGCACGCAATCATCTCCCTTATCTTGAATTGGCACGTCATCAATATTCAACTTTTCAAATTTAATAATTCCTGTATCATCATCAAGAATATTTTCTTTCCTAGCAGACTCACTATCAGACTCATCAAATATGATATTAACTGACTCTTCGACTACAAGAGTTCTTTTATTGAATACTCGATATGCCCTGCTAGATGTGGAGTATCCTAAGAAGATACCTTCATCTGACTTGGCATCAAATTTACTTAGATCCTCCTTGCCATTGTTTAAAATGAAACATCTACATCCAAATACTTTAATATATTTAGCAGTTGGTTTCTTATTCTTCCAAAGTTCATAAGGAGTTTTCTTGGTTATTGGTCGTATTAAAACTCGATTTAGAATATGGCAAGCAGTGCTATTAGCTTCAGCCCAAAAGTACTTTGGAAGATTTGACTCGCACAACATCGTGCGTGCCATTTCTGCCAATGTCCTATTTTTTCTTTCAACAACCCCATTTTGTTGAGGCGTTCTAGGTGCTGAAAATTGATGTGAGATACCGTTTTTATTACAAAATTCTTCAAAGTGTTGATTTTCAAATTCAGTTCCATGATCACTTTGAATTGCTACTAAGGTGAGCTTCTTTTCATTTATGATATAATTATAATGTTTTAAGAATTCTGAAAATGCTTCATTCTTATGTGCCAAAAATGAAACCCATGTATATCTTGAAAAATCATCTACAATAACTAGTTCATACTTCTTCCCTCCTAGACTCGCAGTTCTAGTGGGTCCAAATAGATCCATATGTATGAGTTCAAAAGGCCTAGTTGTTGATACTATATTCTTTGATTTGAAGGATGATTTAGTTTGTTTTCCTAATGAGCATGGTCCACAGATTTTGTCCTTTTCAAAAATCAATTTTGGCACATCTTTTATTAATTCCTTCTTGACTAGTTTTGATATTAATTCCATACTAGCATGTCCTAGTTTACGATGCCAAAGCCAACTTGTTTCATTAGTAATTAAACATAATCCATTTTTCTTGCCTAAATCATGAAGATCTACCATGTAAATATTTCTTTGCCTTTGTCCTACAAGTACAATGCTATTATTTTTAGGATTTGTGATTATGCATACTGATGCTTCAAATGTGACTTTAAACCCTTTATCACAAAATTGACTTATGCTAAGTAGGTTATATTTTAAACCATTAACTAATAAGACATTTTCTATGAAGGTAGATGGAGTAATGAAAATTTTACCCTTTCCAATGATATACCCTTTTCCATTGTCTCCATAGGTTACTACTCCACCCTTCTTAGATTCCAAGGTGACAAATTGGTCTACGTCACCGGTCATGTATCTTGAACAGCCGCTATTTAGATACCATCGTTTTTTCACTTTATTAGCTGCAAGACACCCCTGCAATCAAGATCAAGAATGAGCTTTAGGTACCCAAACTATGTTGGGTCCTTTAGGGTTAGTACTTGATGTTCCTTTTGGAATCCAAACTTTCTTGAATTTAAGCTTATGATAATTAGTCAATTTATTTTGACTGGATTTTCTATAGTTACATTCATATGCTTTATGTCCTAATTTATTGCAGCAATGACAAGTAATATTTTTATTTTTAGCTTTTACAAAAATATTCTTTAAGTATTTTTGTTTTCTATTTGTTTTATATCCTAATCCAGCCTTATTATATACAGCTTTTTGACTATCAAGAATCATATTTAATTTGGTTGAACTAAGTGTAAACTTATCTACTAAGGATTTATATTTTTCAGCATCTTCTTTTAACTTGACATTTTCAGCAATTAGATTCTTAGTTTCATTTGTGAGTTTCCTACTTAATGTTTCATAGTTATGAGATAGTTTTAACTTATCTTTGATAAGAGATTGATTTTCTTCTTTTAGAACTTTATTTTTATTGATTAGTTTTTTATGTTCTTCCATGAGTTCTAAAAATGCATCATGTAATTCATCAACAGTAAAATCACATTCAAGTTCAGAATCTACGTCATCGTCATTGGCCATATGGCATATTTGGGCCGTCTCTTGATGATCTTCTTCTTCCGAACTTGACTCCTCACTTTCACTCCATTCAGCCATGAAGTTCTTCTTTTTGAGTTTTCTTGCCATCCACTTTAATTCCGGGCAATCTATCTTATAATGCCCGGGTTTGTTACACTCATAACAATTAGGTGTTTCTTTTTCTTTTTCTTTGTCCTTACTCTTTTCTTTGCTTGAGCTACCTTTGAAGAAGGGTTTCTTTTTATGAAATCTATTCTTACCTCTCATAAATTTCCTGAATTTTCTTCCAAGCATAGCCATTCCTTCTTCATCAAATTCATCATCATCATCTGAATCTTCCGACTCAGTTTGTTGTTTTGGAGTGGTAGACTTTAGGGCAATGGTCTTTCTTCTCTTGACCTCATCTTCTGAATTTTGCCTCATGGTCAACTCATGGGTCATGAGTGATCCTAGAAGTTCCTCTAATTGCAGTGTATTGAGGTCCTTAGCTTCCTGAATTTCAGTTACCTTGGCCTTCCAAACTCTTGGTAGAGATCTGAGAATTTTTCGCACCAATTCAGAGTTAGTATAAGACTTTCCTAAACTCTTTAGCCCATTTATAATTTCAGTAAAATGAGTAAACATATCAGTTATGGACTCAGTGGATTCCATTTTAAACAATTCATACTTATGTACTAATATGTTTATTTTTGACTCCTTAACTTGATTAGTCCCTTCATGTGTGACCTCAAGTTTGTCCCAAATTTTTTTTGCAGAGATGCATGTAGATATTCTATTGAATTCACTTACATCTAATGAACAGTAAAGTACATTAATTGCTTTTGCATTTAATTGTGCTAATCTTCTATCACTTTCATTCCAATCCATTTCTGGTTTGGGTATGATAGTGCCCTCTATACTAATTGTGGGTGTGTGAGGTCCTCTAGTAATAATATACCATAATTCATAGTCTAGAGCTTGAATGAATATCCTCATCCTAGCTTTTCAGTATGTGTAATTTGTGCCATTAAATAGAGGAGATCTATTTGTGGATTGCCCCTCACTCATAGAACATCCCACTTGGGTTGTCATGATCTTTAACTCTTGATTGTGAGATCAATAAGTACTATTGGAGCACCTTGCTCTGATACCACTTGGTGCCCAAGGTGACAAGCCAAGAGGGGGGGTGAATTGGTTTCTCTTAATTTTAACTATCTTACTTATGTCAATTGATGAGTTAGTGGAATTAAACAAAGCACAATACAAACAACAAGAAGTATAGTGGTTCGGTGCTCTCCTAAGCACCTACGTCCACTCCCCAAGCGACCCCTTGGGAATTCACTATAATTCCGCGGATTACAGTTGGATTGTTTTTCGGGCTCACAATCCAAAAACTTTTACACTTTGGTTTTTCGGGTTCACCAAAAACCTATGTTGGTTTTACGGGCTCACCAACGAACCTATGTTGGTTTTCCGGGCTCACCAACGAACCTTTACAATTAGTTTTACGGGTTCACCAATCAACCTACACCGTTGGTTTTGCGGGCTTACCAACTAACCTTTACAAGGAGTTTAATAAACGAAGTAAGAAGATTTAAGCTCCTAGATGAGCAAATATAACAATATAATCTACAAAGAAGAGTTTAGAGAATAGTTATCGCTTGATGTGACTCTCTCTTCTTTGTCAAGGATGCTTCACTCTTCAAGGGTGGATGGAGCTCTTAATGACTCTTGGAATCTGCTCAACCACTTTCTTTTGACTCTTGAATGAAGCACTTGGATGAAGAAGATTAGGGCACTTTGTCTTTCTTGTGTACTCTTTGATATTTTGCAAAAGGATGTTCTCTCTGATGAATAGTGTCACTTTAAATAGTTTTCTTCATCCATTGGACAAGCCCCAATGGTTAGAATTCAAAAACTAGCCGTTACTCACTGTTGGAAGGACAAAAAGTACTTCTGCAGAACTAGCCGTTATGCTTCTGCCCGTGCTTGGGTCGACTCAACCTTTTCTTAGGTCGACCCAACTTTCACTTGGGTCGACTCAACCTTTCCTTGGGTCGACCCTCTCAGAACCACAGAAACTTGCAATTCAGCCTTCCTTCACTTGGGTCGACTCAACATTTCTTTGGGTCGACTCAAGGTTCAGTTGGGTCGACTCAACTTCCACTTGGGTCGACCCTCTCAGGGTTTCCAGAAAACCTATTCTGTCAATGTATTCTGTCACTGCCTTTGGGTCGACCCTCTCAGTGTTTGGGTCGACTCAAGCTTGGGTCGACTCAACTTCCTCTTGGGTCGACCCTCTCAGTGTTTCCAGAGAACTGTTTTCTTGAGGCTTGAGAGGCTTGAGGTTTGGGTCGACTCATGCTTTCCTTGGGTCGACCCAACTACTGTTCATCCGTGCCATTTTTGCAGAAGTGTGCCAGATGCTTTCTTGATGTGCCGGGGTCGACTCAATCAACCTTGGGGTCGACTCAAACCACACTTTGCTGCAACTCAAGATTAGATTCATCCATATAAATAATGAAATGCATCTTTATATAATTATACGAATATACTGAGAGTAACAGACTTATAAATGAAGTATCGAATTAACTTGTAACATACTCTTGATTATTGCTTGTTAATCATCAAAATACACTATCATCCTCAAATTACAAATATTAAACAGATGCCAAAATTAGTATTCATATTTTTCCTTAAGAGGTATAGATACGAATCTAATAATAAGTGTATCTATATTTTTTTAATCCAAATACGGATATAAGTTAGATATAAATAGGACTTATATCGGATTTTAGCAAAATTCAGTGATAAAAATTAGCATTAGTTACATAATCAGTGATAAATAGGACTTATTTTTAGTATTTTCTTATAATTATCATATTATTATACAATATATTATATAATAATTTCCATACTTATTTGATATTATTCTATTATAACTTTTATTTTTAGTTACAATTTTATTATCTTTATTTACTTTTATTTTATCACTATAAATATAAGTATATGTATATGTTTTGAAATTGAATTAATTTAATTGAATAATAAATATTTGCATATTGAATAACTACTTTGAATTATTTCATAATGAATAAATAAATAATTTGTATAAATATTAAAATATTAATCTATTTTTTGATTTATTTGAATTCACATGAACAACTCCCATGATAATAGTTGTAGACAGAGAAATTAAAGGCTTTTGACTTTTCTCATGAATAGGTTATATCATATAGAATAAAACAATGTATATATAATTGCTACCAATTACCTAAACTCATATGAATAAGTTAAATAAACTATCAACATGAAATAGAAACTATGCTATAGCTTGGTGTTTGAGCACTTAACAAATAAGTCATAGGTAAATGATATCTAGATTTGACCGGAGTTATAAACTGATATCCAAATTCGGAAACATATGTAGTTAGATTATATCTTACCAACTTTCAGCTCTATATGTCATATGAGATGATTGCCATTTTCTTTGAGGAGTTTTTCTTTCTTCTTTTTTTTTTCTATGTTTAAGTTTGGGGTTTATTATTTTGATGTGTCTTTATAAGGACCCATATAGGGGTATATTTAGTCCCACATCAGCTATTTGCTAAGTAAATCTTGGATACTTGCACATGCCAAGAAACCTAAATAACATCTTTCAGCTAATCTTTCTAAATGAGGTCTTAGATTGTGACAAATTATATCAAAGTGAACTTGGCCTATGGCATATATAGACTAGGAGACACTGTAGAGGCTGACCAAGGGCTAATCATGGTGCTTGTAATTAGATTTAAATAGATTTGGATTTTTAGCCTAATGAGGATGCCAGATATAATTAGAAAAGTATGTGGGGTCCCATGCTGGTGCATATTTAGTCCCACGTTGGCTATCATTATTGTGTAAATCTTGCATACTTGTACAAAAATCCAAATAATATCTTTTGAGTAGCCTTTTCGGATGAGGTCTTGAGTTATTACAGTCTTCGAGAATCTTATGATGGAGGTTAGGGAGTGGCTTATCATCACAGAAATTAGACTATATATGGTGCGGGAAAATCAGCATCGTTTATGGATGGCAAGGACATCGCCGACAATGATTGATGGCAAGGGGACAGTAGTGGGAGCTTTTCTCTTTAGTTTTTCTTCTTTTTCTTCTTCATATATTCATGTTTTATCATTTTTACTAGTGCAAACAAAGATATTACAAATCGAGTAGGGCACTTAGATTATGTTACGATTCAAACAGAATTTCCATGTCATTCTCATATAGCTGCACATTAGATCAATTATAGATGGCCAAGTACAAAAGTTGCAGCTCTGTTTATCACGCAGCTCCATATATTATATCAATCCACTCATGTCGCAATGCAAATAAATTATGAAGAAAACTTCAAGTAGAGCCTGTAGCATTGTCTTGTGATAAGAATGATTCTTTGGACCAATAAATGTGCATTATGGAGTTAGTGCCCAAGAGTAGTTCAAGCATGTTGCAAAAATATCTAAAGTTATCATTTAAGGTATTACCAATAATGTGCATGTACTATGCAATTTTATGTGATAGCGTCAATCACTTTCATTAATAGTTAATATGAAATAAAGCACAAATTAAATTCAAATATTCATCAAGTTTAACATGAATTAAAATATTTACAATAGTCAAATATGGTGTGAGTTTCTGCAAGTTTGTGTTCCTAAATATATTCAACAACATTGCCAAAAAATTGAATTTTTTATAGAGAACCAAAAATTGCTTTATTAAGAACGTGTATTCAACAAACTATAACACCAACCCACAGTCTCAAATTCAGTTCAAAACATATGAGGAAGAAAACACCAAAGCTCAAATAGCCATGACCTCGCCAGCAAGTTTCAACTTAGATATATCTCTAATGGAACCTAAATACTCTAGATCTAACCCTCTCCTACATTCTCCTAGCCTAGTTCTTTCTTCCCATGCCCATAAAGCCTAGTTTCTTGAAAAAGGAAGCAAGCAATGTGCCTCAAAGGGATCTTAGAAAATATCCCCAAGGGTCCACCCCAAGAAAGAGATGACCCTCTAATCGGATTAAGATTTGCTAACCTCTTTCCCTTTCTTCTTTTCAAATACATCTAGTCTATTTAAAATTTCATGAAATCTTAATGTATTAGCTATCCTTTCTTAATGAATAAGTATTCCAACTGCCTATCTCTCTTGTCGCAGTACAACTTATTTTCTTGCTATCTTACCTCTTGCTTTGTTTGTTATTTGTGTTAGAACACCCCGATCATGCCGCTGAAATTTAAAAAAAATTCAGATGCAGCGGAAGAGGCATGCGCGGGATCAACCGTTCATCGCATGAGCGTTGTTCAAAAACCGTTCATAGATAGATAAGGATTAAAAACTTTTTAAAACATTAGAAGATTAGATCTTCACCTTGTGCGGGTAGATGATCACCGCAAACTGAAGTTTGTGGTTTAGGATGAAGGTTCGCTTGAAGCCGTTCAAGTGCCCGGCCTCTACGGGTATCCACACGAAGCAGAAAACCGATCCAAGCTTTCTATCTCCCCGGGGTGCTAGCTCCCTTGCAGAGATAACTTTGATGGCTGATATCCTCCCTTTCAATCAATCCTTGATTGTGCTTGGGAGGAGGAAGAAGAAGGATGAAGAGAAGAAGAGGAACGAAGCCCTGCAGCCTTCTTTTTCTTCCTTGCGTTGGAACCAAACGGTGGAGGAAGAAGGAGGCCACCAAGATCCTTTTCTTCCCTTTGTTGTTGGTGGCTGAAAAGAGAGGAGAGGAGGGTGGCCACGTGATGGAGAGGAGGAGGGCTTCACTTATCATTAGGGCACCTCCTTTCAAAGCCTTATAAAGGCATCTAGGGCTCCTATTTGGTTTAGTCCAAATCATGAATCAATTGGGTTCAATCTATGCTAGTCCTAATCCAATTAGAACTTGAATAAACCATGACTCAATTGAACTCTTCAATCCTAATCCAATTAGGAGTCATGTTGATTCATTAGATTAATAATTAATTAGGACTTAAGAAATCCTAATCCAATTAGGACTTGTTTAATTCTAGTCCTAATCCAATTAGGACTCTAATTTGAATTCGAAGTCCTAATCCGATTAGGACTCTAGGAATCCTACTCCAAGTAGGAATCCAAATTTAATTCAAAACTCCTAATCTAATTAGGATTGTAGGAATCCTACTCCAAGTAGGAATCCTAGTCCTACTCCAAATAGGATTCCCAGTCCAAGTAGGAATTCCAGTCCAAGTAGGAATCTCAGTCCAAGTAGGATTCCTAGTCCTAATCCAATTAGGACTCTAGGAATCCTACTCCAAGTAGGACTCTTGTTTTAAGTCCAATTAATTAATTCTCTTTGTTCCTTCTTCAGCTTATTATCAATCGAATTGATTACTTGTGATTCCTAATCACGATTCAACCATCGGATCGGTCAATGCCTCTAGTGTGTGTGACCCCAAAGGTTCTACTCTGACTGGTAGTGAGATATATTGTGATCTCTATCACAATATCATTGAAAACTCCTTTCAATGGGTCGGAACGATTCCAACTCTACTCATTAGGGCTTATCGATCATCGAGATAATCCCTATGAGTCCCACCATCCACCAGTGACACCTAGCAGCATGTAGTGGCTACCCAGCAGAATAGAATGATGAACCTCTAGGTGCAGTTATCGTGTGATACAGTCCTACTATCGTGGATCCCTACAGGACGGAGGTCATGGATAACTCGTCAAACCCCTTCGTCTATCATATGTTAAGATTTATTTGACTCGAGTTCGATAGTGGAAAACTCTTTCTCCACTTTCTATTACTGCCCTGGCCAAGGTCTTAGAACTCAGTCTAACAAATCACATAGGATCACTCCTCTTCTATCAAGGTCGATAGATTCTATATAAGTGCATACCCTACTCCTACAGTGAACTTAATGCAGCCAATCTACACTACAAGGACCCATATGACTAGAGACCATGTATACGTGTAGTCAAACTACAATAACCTCACTGTGAGTAGCTGAAGCACCGCAGGTCAAAGGACCAGTCATACTACTGCAACATCAAGCAAGTCACTGACGAGTGGATAGACATCCAAGTGACTTCTTATCTTGGTCACGCTCAGTACCCTTGTTCTGTAACAAGCACCTGCACTATCACTTCAGTGTCCCTACACTGTGGACTCAAGTCTCGTCCATCCAGAAGGAAAGTGATCTGTGCACTGATCGGATCGATCACCGTCCTCGTGATGATCCATTGATCAGGAGCATTTAGAAATTAATCACCAATGATACATGGCTCAAATTCTCAACTCTTGAGAATATGCATCATCATCTTATTAATTTCTTGGACGATTCATAGACACATAAATAATATGAATGAAACGATGCCTTTTATTTATTTAATAATAAATAGTCAAGTACAAAATTATGTCCCTAGAATTAACAATGTGTCAGCCAGATTGGCTTCTAGGGCATACATCTAACAATCTCCCACTTGCACTAAAGCCAATCAGTCATATATCTAAGCTCCATCTTCTCAAAGTGGGCTTCAGTCTTTTGCTGACTTAGCTGCTTAGTGAACGGGTCTGCCACGTTATCCGCGGAGTCTACTCTCTGCACCTCTACATATTTCTTCTCAACATAGTCGCGTATGAGGTGGAAGCGCCGCTCTATGTGCTTGGACTTCTGATAAGACCTTGGCTCCATAGCTAGTGCTATGGTGCCAATGTTATCGCAGTAAAGTGTTATGGCATCTAATGACATTACACCTAACTCTGCAATGAACTTTTAACCAGAAGGTTTTCACTGCACCCTTAGATACGGCTTAACATTCAGCTTCTAAGGTAGAATCTATAATGATCGGTTGTTTGGAACTCTTCCAATTTACTGAACCACCATTGCACATATTCTGATGTAGACTTTCTATCATCAATATGTGTGCATCCTTCTACCTTCAACTCTGATCTTCTCCCAAGGACCAAGAACATGTCCTTAGTTCTTCTCAAGTACTTAAGGCTGTTCTTCAGAGCTATCCAGTGCTTTTTGTCTGGATTTGATTGACATATGCTCGTGACATTCACAGTATGTACTATATTAAGTCATGTACACAGTATGGCATACATGAGGCTCCCTATTGCTGATGCATAGGGGATCTTGCTCATGCGTTGAATCTCTTCAGATGTGTTGGGGCACATCTTCTTGGAGAGATTTATTCCATGCCTCAGGGGTAAGAGACCCCTTTTAAGTTTTCCATGCTGAACCTTTTCAGCACTTTCTCTATGTACATCTTCTATGATAGGCCAAGCATCCTTTTAGATCTAACTCTATAGACCTTTATTTCCAAAATATAGGATGCTTCCCCAAGGTCTTTCATGGAGAACCTTTTTGACAACCTGACCTTGACCGAGGTTAGCATGGGAATATCATTCCCTATCAGGAGGATGTCGTCCACATACAGTACGAGAAATACGACAGCGCTCCCACTAACCCTTTTGTAAACACATGGTTCCTCTTCGTTTTTGATGAAATCAAACGTTTTGATTGCGTCATCGAAACGAGTGTGCCAACTTCGAGATGCTTGCTTTAGTGTTGACCCCCTAATGGATTTTGATGAATACAAAACACTAGAGTAAAATTCCATTATATCTTAACAATTTAATTGAGGAATTCATGTGTTTTATTAAGAAAATTGTTAAGAAATGTCTAGGCAAGTTTCCACAATTTTTATGAATTTATTGAAGAATATTTTGAGCTAAAGAAAAAGTTCAGGGACAGCCGAGACGTCTCCTGATAGTTTCAGAGACGTCTCTGGCACAAACAGGAAGAACTGGCACACTTGGAGTCGTCCCCGGCACCTGCCGAGTCGTCCCCGCGTTAGCGGAGTCGACTCTCTCAGAAGCGGAGTCGACTCTCTCAGTGGCGGCAGAAAGACGTTTCTCAAGGGATATGCGCGAGACGTCCCCGCTGTACGCGGAGTCGTCCCCGCAAGCAAAAAGGAGACTCCCCGAGACGTCCCCAAGATGGCGGAGACGGCTCTCTCAGGGTTTTTCCAGAGAATGGTTTTTGCGGTGATAAGGAAGCGGAGTCGACTCTGAGATAGCGGAGTCGTCCCCACGCATAAAGTGGACACAAGCGGAGACGTCCCCTGAAAGAGCGGAGACGACTCTCTCAGGGAATTCCAGAGGGCAAGTTTTTCGGAGACAAAGAAGCGGAGTCGTCCCCAAAGAAGCGGAGTCGTCCCCACTCAAAAAGCACAGATAAGGCGAGACGTCCCCGTAAAGTGCCGAGTCGACCCCAGATAAAGTAAAAAGTAAAATCCTGTAGGTGAGACATCTCTCGCTATAGCGAAGACGTCCCCGGAGCGCCTGGGACGTGACTGACAGCTTTTCAGGTTTGATTTTGAATTTCAAATCCTTCTCTTTTTGTCTCTAACGGCTATATTTGCTTTTTGGGCTATAAAAGGGACCTCTTAAGTGGTTCTCAACAACTCTTCACCAACCCAAAGCAAAATCATTCAAGAGAGAAGTTTGAAAGAAAAGCTCAAGGGAGTGAGTGCATCCAAGGAAGGAAATCAAGTACTTTCAAGTCTCCCAAGTGATTTCAAGCTCAACCACTCTCGCGCGCTCGGGAATCAAAGCTCACACTCAACCCTACGCGGTCTACCTTGGAAGAATCAACATCTCCCACGCTTCCAACGGCAAAAAGATTCTTCCGGGTTTCATTGTTCATAAGTGCTATATTTGCTTTCTAGAGCTTTTATATTCTTTTGTACACTCTTTTATCGTGGTGCTTGTTCAAGTCAAGGGACTTGGAACAAGGGAAAGGCGTCCCAAGCCTAAGAGAAATTGGGGGTTTAGGGTTTGTTGTGAGCCCGGTGTAAAACAACGAGTTGGGTAGTGAACTCGCAAAACTACCGTACTGTAATCTTGGATTATAGTGGAAATACCCAAAGGCGCTTTGGAGAGTGGATGTAGGAGCAGTGAAGGCTCCGAACCACTATAAAACCGTGTGCTTGTGGTTGTCTTCTCTTATCCCTTTATCCTTGCTTTAGTTTATATATTTGTGTGGTTTAATCTTAAATTAGTCAAAAAGTTTTTTAAAACACCCAATTCACCCCCCTCTTGGGTGACCATCTTTGGGCAACAAGTGGTATCAGAGCAGGTGCTCTTATATTTCTTGAAAGACCTAACCGTCTTAGCCAAAGATCTAGATGGGAACACCCTTTAACAATGTTCCTGCCGAGGGGCAAGCAACCAATAGACCTCCACTCTTCAATGGGACAAATTATACCTATTGGAAGACTAGAATGAAAATCTTCATTCAAGCACAAGACTATGCCTTGTGGAGGGTTATAGTCAAGGGACCACAAGAACCATCACACATAGTTAATGGCATTCGAGTTCCCAAACCTGAAGAGGATTGGGATGAGAATGATGATAGGATGGCTCAACTCAATTCTAGAGCCATGAACTCATTATTTTGTTCTTTAGATGCAAATGAGTTTAATAGAGTCTCCACATGTAGTTCCGCTAAGGAAATATGGAATAAGCTTGAAGTTACCCACGAGGGTACAAATCAAGTCAAGGAGTCCAAAGTGAACATTCTAGTTCACAAATATGAGTTGTTTAAGATGGAACCCAATGAAACCATCACATGCATGTTTACACGCTTTACGGATATAATTAATGGTTTAAAAAGCTTGGGTAAATCCTACACTAACCCGGAACTTGTGAGTAAAATTCTCAGGTCTTTGCCAAAAGCATGGGAAGCAAAGGTCACGGCGATCGTAGAAGCCAAAGACCTCAACACCTTGGGGCTAGAGCAACTCTTGGGCTCATTGATGACGCATGAGCTCACGATGAAGCAACATGAAGAAGAGTTGCCGAAGAAAAAGACAATCGCACTCAAGGCTACCTCAAGTGTGTGTGAAGAAGAGAGCAGTGGGAGTGAAGAAGAAAGCCAAGATGAGGACTTGGGGTTGATAGTTAGGAAGTTTAAGAAATTCATGAGAAGGAAGAAACCCTTCCCAAGAAAGAAATTTGGAGGTAGAAATGATTGGGAAAAAGAAAAGGAAAAAGAAAGAGATCCAATCATATGCTATGATTGCAAGAGACCGGGACACATTCGTTCCGAATGCCCTCAACAAAACAAGTATTTTGGAAAGAAGAAGAAGAAGAAGGCATTGAAGGCAACATGGGATGATAGTGACACATCATCCTCCGAGGAAGAGAAGGAAGAGACCGCCAATTTATGCTTCATGGCGTTCGAGGACGACGAGGTATGTCAAAACCCAACCATAAATTTTACTTTAGAAGAATTGTATGAAGCTTTTCAAGAACTTATGGGTGATTGTAGTATGTTAGGAGCAAAAAATAAAGAATTAAAAGCCTCCAATCAAAAACTAAAGGAAGACATTGAAAACCTATTAATTGAAAAGGAGAGCGTTAAAAATATTAATACTACTAACCTAGAAATTAAGAATTCAAAACTTAGTATTGAAAATGAAAAGGGAAAAACAGTAATTAAGGAATTAAATCTAAAATTAAAATCCCTATTCGATATTAATACCTCACTTGCACAAAATGTTGAATCTCTTAAAAAAAGATAAGGAAGAACTAGTCAAAGAAAATTTGAATCTTAAGAATGAGGTACATAAGTACAAACCAATTGTTGAAAAATTCACACAAAGTTCTGAAAAATTAAATCTCATTCTTTCAAATCAAAGAGCCGTTTTTAATAAAGCCGGATTAGGTTATAAAACTAATAAACAACAAAAGTATCTAAAGAATTTCTTTGTAAAAGCGAAAGATGTAAAAACTGAAAAACCTACATGCTTTCATTGTGGAAAGACTGGACATAAAGTCTACTCTTGTATTCAAAGAAAAATCCAAACTAACAAGAGTACATTTGTGAAAGCCAAAAACATAACTAAAGTATGGGTGCCTAAGGGAACCAACCACACTAACCACGAAGGACCCAAGAAAACTTGGGTACCTAAGAGCTTCACATGATCATTTTGCAGGTATGCCTTGCAGCCGAAAATAAAAAGAGAATGTGGTATCTTGATAGCGGTTGCTCAAGGCATATGACCGGTGACAAGAGTCTCTTCGTCACCTTGGAATCAAAAGAAGGAGGAGTAGTCACATTTGGAGACAATGCTAAAGGCCGAATCATTGGTGTCGGTAAAATCTCCATATCATCCTCCTCATTTATTGATAATGTATTGTTAGTTAATGGACTGAAACATAATTTATTAAGTATAAGTCAATTTTGTGACAAGGGCTTTAAAGTATCATTTGAATCGTCACTATGCATAATTAGTAGTCCAATTGATAATGAGATCATACTCACAGGACATAGGCATGGAAATGTTTACATGGTAGATCTTGATGATCTCACCATGAAGGATGGCCAATGTCTTGTAGCCATGAATCCTAAAGTCAATGAGACTAGTTGGTTATGGCATCGTAGGTTAGGGCATGCTAGCATGGATTTAATTTCTAAATTGATTACAAAGGATCTAGTCAAAGGACTACCGAAAATAGACTTTGAAAAGAATAAAATTTGTGCGGCATGTCAATTAGGAAAACAAACAAGAAGTTCTTTCAAGTCTAAGAACATAGTCTCAACGTCAAAACCCTTAGAACTAATTCACATGGATTTGTTTGGACCCACTAGAACTGCTAGTCTAGGGGTAAGAAATTTGGTCTTGTCATTGTTGATGATTTTTCACGTTTTACATGGGTTTCATTCCTTGCACACAAAGATGAGTCCTTTCCCGCTTTTATCAAGTTTCATAATAAAGTTTCAAATGAACTCAATCTTAAGCTAAAAGCAATTAGGAGTGATCATGGTACCGAGTTTGAAAATCAACACTTTGAAAAGTTTTGTGACGAAAATGGTATCAATCACAATTTCTCGGCACCTAGGACACCCCAACAAAATGGGGTGGTAGAAAGGAAGAATCGCACACTCGCAGATATGGCTCGTACCATGTTGTGCGAATCGGATCTACCAAAGTATTTTTGGGCTGAAGCAATAAGTACCTCATGTTATATCTTAAATCGTGCTTTAGTTAGATCTATCTTAAAGAAAACACCATATGAATTGATAAAAGGCAAAAAACCAAATATAAGTTATTTTCATGTTTTTGGTTGTCGATGTTTTATTTTGAACAATGGAAAGGACAATCTCAGTAAATTTAGTGCCAAATCAGATGAGGGGATCTTCTTAGGTTATTCCTCATCTAGTAGAGCATACAGGGTCTTCAACAAGAGAACTCTCGTTGTTGAAGAATCCATTCATGTTGTTTTTGATGAAACTAATGGAGATTCTTCTAGAAAAGAAGAAGATGTTGATGCAGGTATACTTGAAGACCGAATCAAGGAATTCTCCATACAAGACAAACAACATGAGGATGAGGTTAAGGAAGATACAAATCAGCAAGATGAAGAAGATCAACCTCCATCAAACAATCAAGATCTTCCTAAAGAATGGAGGTATGCACATGGTCATCCAAAGGATCTAATCCTTGGTGATCCTTCACAAGGTATAAGAACTAGATCTTCTCTAAGAAACACTAGTAATTATCTTGCTTTCGTTTCACAAATAGAGCCTAAATCACTAGAAGAAGCTGAAAAAGATGATAATTGGAATGAACGCTATGCAAGAGGAATTAAACCAATTTGAAAGAAATGAAGTTTGGACTCTAATGAAAAGACCCCCAAATGTTTCAATTATAGGCACCAAGTGGGTGTATAGAAATAAACTAGATGAAGATGGAATAGTAATAAGAAACAAAGCTAGGCTAGTGGCCAAAGGATATAATCAGGAGGAAGGAATAGATTTTGATGAAACTTTTGCTCCTGTTGCTAGATTAGAAGCTATTAGATTACTTTTGGCATATGCATGCTTCATGGACTTTAAACTCTATCAAATGGATGTAAAAAGTGCATTTCTAAATGGTTATATAATGGAGGAAGTTTATGTAGGACAACCTCCAGGTTTTGAAAATCACTTACATCCAGATTATGTGTATTAAATTGCATAAAGCATTGTATGGACTTAAGCAAGCTCCTAGGGCATGGTATGAAAGATTAAGTAATTTCCTAATTTGAAAACAAATTTAAGAGAGGAAATGTAGACAAAACCCTCTTTATTAAAAGAAAAGGAAATGACTTATTGCTTGTACAAATTTATGTGGATGATATAATTTTTGGTGCTACTAATGATAGTCTTTGTCAAGAGTTTGCCAAGCTTATGCAGGGAGAATTTGAAATGAGCATGATGGGTGAGCTCAACTTCTTCCTTGGGCTGCAAATAAAACAATCAGAGGAAGGCATATTCATCAGTCAGTCCAAGTATATCAAAGAAATGTTGGAGAAATTCAAGATGAAGGATGCAAAAGAAATCAGCACACCCATGGGCTCAAGTTGCAAGCTTGATAAGGATGAAAAAGGTAAAAGTATAGACTGCAAATTGTACAGAGGTATGATAGGCTCTTTACTTTACCTTACTGCTAGTAGACCAGATATATTATTCAGTGTTTGTATGTGTGCTAGATACCAAGCATGTCCTAAGGAATCACACTTGCAAGCTGTTAAAAGAATATTTAGATATCTAGTAGGGACATCTAATGTAGGCTTATGGTACTCTAAACAGTCTGACATAAACTTAATTGCTTATTCCGATGCTGATTTTGCCGGGTGCAAACTCGACAGAAAAAGCACAAGTGGGACATGTCAATTCTTGGGTGCCAATTTGGTTTCTTGGTTTAGCAAGAAACAAAATTCAGTTGCCTTGTCCACAGCTGAAGCTGAGTACATTGCAGCTGGAAGCTGTTGTGCCCAAGTTCTTTGGATTAAGCAATAGCTTGAAGACTTCGGTATTAAAATGGACAATATACCAATTAAGTGTGACAATACAAGTGCAATCAACTTAACAAAAAATCCTGTTCAACACTCTAAGTCAAAGCATATAGAGATTAGGCATCATTTTATTAGGGATCATGTGATGAAAAATGATGTGATGATTGAATATGTATGTACTGAAAATCAATTAGCTGATATCTTTACAAAGCCCCTTTGTAAAGATAGATTCAATTTCTTAAGGAATGCGTTGAGCTTGTATGATCCTAGCAAATGAAGTGAACTTGTATTGCTTTACTTTGCTACTCGAACTAGTAACCCACCTCAAGGCAAACATATGTGAAAACATGAATTCATCTAAACTAAATGACGAACTGTTTGACTTTCCGGAGGATGGTTACCCTCCCTTGGACTCTTCATAGAGATATTTTCAGAGCCTATAACATGGGTATTCGAAATTTGGTCAAACATTCCTCATTTCAATCTTAATAATCTAAAAGTCATTATCAAATCATTATAGGATGTATTATTAAGGGGGAGGATCACAAACAAATTCACTCTGTGTCTATCAAAAGAAATCACGATTGATTAGGGTGATTAAACAAAAATCTGGAACTGCAGTCTGAAATTTTTTGTGCCGGAGACGTCTCTGGCAAGTCGCAGAGACGTCCCCCCAGGGGGAGACGTCTCGGGGACCGAATGAGGGCTTTTTAAATAGGTCGAAATCGCTCGAGCCGACTCGAGCTTTCTCCCTCATTCCCGACCAAAACGGAAAGCCCTAGCCTCCACTTGCTCTCCACTTCAAAACCTAGCTTCCATTTGCCCTAAATCGCAAACCCTAGCATCCATGGCACCAAAGAAAGCTAGGACAACCCGTGGGAGGCGACCTAGAGTAGCGGGCGACGGCGAGGAACGGCGGGAAGAACCCTCCGCGCCTTCTCCTCCGGTTGCTCCGCCGACCACGGCGATTTCCTGTGCAAATCGCACAGTCACGACAGGCAGGCACATCGATTTTTCCTTTCTAGATCATGAGGGGTTCTCTATTGGAGAGAGACTCCGAGCCCAAGGGTGGGAGCACCTTTGCACCCTCAAAATCTCGACCTACCCCCGGCCTTGTTAGAGAAATGTTTAGTGATATGGCCTTAGGGGACTTAGGGTACACTGCATATGTCCGAGGGACATTGGTAGAAATTAATGAGGATGTCCTATCCACTGTCCTACAAATTCCTAAGGACGGTGAGGCACCGACCTCACATCCCCAAAGGGAAATAGCCCTAAACTTGATTCTAGGAAGAGAGGACTGCGGCCCTCTTGATGTTGTCTACTCCCAGGACCTAAATGCAGAAATGAGACTTCTTTTAAGCATTGTCAATCGGGTCCTATTCCCCAAAACCGGTCGCTTCGATTTTGTTTCGGAGCGTGATTTAGTCATAATGCACCATATCCTACTAGGGATCCCCCTAAACCTCCCTAGACTCATGCTAAATTACATTGCCCAATGTCATAAGTATTCTAGGTTTAGTATACCCTATGGCATGATCTTTACCTTAATATTTAAACACTTCAAGGTTCCCATTCCACCAAATGAACCTGCAAAGGCCCTAAGAAACACCGATTATTACAATGAGGGCTCAATGAGAAGAATGGAATTTCACAAGATAGATGGGTCGTGGGTCAAGGTTCCAAAAAGAAAAGCACAAACCATAGAGCCTGAAATCCCACATCATGAGCCTGACCATCACTCTCCTCCACCTAGCCACATGGACATCCCTGATATTCCCTCCAGCTCAGCTGGACCTTCCACATCCATGCCACAACCTCCTCCAGTCAGTGGGACCTCCTTCCTATCAGAGGAGCAGATGCACACTTTAGCATCTGTTATTTGTCAGCAGATGAGGGAGGAGATGAGATCCATGATGACTGCAGAGCTGGCCCCCATCAGACAAGAGCTGAAGGAAATTAGAGCTCAAATTGAAGCCACAGAGCAGCAAATAGTTGGGGTAGGTGCCACCCAAAACATTCAGATCGATAGAGCTCAAAGACAGCTTGAAGGCCATTTCGAGAGTCTCAAAGAGTTGACAAAGCCAGATGGCAATGTGGGCACCCTAGTTGCCCAACTTAGAGGCAGAATTGAGATGGCAACCTTAGAGTTTGAAGCACTTGTGGCAGGTTTCCACAAGTCACAGGGAGATCACTTTAAGACTCTCATGGATTCTATCAATGGCTTCATAGATGCAGCCTGTAAGGCTTATGCACAAAGTACAATGCCCCATGAGCAACGACGCCGATGATGGATATCCTATAGGATCTTCTTTTTGTAAATCCTAGGCCATTGTGAAACACTTTTGTACTAGAAATCAATACTTGTTATGACTCTTCCTTTTGTACTTGAAATCAATACTCTTATGTACTAACTTCAAAGACTTACAATGACATATGAATGAATACAATTTCTTTTTAAAATCTTGTGTACATTGCCAATTCTGTGTATGTGTTTGATTGTGTGATACAAAGAAACAGGGGGAGCACATCTTGTGATAACTATGTTAAACTAAACGATGAGTATGAAATGAATTCCACAAACAAAGGGGGAGTAATATGAATGTCACACCTTGAGTATCATTTGTCCCCTTCATTGTTGATGACAAAAAGGGGGAGTAGAATATTGTAAGGGGGAAATAGAATATTGAAATATGAATATTGAAAAATATGGATATTGAAAGGGGGGTATAGAATGAATATTGAATATGGTTATTGAAGAATATTAATTTTAAGATAATTGCCCTTCTGGAAAAGAAAGGGGGAGTCAAAAAGAATCTAGTTTTTAAATTATCTTCAGCATCAATATATCATTCTAACTTGATTCAAATTCAGTTCATATGATAAAATCATTTAAGAACTATAAAGATCAATCCTATGCACAAGGAAATTTAAGTGATGCACATCGTATCTAGTTCAAATCAAAACATTATACTTGTATATCTGATCAATACTGTGTATATGTTTAAATTTCAAATTTTGCATATACTCAGTGTTTTGTCATCATCAAAAGGGGGAGATTGTTGACCCCCTAATGGATTTGAATGAATACAAAACACTAGAGTAAAATTCCATTATATCTTAACAATTCGATTGAGGAATTCATGTGTTTTACTTAGAAAATTGTAAGGAAATGTCTAGGCAAGTTCCCACAATTTTTATGAATTTATTGAAGAATATTTTGAGCTAAAGAAAAAGTTCAGGGACAGCCGAGACGTCTCCTGATAGTTTCAGAGACGTCTCTGGCACAAACAGGAAGAACTGGCACACTTGGAGTCGTCCCCGGCACCTTGCCGAGTCGTCCCCGCGTTAGCGGAGTCGACTCTCTCAGAAGCGGAGTCGACTCTCTCAGTGGCGGCAGAAAGACGTTTCTCAAGGGATCATGCGCGAGACGTCCCCGCTGTACGCGGAGTCGTCCCCGCAAGCAAAAAGGAGACTCCCCGAGACGTCCCCAAGATGGCGGAGACGGCTCTCTCAGGGTTTTTCCAGAGAATGGTTTTTGCGGGTGATAAGGAAGCGGAGTCGACTCTGAGATAGCGGAGTCGTCCCCACGCATAAAGTGGACACAAGCGGAGACGTTCCCCTGAAAGAGCGGAGACGACTCTCTCAGGGAATTCCAGAGGGCAAGTTTTTCGGAGACAAAGGAAGCGGAGTCGTCCCCAAAGAAGCGGAGTCAGTCCCCACTCAAAAAGCACAGACAAGGCGAGACGTCCCCGTAAAGTGCCGAGTCGACCCCAGATAAAGTAAAAAAGTAAAATCCTGTAGGTGAGACGTCTCTCGCTGTTAGCGGAGGACGTCCCCGGAGCGCCTGGACGGCGACTGACAGCTTTTTCAGGTTTGATTTGGAATTTCAAATCCTTCTCTTTTTGTCTCTAACGGCTATATTTGCTTTTTGGGCTATAAAAGGGACCTCTTAAGTGGTTCTCAACAACTCTTCACCAACCCAAAGCAAAATCATTCAAGAGAGAAGTTTGAAAGAAAAGCTCAAGGGAGTGAGTGCATCCAAGGAAGGAAATCAAGTACTTTCAAGTCTCCCAAGTGATTTCAAGCTCAACCACTCTCGCGCCGCTCGGGAATCAAAGCTCACACTCAACCCTACGCGGTCTACCTGGAAGAATCAACATCTCCCACGCTCAACGGCAAAAAGATTCTTCCGGGTTTCATTGTTCATAAGTGCTATATTTGCTTTCTAGAGCTTTTATATTCTTTTGTACACTCTTTTATCGTGGTGCTTGTTCAAGTCAAGGGACTTTGGAACAAGGGAAAGGCGTCCCAAGCCTAAGAGAAATTGGGGGTTTAGGTTTGTTGTGAGCCCGGTGTAAAACAACGAGTTGGGTAGTGAACTCGCAAAACTACCGGTACTGTAATCTTGGATTATAGTGGAAATACCCAAAGGCGCTTTGGGGAGTGGATGTAGGAGCAGTGAAGGCTCCGAACCACTATAAAACCGTTGTGCTTGTGGTTGTCTTCTCTTATCCCTGTTATCCTTGCTTTAGTTTATATATTTGTGTGGTTTAATCTTAAATTAGTCAAAAAGTTTTTTAAAACACCCAATTCACCCCCCTCTTTGGGTGACCATCTTTGGGCAACATTTAGTCCATAGATGGACTTTTGCAGCTTGCAGACCTTGTGATCTCCATCACTGGAAGTGAAACCCAAAAGCTGTTCCATATAGATGTCTTCATCAAGATATCCTTTCAGGAAAGCTATTTTCACATCCAAATACTTAAGTATGGTTTTAACCATTGGGGCCTTAGTATTTCTCAAATACTTAAGTATTGGTTTTCACCACCTTCCAATGGTTCTCACCCCAGATCAGACTGATACCTACTCGCTACTTACTAATGAGTAAGCAACATCTGGTCTCGTACATGTCACGGCGTACATGATAGATCCCACTACAGAAAAATATGGGGATTCTACTCATACGCTCTCTCTCCTCGGAAGTTGTCGGACAATCTTTCTTAGAGAGAGAAATTTCTTGGCCTATCGGAAGATATGCCTTCTTGGAACTCTCCATGTTGAAACCGCTTCAACATAGTGTCGATGTACGTGGATTGGGGACAATCCAAGCAACCTCTTAGATCTATCTCTATAGATCTTCATCCCTATGATGTAGGATGGTTCTCCCAAATCCTTCATGGAGAACTGTGATGACAACCAGAGTTTCACATTCTGTAATGCAGGAATGTCATTCCCAATTAAGAGAATGTCATGCCACATACAAGACAAGAAATGTGATCACTGAACCGTTAGCCCACTTGTAGACACAAGGCTTCTTCTTCATTCTTAACGAAGTCATACATTGTGATAGTTTTTATCGAAACGTATGTTCCAACTTCGAGAAGCTTGCTTAAGTCCATAATAGGACTTTTGTAGCTTGCATACTTTGGACTCGTCTGTGGATGTGAAACCCTCAGGTTGTATCATATACACCTCTTCTTCCAGCTCTCCATTTAAGAAAAGCTGTTTTCACATTCCATTTTCCAGATTTCTATAATCCATATATGCTGCTATAGCAAGCATGATCCGAATAGATTTTAGCATTGCCACAGGAGAAAAAGTCTCGTCATAGTCGAGATACCATAACATTGACGATACCCCTTGGCAACCAGACGGGCTTTATAGGTCTCCAACCTTTCCGTTGCGCCTCTCTTCTTTGAAGATCCATTTGCACCCTATGGGTTTTATCCCTTCGGGTGGATCAACTAGTGTCCATACACTATTGATTTTCATGGATTCCATTTCGGATCTCATGGCATTAAGCCATAACTCAGAGTCGGACCTCTGCATAGCATCCATATAGGTAATCGGATCCTCATTGTTCTCATCAAGCTCAATGGGATCTGCATCTTGGACCAAGAAACCGTAGTATCTGTCCATTTGACGCGGTACTCTACCTGATCGCCTTAATGGTGCTTCTACATTGGGCTCCGGGTTTGATCTAATCGAATCCGGTTCTGTGGGTTCAGTAGTTTGTGTTAAATCTTCCATCTGTTGAGCTTCATTAAGTTCAACCATAGAGGCAACAATTCCTTCACTAAAGAATTCTTTTTCTAAAAAGGTTGCCTTAAGTCCTACGAACACCTTTTGTTCATTAGGAAGGTAGAAGTAATAACCCCTAGTTTCCTTGGGGTACCCTACAAAATAACACTTATCGGATCTAGGACCAAGTTTGTCAGTTTGAGAATGTTTAACATAAGCCGGACATCCCTAAACCCTAAGGTATGAAAGTGTCGGCTTACGCCCAGTCCATATCTCATATGGAGTCTTCTCAACAGACTTACTTGGAACCTTATTTAGTATTATACATGCAGAATCTAAAGCATAACCCCAAAAAGATACAGGCAGACTAGTAAACCCCATCATGGATCGAACCATGTCTAACAGAGTTCGATTCCTCCTTTTGGATACACCATTGTGCTGAGGTGTTCCTGGAGGGGTCCATTGTGAGAGAATCCCATTCTCCTCTAGATAAGTTAAGAAATCACCAGAAAGGTATTCTCCTCGTTGGTCTGACCGAAGGATCTTAATACTCTTTCCAGTCTGTTTTTCTACTTCATTACGAAATTGTTTGAACATTTCAAATGATTCCGACTTATGCTTCATCAAATAGACATACCCATACCTGGATAGGTCATCTGTGAAGGTTATGAAGTAGGCATAACCACCTTTGGCACTTACGTTCATAGGTCCACATACATCAGTATGTATGTTGGCGGAGGCCTGAGGGGCCGAGTCAACGTTGGCGGAGGCCTGGAGGGCCGAGTCAGTCCCGCCGCCTGCCAACGTGGATGCGCTGGAGGAGTAGGGTGGGTTATACCACTAGGGGGTCCCTGAACCCACTGGCGAGGCCCTGTCGGAGTCCGGAGTTGGGCGAGGCTTGGTCGGAGTCGACTCGTAGCGCTATGGGCCCCTGCGCTAGTTTAAGAAATAAAGTTGCGCCTTCACTAATACCTGCGGGTTTTGGTGTAATGGTAGCGCTTGATCCTGACAATTGGTATCAGAGCCATAGGTCTCGAGTTCGAAACCCAGGCATCACGTTGGGGGGGGGATTGTTGGCGGAGGCCTGAGGGGCCGAGTCAACGTTGGCGGAGGCCTGGAGGGCCGAGTCAGTCCCGCCGCCTGCCAACGTGGATGCGCTGGAGGAGTAGGGTGGGTTATACCACTAGGGGGTCCCTGAACCCACTGGCGAGGCCCTGTCGGAGTCCGGAGTTGGGCGAGGCTTGGTCGGAGTCGACTCGTGGCGCTATGGGCCCCTGCGCTAGTTTAAGGAAATAAAGTTGCGCCTTCACTAATACCTGCGGGTTTTGGTGTAATGGTAGCGCTTGATCCTGACAATGTATGAGGCCAAGAACATCGCTGGCTCGTTCACCCTTTCCAGAAAAAGGTGACTTGGTCATCTTACCCAGAAGACAGGATTCACAAGTTGGCAATGATTCACAATCATTGATTTCTAAAATGCCCTGTTGGGCTAACCTGTTTATCCTGTTTTTATTTATGTGACCTAGCCGGCAATGCCACAAATAGGCTTCATTGACATTATCTAACTTAGGGCGTTTATTAGAGGTGTACATTACATTCACAGGCAGTGATAGAGTATAAATGCCATATTTCAATTGTCCACGAAAAATTTTAATACCATTCAAAATGATATCACAAAAATTTTCTTTTATTGATAAACAATAACCATTTTTGGCCAAAAGGCCTACAGAGATGACATTCATTAAAAATGTTGGACAATAATGACAATCATCTAATATGACTACTCTAGATTCAAAAACAAGCTGAATGACTCCTAAAGCTAGGACTGGAACTGATCTTCCATCTCCAACGTTCAGGAATCTCTCGTCATTCTTGAATCTTCTACTAACTTGAAGTCCCTGCAATGAATTGCAAATATTAATTGGACTTCCGGTATCCAATACCCAAGTGGTAGAATCATAAATGAAAAATTACAAGGTGTTATCATATAATTACCTTGTGCAGCAACTGTTTGCTGCTTTTTCTTCTTAGGCCTGTTTGGATCAAGGGACGCTATGTAAGCCGGACAGTTCCGCTTCCAATGACCCATCTTCTTACAGAAGAAGCACTCTGCCTTGCTCTTATCGGCTTTACTTCTTAGTCTGGCTGGGCTTAGAGACCCCAGCACGAGCTTTTGCACCTTCTTCTTCTTTCCTTTCTTAAAGGAAGAAAGTCCTGCAGAAGTCCCACCTACCACATTCACCGACTCCTTTTTGAGTTGGTGATCCTTCTCATAGGTCTGCAGTAAACCTAGCAAACCATGATAGGATACTTCAGGTTTAGTCATTCTATAATGACTAAGGAAGGTCAGGTAGGACTTGGGAAGTGAGTTCAAAATGGCGTCCTTGCCCAATTGCTCGTGCAAAGGAAAGCCAAGTTTACTTAGGCGATCGATTTGTTCGACCATGTACAATACATGATCGGTGACCGATGCCCCTTCCCTCATGCGGGCATTGAATATAGCGCAGGAGGTCTTATGTCGTTCAACATCATCAGGTGTGCCGAAAGACTCCTTCAACATTTGAAGGATTTCCACTGGCTGCGCTTCCTCGAATTTACGACTAAACTCGTCATTCATCGAGGCCCTCATGATGCAACGCACTGTAGTGCGATCGTTGAGCCACTTCTGATAAGCGTCTCTGATTGCACGTGGTGCATTGGCTGCAGGTTCCTCAGGTGCAGGATCCGATATCACATACAGGATCCGCTCATGCTCTAATACTATTTTCATCTTTCGATACCAGCTATCGAAGTTAGGTCCATTAAGCTTATCATTGTCTAATAGTGTTCGGAGTTAGCCATATCTGAAAAATAAAGGAAAAACCCAACTAATCAGTATATGATTTATTTAATCCTAAAGACTTGGACTTTAGTCTAAAGTTTTCTCCCACTATTTTAATCGAATTAATAGCCTCTACCTTTAATTCGAGGAATTACTTTAATTCCCTAGTGGGTACTAGAATCCGCATAGACTGCATACGGGCCCGAGGAAGGCTCGGCCAACCCATGTGCATCTAAGGGTAGGTACATTACCAATTATTTCTCTAAACAATTTCTAGCAATCAATTTTGCCCCAAGTGGTAATCAGTAGGCGGAGGCCTCCACTGAAAATCCTGGTTAGGTCCAACCATTAATGAACTAACTCGATGACACTACCTAATGTATGATCAGGCCCGAGGAAGGCTCGGCCAACCTAATCACAATTAGATAGCTCAAAAAGCTATCATATAACGAAGGATAATTCCAGTATTCAGAGGAACACCAGACGGAAGC